>NW_027185764.1:68459392-68538009 GCF_028583685.1 Petaurus breviceps papuanus
AGAGAGACAGAGACAGAGAGAGACAGAGACAGAGAGACAGAGAGAGACAGAGAGACAGAGACAGACACAGAGAGAGAGACAGAGACAGACACAGAGAGAGAGACAGAGACAGAGAGACAGAGACAGAGAGAGAGACAGAGACAGAGAGACAGAGAGAGAGACAGAGAGACAGAGAGAGACAGACAGAGAGAGAGACAGAGACAGAGAGAGAGACAGAGACAGAGAGAGAGAGAGTTTTAAACCTGCCACCAGGTTTAAAAAGATTTAGAAAACACTCTGTAAATTCACATGTGAAAATTCTTTCAGAGCCCAAAGACACTCTAAAGAGTATCCCTGTCCCCCTATTACAAAACAAACCCTGGCCTTCTGGAGATTGTTACCTCCAACTCGTGGTTTCTGATAAGAAATATCTTCCCTAAAGTCAGTTTCCCAGTCATAAGTCTTTAGCAACAACCATCTCCTATATTAGAGATATAAACACACTTCCCTAGAATCCCAAGATCCCATTTCCCCTGGTAGGTTTTCTTACTCCTGGCCTCGTCTGTGCCCCATCCCCCATCCCCAGGTGGTTCAGTCAATTTAAGCTAAGATGGAGAAGAGGGAAAGAAGAGCATTGTATCTTGCAGGAACCAGTTTAGGTGATAGGATTATAGGATAACAGGAGCTTAGATTTAAATTTATGATCTAATTTAGAGCTGGAAGAGATCTTGGAGATAGTCCAAACCCTTCATTTTACAGTTGTGGAAAGTAGGACTCAGAGAGGTCAAGTGACTTGCCCAGGGTCACATATAATAAAAGTGTCTTATAGTATATGTATCTTACCTAGAATTTGAACTCAAGTTTTTCTGACTCCAAGTACAGGACTCCTTTCACTACTATGTGGAAATGCTTTACAACTCTCCTATTTTCTGCTCTTCTTCTTTGATCAGGCAAGCAAGCAAGTATTTATTATGTACTTACTATGTGCCCGGCACTGTGCTAAATGTGGGATATACAATGAAAGGCAAAAGACAAGTCCTTGCTCTCAAGGTGCTCACAGTCTGATGGGGGAGACAACAGGAAAATACCCATGTACAAAGAAGACATACATACATATATAGATTTCTATATATGAATACACATATGTGCACACCATCATATATATGCATGTGTGTATCTTCACAATACGCCTATATTTCGCATGTATGTATAGACGTTCACATATATGTTTGTGAAGATAGATGGTATCTACCTAGCCAAGTATAAAGGATAAATTGAAAATAATCAACAGAGGGAAGGCACCAGCACCAAGGAGGATGTAGAAAATGCTTTCAGTGGAAGGTGAGATTTTAGCTGAGCTATGAAGGAAGCCAGGGAAACCAGGAGGCGGAGACAGAGGAGGGAGAGTTCCTTTCGAAAATATGCAATAATAAGTCTAATTCCTTTTTTTTCCTAAACGGTCACCTTCATAGCTCCACATCCCGCCTATCCTTTTGTGGGCTAGGAGGAATAAAAAGAGAGACCTTTTTTTTCTCCCAATCATCTCTTCTAGATGGAGGGGGAAATATAAAGGTTCCAGACACCGAGACTCTGCCCACCTGCCCTCTGGCGAGCTGGCAGGCGAGCGCCCCAGAGCAGAAGCAGCTCCGCCGGGCCCAGGGGCTCGAGCCTCGGGGGAGGGGCAGCTCCGGAGCTTTGGCACCGCCCCCCTCTTGGCGTTGAGGGGTGACGTCACGCGGTCGTGTGGCAGGAGTGGGGGGTGTCGGGGCGGGCGCTGGGGAGGCCTGCGATGCGGGGTTGGGCAGGATCGGGAGAGGGAGGTGAGCAGGGAGTAGGAGGAGGCGGGGCGCACCGGGTTCTCTGCGGCGCGAGCAGCCGCTTTCGGTTAGTGTGCGAGGCGACCGTGTGGCAGCCGGGAGAAGCTTCGCGCGAGGCCGAGCCGGGCGGCAGATAACCGTAGGAGGCGGAAGAGGAGGCCGGTGGAGGAGCCAGAGCAGCCGCGGAGCGCGCAGCCTCTAGCCGGGGGCGGGGTGGGAACACCGGGGCCCGAGGGGTCTGCCGAAGTCTTCTCGGCTCCAGCCGCAGCGCTGGGAGCTCGGGCATCCCGTGCTCGGTGAGGGGCGCGCAGGCTCTCCGCGCCTGGCCCTGGCCCCGGCCGGCTGACCGCCTGCCCGTCCGCCCGCCCTCGGCTGGCTGCTTTGGCCGGGCCGTCCCCGCCCCTCTCCTCCCCCTACCCCTCCATCCTCAGCCCCCTCCCCGCCCGGGCCCGGCTCCTCCCCCGCTCCCCCCGTGCGCGCGAGCCGCGTCCGAGGCTGTGGCTGCTGCTGCGGCGGCGGTGGCGGCTGCGGCGACCGAGACGACGACGACGACGCGGGGAGAAGGGAAGTCGACGGGCACCGGAACGGTGGCCCGGGCTGGGCGGTCCTGGTGATGGCGGTGTTGGACCTGGCCCAAGAGGGAATGGCCGTTTTCGGGTTCACCCTCTTCGTCGTGCTGTGGCTGATGCATTTCATGTCCATTATCTACACGTGAGTCGAGGACCAGCGAGAGGTGGGGGGTGGGGCGGGAGGGTCGCCGGGGGCTGTGGCTGAGGCCGGGGATGGGATCCATCCTGTGCAGTCCGTCTCTCGCATCCTCTTTGATATGGTGGAGGTAAAGAGGGGGTGGGAAGGCATGGCGTGCCCTGGCGACCCTCAGCAGAGGGTACCCTGAGGGGAGGACTGCTGTGTGGGGTAGGGGCTCTTGGGCATGGGCAACTGTAATCTCCGGCGAACTGCGTGGCTTTGGCAGGGGGCAGGGGTGGTACCCTCCAAAGGGGCCGGAGGATGGAGAAGGTTGTTTTGAGAGGCAGCGGGAACTATGGGGGAAATAGTATGTGAGTGGGGGTGGGGAAGTAGATTGAGGTTTTCTTTATTTAATTGTGTGTGTGTGAATGAATGACTAGTGGCCTGAGGAGGTTTGTCTTTGTATGGATGCTGGACTGCAGCTGCAGTGGAGTGCAGAGCCGAAGGGTACCTGCTAACCGCGGTTGGGGAATGGGAAGTCCGAGGGTGACTGCCATTAAGAATAAGGAAAGGGAGAATGTGACTTGCTTTATCATGTAGGTGACTCTCAGAATCAACTAGAGTCAAGTGTGAGTTAGGGATTGGGTGCTCTTTGGAACAAAAATTGTGTGGTGGATTTTTTTTTCCACTTGTCATTGTTCATATTTCTTTCGAGGGGATGATCGTTTCCTCTGGGAGTTGCATACAGCCACCTGCTGGTCACCCTATTGATTTCTCTCTTCCTGGAAGAGTCTGATCTGTTTACCTAGGTGTAGCCCCTGTCTGCCTTGAAAAATGCCCCAGTACAGGTCTTCCGAGTTATCAAGGATATGTCAAGTCAGCTGATAGTTTTCGTCTTCTTCTTGGCTTCAATTGAGCCTAGTTATCTTAATGTGGAAGTAATTTAAAACCCCAGTGAGAATTATTCTTTTCTCAAAAATCAAACCTCTTCTCCCTTTTAAAAAGTGGACTTAGTTTAGAGAGATTAAAATGTTCTGTAGTTGTTGTCTTCTTATAAGGATAGGAAAGATGACCTAAATTTTGTGTCTAATTTAGAAGTTTTGTTTTCATCTTCCATAGTTCAGTTGTTTCCATCTTGTCCAATTCTTCCTGACCCCTTCAGGGGTTTTTCTGGGCAAAGATTCTGGAGTGGTTTCCATCTATCCTTCCACCAGTTCATTTTACATATCAAGAGACTGAGGCAAATAAGGTTAAGTGACTTGCCTAGGGTCACATAGCTAAGTGTCTAAGGCTAGATTTGAAAGAAATAGTCTTCCTGTCCCCAGGCAGGGCACTCTATCCACTGTGCCACTTAGCTGCCTATATATAGTTAAATACAATTCTGTGGAGAAAAGAAAGATCCTTAAGGGTTTTGTTTTGCTTTTTTAACGAATTCATCCTTTCTCTAGAGGAAAAATACCCCACTTTCTACAAGGTACTTAGGACTGCCACCACAGTCCTGTGTAGTTACTGCCAGGTACCCATGTTTAGGTAAGAAAAAAGCTTTATTCCATTACAGGTTTTTCTATTACTTTTTTGGCCCTGCTCCAGTAAAATCGGATTTGTCTCTCTTCCCCATGTTCATTGTTATTGTATTGCTATATTTGTTAGTACTAAAGAACAGTGCTACAATTCCTGATAACTTTCTAAAACATAAAGGAATATATTCCACGCTAGGCAGTGGTGATTTTCCTGGATCAGTGAAGGAACTTGAGGGTCACTCTTCCAAGGTTTTTGAGTTGGTGGTTAGTTGAATTGCAAATAACATGAATTTAGTTGATCCTTGACAACTAAACTTAAAAGTTGTATTGGTAACAAATTGTTGCTCAGTTCTGTTAATAATACATATTATATGTGCTAATTTTTCCACATAAAGGCATTTCATATATTTATGAACCTTAAAATTGTGAGTTTAAATACTGGCAGTTAAAATCAACTTAGCTTTGGTTTTAAGTATTATCATATGCACACATACATATATAATTAAAGGGATAGAAGATAATTTAAAGTTTTGTGTTGAAACAATATACTAATTTGTAATTACATGATTCCTTATTCAATAATGAAGTCATTTCTTATTGTGTAGTCTAGAGCTCTGGAGTGGGATTCAAAATCTTCCTTTTTCCTCTTCTTTGCAACCCTCAATCTACCTTTTACCAGCTCTGTAGCCTTGGGCAAGTTCTGGGTCTTATTTTTTTTTTAACTGATAAAATCTGAGGATTGGACAAAATGATTTCTAAGTCCTTTGTATTTCCAATATTTTCTTAATCATCGAATATGCTGCTTTACATTCATAATGTTAGATCATTTCATTATCTGTGAGATTTTCACCTTGTTTATATTTTAAACTTTGCAATTAGCTTAAATGTATTAAACCAAGAGAGTTTGTTCACTTCAAGTTAGTATTCTTGGGACTAACAAAATTAAGTTCTATTCTTTGAGAAAAAAATTTTTAAGTCTCTATTCAGTTGTCTGACTTTCCATAGTCTATAACATAAATGACATTTTCTGATTACCCAGTCTTAACGTTCTTTTAATATCTTGAGGACGAAAAGTTCAAAAATTGCATGAAATCATGAAAAGATTAAGGATTTCTCCCCTTTAAAACAACTAATAACTTTTCATTAAATTTTAAACAAGGAGTTTGTAATGATCCTTAGTAATTTAACTAACTTTGCTAAAAAGCTTTTAGATCCAGACAGCAAAATAGGGGCTTAAAATTTTGTCTATAATATGAAAAAAATGGTGATTTAGAGTATTTTGGCACATGAAACCATGTCATTCTTCTGACATTGGGTATGATATTTGTGACCTGATACAACATTGACGAAATGTTAGCATACTCATAGGGCTATATAAAATGCTCCCACCTTTCTAGCTTTTTTTTTTTAAAGCATTCTAACTTATAGACTAGTTTGAATGGATGTTCTCCCTCCGATTTTATCAGAAAGTAAATATATATATATATACACTGATAAATGTTTTTTATGTGTTTGTTATTAATGTTGCTGTTGGAAAAGTTTTCCCAATAATTGTTACCCATCTATCTACATAGTTCTGCCCCATTGTCTTAGCAGTTGTGACTTTATGTCTTTGGGAGGTTCTGCTGAAGTGGAAAGGTTTTGAATATGGTCTTGGAAATAGATGTTATGTACAGTTCTAAAGCCTGGGTGAGCTTATCACAAGCAGATTTGCGAGTAAGTGATAAATTAATTCTTTGGCCATCATGAGCCATGGGGAAAAAATTAAGCTTAAAATGATCCTTACCATTCTGTGAACCCTTTACATTTCTTCAGTGACACTTGCACAGTCATAAAAAGAGGAGGAGATTACATTGTTTTTAGATTACTTAAAAACATTAATTTAACAGTATATGTGAAATTTGTCCAAAGAAATTTGTCCAGTGACCTCTAAGCTGAAACATTGCTGAGGAACTAACTGACCCAGATCTGTAGGAATGCTACATAGGTACATAAAACCAGAAGACATAATGAAGTTGAAACTAAATGTAAGGATGGCCTGCAGGGAAGAAATTGGTGGAGTTGTTTTTCTCATATACCCAAAGGCCACAGAAAACATTTTATGGAACACTTGGTCATTTCACCTTGGCAGTCAGTCCTCATGATGCAAGTAAGCAAACAGCATTGTGAAGGTAAATGCAGTTAATGCCAACAGCTATTTCAGAACATCATTTGTAAAACATTTATGGGGGAGGTGAAAGATTATGAGTAGTTTCATCTCAGAAAAGATAGAAAAGCTATGAATAGGAAAGTGAATCTATAGAAATCTTGGCATCAGAGTCTATTAATCTGGCTTACCCTGAGAAACTTTTTAGATGAAACTCGAAGGAGGACAACAAGAAGTTAAATAATATGTAGAACCTGATAAGATCCTTCAAACCAAATCAACATATGCCTTGATACTTGATAACTTTACTACGCCAGCTGTGCATATAGGAAGATGGTGAAAAATATCTGGGAAAACAAAGTGTAGGATTAAGAAAGGAAACTGTATGTTGTGAACACTTTAAGATAGTTGGAAAATAATGGATGTTGTGAGAATTGAAAAACATTACCAAAAATATAATTGACTGAAAATGACATTACTATAGTGGTCATCATTTCAGAATCAGCTCTTTGTGTGAAGTTAGGTAGATCATCAGCTGTTTAGAAAAAAAGGTAAAAATCTAAATTAGAATAAAGGATGAGGACACTGTGTGTTATCATAGTAGTGCCAACCTGACCTATTTTTTTTTTAGTCTTAAGAATTTATTTTATTTTTTAAAAAATAATTAATTTGGGGGTGGCTAGGTGGCACAGTGAATAGAGTACCGGCCCTGGAGTCAGGAGGACCTGAGTTCAAATCCGGCCTCAGACACTTAACACAAAACTAGCTGTGTGACCTTGGGCAAGTCACTTAACCCCAATTGCCCTACCTTCCCCCCTCCAAAAAAAAAATTAGAAAAAAGTTTTTGGTTTTCAACATTCACTTCCACAAGATTTTGCATTTTAAATTGTCTCTCCCCTCACCAAGATGGTGTGCAATCTGATAAAGGCTCTACTTATACATTCATATTAAACATATTTTCACATTAGTCATGATGTAAAGAAAAATTAGAACTAATTTTTTAAAATTGGATTTTTAAGAAAGTGGAATGGGAAGAACCACAGAAAAGAAGAACAAATAGTATGCTTCTATTTGCATTCAGATTCCAAAGTTCTTTCTCTGGATGTGGATAGCATTTTCCATCATGAGTCTTTTGGAATTGACTTACAAGGATCCTTGCATTGCTGAGACCAAGTCTATCAAAGGCAGTCATTACAAGGTATGACTGTGACTGTGTACAGTGTTCTCCTGGTTCTGCTCATTTCATTCAGTGTCAGCTTATATAAGTTTTTTCAGGAAGTTTTTCTGAAGTCTGCCTGCTCATCATTTCTTATAACACAATAGTATGCATTCATATACCACCACTTGTTTGGCCATTCCTCAATTGATGGTCATACCCTCAATTTCCAATTCTTGGCCACCAAAAGAGCTGCTATAAATATTTTTGTACATGTAGGTCCTTTTCCCATTTTTATGATCTCTTTAGGATATGCCTTTATATGCCTTTTGGGCATAGTTCCAAATTGCTCTCCAAAATGGTTAGATCAGTTTACAAATCCACCAACAGTGCATTAGTGTTCCAAATTTCTCACATCTCCAACATTTGCAATTTTCCTGTTTTTTCATGTTAGCTAATCCGATAGTTGTGATGTGGTACCTGAGAGTTGTTTTAATTTGCATTTCTCTAATCAATAGTGATTTAGAGTATTTTTTTTCATATAGCTTTAATTTCTTCCTCTGAAAACTTCCTGTTCATATCCTTTGATCGTTTATTAATTGGGGACAACCTGACCTATTTAAATAAGCTGTTGCTGTCCTGGTTCCTGTTCTCTTCTCACCTATACTTCATAGAATCTTTCACTTCCTTCAAAATTTAGCTGAATCTTCACCTTTCACACAAAATCTTTTCTGATTTTTGCCTTCAACTGCTACCCGTGTTTCCCCGATAATAAGACCTATCCGGAAAACAAGCCCTCCCCTTACTGTGTAAGATTCCTCTAAAATAAGCCCTCTCCCGAAAATAAGCCCTATTGAGATTGCTACTGTAGTGAAGGTGATCCCCTGTGCGCTACATTACGGTACCCTCTGTATGCACTGTCCCCCCCCCCCACCCAAACGCACGCTGCGCTCCGAGCTGCATCCAGTCAGAGCTGCAGCAGTGAGCGTGTCATCCTGTTCTTTATTGTATTCATTATTGAATAAAGGTACATTTTTTTTGTTCACATTTACCTGTTTATTAAAATTGCTGTCAATGTTCATTAAAATAAGCCCTCCCCTGAAAATAAGCCCTCTGGTGTTTTTCTGTCCAAAAAATTAATAAGACAGTGTCTTATTATCGGGGAAACACGGTAGTGTCCTCCTCTTTCACTTGTATTTAACTAACTTACATTTTATTTGTTTTGTATTCTTTACATATTTATATATGTTCATGTTGTCTCTATGACAGAATGTAAGTTCTTTGAGACAAGGACTATTATTAAGGCACAGTACTTGATACAAAAGTATGTGAATAATGCTTGTTAATTGATTCTGAAAAAATGGGAAAGGAATAGGAAAAAAAAGCCAGTCTGACTGATTAGTGCCATTTTTTTGGCCTTTTTTTTTTTTTGGAGGGGGAAAGGCACAGCAATTGGGGTTAAGTGACTTGTCCAAGGTCACACAACTAGTAAGTGATAAGGGTCGAATTTGAACTCAGGTCCTCCTGACTCCAGCACCAGTGCTCTTTTTACTGTGCCACCTAGCCACCCCCAGTTAGTGCCATTTTTTAAAAAAAGCAATTGGGGTTAAGTAACTTGCTCAAGGTTACATGGCCAGTTATTTCTGGGTGTGGTGCTGAGTATCTGAGCCCGGATTTGATCCAGGTCATCCCAACACTAGAGCTGGTGCTCTTACTCGCTGAGCCACCTGGCGCCCCTAAGCAATTGGGTTTAAGTAACTTGCTCATGGTTACATGGCCAGGTGTTTCTGGGTGGGTGCTAAGTGTCTGAGCCTGGGATTCAATCTCCAAGGTCTTCTCAACACTGGAGCCAGTGCTCTTACTTGCTGTGCTACCTGGCCGCCCCCAATTAGTGCCATTTTTAAAGAGAATTTTAGCAGATATAAAATAACCACTGATATGAAGAAGGTAAAAGAAACCCAGAACTGTCTCAGTTTTATCTCCTTGCCTAGTAGAGAGGTATGACAGCCAGGGGCAACACTAATTTAGAATGTAACCCAAATCTGTGATCCTATATCTCATTTGTATAACATTTATGGAGGAGATGAAAAATTATGAGTAGTTTCATCTCAGAAAAGATAAAAAAGTGGTGGAAAGGAAAGTGAATCTATAGAAATTTTGGCATCAAGTCTTTTAATCTGGCTTATCCTGAGAGACTTTTTAGCTGAAACTGGAAGGAAAACAAATGGAAATGAAATGGAAAATATTTTCAGGATTTCTATAGAGATCCGCTCTCATCATTAATACCAGTAGTAGAATTGCAGCATTTGGACTCTACATATATTCAGTGAGAAAGTGGAAAAGGCATTCAAGATAGGAAGAGTTCTTATACCTGATCAAATACACACAGGAAAAATCTGTGCCAAAGATGACACATTTTTAAAGCATTCAGGCATCCATTTTCAAAATCTATCTCAGAAGATAGATTTAAAAAAAAATAGATCATGGACAGTAGTACAGATTAAAAAAGGGGAAGAAATGAACAACTTTCAACTAATATATAATGTAATAATAAGTGTATAATCAAATATAACAATATTTCCCCCCATATCTACAAAAACTTCATGAAAAGTGTCTATTGATGAAAATATGAAACTAATAAACTTTTACAAATGATTTTCTTTAGAAGACAACATTTTCCTAGTAAATTAACTGAGAGGTATAACAAATTCCTGATTTTTGATAAGAAAAACACTTTTGTACTGGAATAAAATTATCATTAAAGGTTCTCTTCATACAAGATGTACCTTGTACTATATTAAGATTATGTAATTTTCCTTGATAAATGTGACCATAAGATAAATGTGAACTTTATACAACCATCCTCTTGAATTGTCAAGATAAAAGAAAACATTAAACCAGGCAGATTATATACTTACCAAAGATGTTGGTTTACATTATGGATAAAGTCCTACATGAAGTTTAAATATAAGACGGCTTTTTTATAGACTCTGAAGTTTTTCAGAAATTTGTTTGTGCACATTATTGTACTGATTATTAAGATCTAAAACACTATAACACTTCCTTAATTAAAATCTGTGACTACTCAATATATTGATCTAGCCATATATAGAGGAAAACCCAAGTGATTAAGAGTATGCAATGCCTGGATTGTGGGCATGTGCCCATTAAAGATAGTCTGATATCTGTCTTGGATTTGTAACTGTCAAATGTTATACTTGATTACCAAAATAAAACAAACTTCAGAACATAAGTTAGGGGAGTAATAGTTACAAAAATGGTTTATCTGGAAAAGATCTGAACATTATAGTAGTTAGCAGGCTTAATATGAGTCAACAGTGTGATGGAACAGCTGGAAAAGCTAATGTGTGCTTGGGCTGCATAAAGAGAGTTATGTCTTCCAAGAATAAAGAGGTAATAGTCTGTAATCTGTTCTAGTCAGATGACATCTGGAATGTTGTGTTCAGCTTTGCACACCACAAGTTAAGAAGGATGTTGATAAACTACAGAGCATCCAGAGGAAGGCAAGTAGAATTATGAAAGGCTTGAGTCCATGTTGAAAGAACTGGGGATGTTGAACATAGAGAGAAAGTTAAGGGAACATGAGAGGGAGTAGACTTGTTCTGTTTGGTCCAGGGGACAGAACAGCAGGAGAGAGGAAGTTGCAAAGAAGCAAATTTGAGGGGGGAGGGGGAACAAACCTACAAACTTCCTAATGATACCCGTGCAGAAGTGGGATTGAGGTACCTCAAGAAGTGAAGAGATTAAAAACAAAAGATCTGATGGGTTCTGCCTCATTGGAGTTCTTCAGGCAGAGTGTGGATGGCCATTTGTCAGGTCTGTGAAGACCTGAAGATTCCATTCCTGGTATGTGTTGGCCTGGATGGCTGCTCAGGTACCTTCAAATTCTAGTTTCTGTGAATCTGTGACAGGGCCAAAGATATAGAGTGAAATGGGCTAAGAATTGATTAGGAACAGATTGATCGGGTTTTATTGGGGAAATTGTGTAGCACTTTCAATGATGTAGAGCTACCCCCACTACAATAGCTTGTCTCTTTCTCTTCCTCCTCTTTCTTTTCCTCTTCCTCCTCCTCCTTTTCCTCTTTTCCCTCCCCTTCTTCCCTCCAATATATTATGTAGTTGTATAGCATGGAACAGCCACATGGTTTAAAAATGGTCAAAATTTGAAGTGATCCAAAGAGTATTGGAGGACACGTGGGATAACAGCAGCATATTACTTAAAATGATTTCAATGTAAGTAGAGTAAAAAACATCAGGGAACATGTGCATGGAATTTTGGCTAAGGCACCTACCTTACTTGTCTGATGGTCACTTTTCTGCAAAATAAAGAAATCAGATCTAATGATCTCTATATCTGAAGTCCCTTTATCTCTCAATCCTGTGATGCCATGTATAACTAGAAAAGAATGTGACATGGTCAACTATTGAGATTGAGGATATATTGAAGATGGACAGTATGAATGTCACACTGATAGCTACAAAATTTTAAAAATAGATTTTGAAATTTATTAAAAAAATTTTTATATCAGTTAATACTTCCTCTTTTATCCCTCTCCTCCTGCCAGAGTCAGCCCCCTTATTAAAAAATATTTTTTTGCATCTTGGAGGGGCAGTTGGGGTTAAGTGACTTGCCCAAGGTCACACAGCTAGTTGAGTGTCTGAGGCCGGATTTGAACTCAGATCCTCCTGACTCCAGGACCAGTGCTCTATTCACTGCACCACCTAGCCGTCCCCAAAATATGTTTTTAAAAGAAGAAATAGATGGGGAAAATCAGCAAAATCTCCACAAAATATTATAAGAAAGTCTCCATCATGTTGGGAAGGACTCTATAAGTATTGTTAAAGAATAAAGACAAAAACCACATTGGAGGAAAAGTCTAGGATTAGAGTCACTAAAATGAATGGAATACCACAGTAGTAAAATTCTTTACTTGTCAAAAAATTGTATGGTTGTGAGTCAAAAAGTACCCTTTTCATATCTCATGATACATCTGTAGGATGAAAATATTGTACAAGGGTGTCTGTCTCCTGTGTGAGAAATGTATCTTCTCTTCGCCTCTACTTTTTTCAGCCATGCCTTTCTTCAAAGCTCAGTACAAGTGCAACCACATATAAGGCCTTTCTTTCCAGTGCTCTTCAGCTGATACTGTTTCCCTCAAAAAAAATGTTAACTTTGTATATATTTATATGTGTAACTCTCCCTCTCCCACCCCACCCCCATAAAATGTAGTCTCAACACTATTATCTTTGTCTTTGTGTCATCAGGACTTAGGGCTGTGGCTTGCCCTGAAGTAGATACATGTTAGTTAATTGTTGATTAAGTGCTACTTATGACAGCCTTTGAATACTGATAATCAGTTTTTCATGAATGAATTTTATTTATCTAGAATAGTACTACTGTATATTCCCTTTTTATGAGTAAGTTTTGAAACACTCAAACTACACAGTATTTACCCAGGGCCTATGACTGGTGGAAAGTTTTGGATTTGGAGTCAGAAGACCACTCTGCTAATCACTGACCTATGTGACCTTAGTTAACTTCCTTCACCATTCTGAACCTCGATTTTCTCTTTTGTAAAGTGAAGCATGTTGGGTGTTAGATTAAATGCTTTCTTTGGTCCCTTCCCATTCTAAATTTGCTTCTGAACTGTGGAAAATTTGGAATGATCAAGATACGTATGTAGACAAACTGGTGTTAATTTCCAATGATAAAATGTTTGCAGGTTTTTTAAAAAATGCAAAAGTTACTACTTTGTTTGGACAATTTGTCTGGAGAACTTTTATGCAAGATTTTAAATCCTGCTTAAAAAAATATAAGGATTAAGTTTTATTAGGTTGTTTGATTTTTTTTTTTTTATTACAAAACAGTTCTACAGAATATTAGGACTGGGTTGCAACAAACAGCTATGCAATGCTGTGACAATCAAAGTTAGTGAAAAGGAGTGACTCTTTATTGCATCTTGTTACATTATGGCAATTGTTAGAGCTTTATTTCTTCCTAGAAGGGGCTATCCTAATTTGCTATCCTTCTGTTTCTTGTATTCAAGACCATTTTAGTGAAAGAATAGAATTTCCAAAGAATGCTGTCTCTCCTTTCTTCTTTTCTAGTATTGGAACTCCTCTTCTTTACAGCCTGACCTCATACTTAATGATAATTTTAATCAGTTTTTTTGCTTACCAATTGAGAATATTTTTTGTAACTGTATTACCTTATTTTTTTTATTACAATTCTTAAGTGTGAGTCAAGGACCTTCAGTATCATTTGTCTTAGATGAGGGAGATGAATCTCTGATTCAGGTGGACTTTAAGAAGTAGAACTGGAATTAGAACCCAATTAGTATGTACAAATTCTGTGCTTTTTCTCTTACATAATTTTTTTCTTTCTAATTAGATAAAAATTTCTTTCCTCATATTAAAAAAACAACTGCCTTTTATTTTTATTTCCAACATTTTTATTGTAGCAATTTTTATTAACCCAAGCTGATTCAACCTTTGAATTTTAAAACCTGTGTTTCATTTTCTATGGAAGTTAATGCCATGGATGATTGTAGTAGAACCCATGTAGAAAAGTTGTGAATAGTTGTGAATTTTAGTAATTAGAAAATTACTTTGTAAAAATTTACTGCTTGAAATTATACTTACAGGATTCAAAATATTTTTTTATTTGTGAGTCTTAGAAGTTCAGCTGACAACAAATTTTCTTAAATAAAAAAATCCCCCAAAGCAAAACTCTTGGATAATACGAGAATAAGGAGCACTGAAACTTTTTAAATGTTACATTTTCAAGCATTCAGGGGTAACATTTTAATGAAGTCTTTCAGTAATTAAACCCCCTTGGGTTAAATATAAGGTCAGCATAACTTATGGCATATTTGACTTTAGTAATGAAGGTTGTTAAGGTGAAGAGTATTAAGTGTTACAGTTTAGGAATCCTAAAGTTGAGGTGTTTTTTTTTCTGGTACAGATCAATATTCAAAGATAACTTGGCATTTATGTGATTTCTTTCTCACCCATTCCTAAAATCTACTTACCAAGTCCTGTCAGTTCTGCTTCCCCAGAATTTTTTGTATCTGTCTCCTCTTCAATATAACATTAACACATCTGTGAAAACAATCTTCCTAACATATAATGGTCATATCACTCTCATCTTTCAATAGCTTTCCTTTGCTCAAATGATAAATACAGCCTGGAAGTTAAGACCCTCTAGGGTAGCTTCAGTCTACCTTTAGATTTATTTCATTCTACATGAGGTATCATGGGGCAGGAGCAAGAATTTTAGACTTCTAGTTAGGAATGCTCTGAGTTTGAATCCTGTTCTGACACTAGTAATTTAATCTCAGTTTTCTCATCTATAAAAAAATAACATTGTTTAGGGACCAAATTAAATCAAATAAAGTTCTTTAAAACATAAAGAACTATATAAATGCTATTTGTTGTTACTATTATTATTCAGTTTCTATTTTAGCCAGACTGTGCTACCAGCTTTCCCCTGATTTGGCCCTGCCCTACTTTGAGAATATCCCATATCTGGAATGTACTCTCTCCACATCTCTCTCTGTGGACATTCTTTTCTCTCTTTAAGGAAATCTTTCCTGACTCCCCCAGATAAAAGTGTTTTTTTTCTCTTCTCATATTTCTCATAGCACTTTGTTTATTACATTCTGCTTTGTACATAGTAGGTAAATACTACTATTAGGTTAATTAAACTGTTCTATGATCATCCCTTCTTGTTTGGATTTTTTACTAACTGTCCCTTCAAAAATATGTTGTAGAATTTTGCCAGAACTCAAACTTTCAAGCTCACTGGCCTGTGGTTTCAGACTCTAACCTCTGCCCTGTTTTTGGAAACTGGGACATTTTTCAATCCTGCAACAGCTCTCCCATTCTCCCTAATTTTTCAAGGAAAACTTACAGTACTGTCCATCACATATGCCAGTTCTTTGACAACTGTAGAATGATTTTCTTGTGGGCCTTGTAGTTTGAACTCATCAGGAGTAACTAGGTGCTTTCTTATTATCTCCCTACTTATGTTGAGTGTGACTTGATTGTTAGCTATTTTTTGTTACATCCTTTTCAGTTCAGAGATCTCAAAGATAATTTTCCTTGGCAAAGAAAACAGAAGCAGAATGGAGTTGAACAGCTGTGACTTCTCTCATCCATTATTATAGTCCAGTCTATAATGAGCAGGAGTTCTTACTCTTATTCATCCCTTTTCCCAGTCAAACATAATACAAAACTATACCCTCAGATCCATTTTTATTGTTTTTCTAATTTTCCTTGCCAAACTTAGCTAATTTTAATGTTTATCAATAAGCATTTATTAAATGACTACTATGTACCAAAAACTGTGCTTACAGCTGGGGGTACAAATACAAAATTAGGCAGTCATTTGTCCATGGAGCTTCTCTTTTGAGGAGGTAGGTTCGCATATTGGCTGTATACAAAATACCCAGTGATTTGTGGTGGGGGAGGCCACTACAAATTGGGAGAATCAGAAAAGGTCTCTTAGAGGAGGTGGTAATTGCACTGAATCTTGAAGGGAGCTACGAGGTTTCAAGATTTGGAGAATATTCCAGCAGTAGAGGGATGGGGAAGGGGAGAAGGGATATCCTGTGCAGAGATGGAATGGCTTGTATGGAACAGCAAGTATAGCTAAAATGCATGGGGAGTCATGTGTGATCAATTTGGAGAGAGAGCAAGAGAGCAGCCTGCAGCCACATTGTGAAAACTTTAAAATACTAAACAGAGATATTTGTCTTTTATCCTAAGGCAGACCTGCACAACTTGGCAGTAGGTAGGGACCAAATTAAAACACACTAATAATAAACTTCAGGCTGCAAATCTTTCTAAGTAAAGGTATAATTAATGATTAAACTATTTTGCAAATAAACCATATTTTTAAAAAGGGAAATTTCAATTAATATCAGTTAATTACACTTAATACTTCAGATTTTTATCATGAAATCATATTAATGTTAAAAAAATTTACTTTATGGGGCGGCTAAGTGGTGCATTGAGTAGAGCACCCGCCCTGGAGTCAGGAGGACCTGAGTTCAGATCCTCAGACACTTAACACTTACTAGCTGTGTGACCTTGGGCAAGTCACTTAACCCCGTTTACCCTGCCTTCTCCCCTCCAAAAAAACAAAAAAAAAATTGCTTTGCTAAGCAGCACAAGTTTTAATGCGTTTTTCAGGTTTTCGTACATTTAGTAATGACTGAAAACACAGTGAAAAGATCCAACTCTCACTCCTTTCAGATTAGAAGCAAACTGACAATGGTTGGTTGCCACAGTTCACACGTTAAACAGGAGATGGTACACAGTGGCAAGCCACCTGCCAAGTCACATGACGGGCATAATAGTGACAAGTAGAAGGTGGGTTAAGAGGGGCATGGACAAAGCACTCATTAAATGTTTACTTTCATTTACATCCTCTACATTTTTTGAAGGCTTCCTGAAATTCTTTGATGGGCTGTATGTTGTGCAGGCCTGTCCTAAGGGCAATGAAGAACCATTGATGTTTCTTGAGCAGGGAAATAATATTCAGAGCTATGCTTTAGGAACATCAGTTTGGCAGCTGTTTGGAGCATGAACTGGAGAAAAGAGAACTGGATATAGAGAGAACAATAGAGGTGATAAAAGCCTGAACTAGAGTGATTGCTGTGAGTTAGAAGGGGATGAATGTGGGAAATGTTTGTATGATTATAGGATGATAAATCTAGAGCTGGAAGGGACCTTAGAATCCATCTAATCCAGCCCATTAGTTTTAAAGAAAAGGAAACTGAGGCTTCAGAGAGGTTAAAGTGACTTGGCTAAAGTCACAGAGGTAGTAATTAAGTTGAGGTGGAGTAAAAGAAAACAAAATAATAACTTGGCAATGGATTGGATTCCTAGAAGAATGATAGTGTTATCAAAAGAAATAGGAAAGTTAGGAAGGATGGGTTCAGAGTGAAAGATGATGTATTCTATTTTGAACAAGTTGAATTTGAGATGAGTTTAGGACATCTAGGTGGAGCAGTAAAGCATGAAGATGGAGATTACCTGGAGCTTAAGTGAGAAATGAGAGGGACTTAGATATGAAGGTAGGTCTTAGATATATGAAAGCACTCTGTAAAAAAACTTAACTTTTTAAAGTTTTCAATGTTTCTGCCATAGCATAATTGCTACCAATATTTAACATAGGAAATAACTTTTGATGTGCCATTGGACTTAAGTCATAGAAGTTGAAAAATTCTGTTCTTGATCTAAGGTAAATTTACTTTTAATTAGATTAACTTTTTTTTTGGTTCATGCCTGTCCAAATAATTTTTGAATTGGACATATGTGTGTGTATGTATATGTGTGTGTGTATATTTATTTATTTATAATCTGTTGGTTTTTTTTAAAGAAAAATTTTTATTGATGTCATTATTTTAAAATTATAATTATCCCCAGTATTCCTCCTCCTTCCCCTGCTAAGGAGTCATCCCATATAGGAAATAATATTTTTTTAAAGAGAAAAAAAGATTAGTATCACTGATCAATACATTGAAAAAGTTCAGCATGTGCAGTGTGAATTACATTGTTCACACCTGTGAATTTAACACTTCTACAGAAGAGTGAGTTGGGGGTGTCTCATGTCTTTTCATTCAAGTCATGCTTGATATAATTTTGTTATCTTCACTTTTGACTTTTTGAATGTAGATTTTTTTCATTTATGTTGTTACAGTTATTGTGTATTTTGTTTTCTTGGCTCTGCTTACTTCACTGTGCAAAAATTATAGATTGTTCCATGCTTTTCTGTATTTATCACATATATGATTTCTTAAAGCACAGTAGTATTACATTAACTTTATATACCACAGTTTGTTTACCCATTCTCTGATCAGTGGATATTCTTTTTTCCAATTCTTAGCTGTCACAGAAAGTACTTCTGTAAATATTTTGGTATATATAGGGACTTTCTTCTTTTCAATAGTTGTGTGAGGTGGAACCTCAGTTGTTTTGATTGCTTTTCTCATATTAGTGGCTCGGAACATTCTTTGATGTGATTGTGAATACTTTGCATTTTTTTTTTTTGGAGGGCTGTTTGTTTTTATCCTTTGACCACTTATATATTGGGG
Source organism: Petaurus breviceps papuanus (assembly GCF_028583685.1). NCBI lineage: Eukaryota > Metazoa > Chordata > Mammalia > Diprotodontia > Petauridae > Petaurus > Petaurus breviceps. Next base: position 68,477,821 of record NW_027185764.1, read on the forward strand.
AATGGCTATTAGTTTTAAAATATTTGTTCATTGCTTATATATCTTGGATACCAAACCCTTATCAGAGATATTTGATTTTTTTCCCCATTAAATCACTTCCTTTCTTATCCTAGGTGCATTAATTTTTTCTGTGTTGAAGCTTTTCAGTTTCATGTCATCAGAGTTATGTTTTATAATTTGTAATTGCCTCTATCTTTTGTTTGGTTAAGAATACATTTCCTGTCCATGGCTATGGAATTTAGATGATCTGCTTCTCTTCTAATTTTTTTGCATGATTTTTAATATTAAAGATGTATATACACTTATATGCCTATTGAATTTTAAGTACAACAATAATGAGACTGAGTCTGATTTTTCTTTCTGGTAGTTTATATTTCATAGTTACCTGCAATTACTAAAGTACTTTCATATGTGCTTTCACCCTTTTGAGTGAAGCAGAGATTTACTATTTCCTTTTACAAGTGAGAAAAACTGAGGCCTAGAGACATGATGTGGCCAAGGGTTAATAGCTAACAAGTAGCAGAAGCAGGATTAAAATCCAAGTCTTTGAACTTTAGTGCAATGTACTTTCCCTACCCTGGTAAAGCTGCCAGAGAATGGAAGAAGCCAAATAGAGAGCTACCTACAGAAGGAGATTACAATTTATTTGTGAGGGGAAAGCCCTAAGAAATGCTATTTGTCTCTGTTATAGGTTATAATGAAACTAGTTTGGGGACAGAACTTTTATTTTTTCATATTGTGCTCTTCCTGGTTTAGAAATTAATCTGGACCTTTTATATCCTGTGACAGAGACAGCATGGCATAGTGGATAGAGAAGCAGCCTCAGAGTCAGAAAGACCTCAATTTAAATTCCGTATCTGACACTTTGGCTATGTAACCTTGAGGAATTTGCTTAACTTTGTAGTGCCCTAAGCAACTCTCCAAGGAGACACAGGTCTGTACACATGCACATTTATTCATTTTCAGAATCATTTCTAGTTTACTTCAGTAGAGGGACTTTCTTCACTAAGAATTCTACCTGCCAATGAAATCATAGGTTTAGAGATTAATAGATTAAATGGTATTATTTGACAAAGCCCTTATTAAAGCCCTACTCTGATTCCTTGTCATAGAATAAAGGTGATTCTCAATTCATGAAGGAAATACCAGTAGAATTTAAAGTGTTAGATTCAACAAAACTGGGAAGACTTTGAGTATGCCCAAAGAAAAGCCTAACTAAATTCATACAAGTGTAATTACTACCATCTTGGCCACCAGATTTTATTCACACAATATAGAAATAGGTATCTATGAAATCCAAATGAACTAAGGTATAGAGGATGTTATCTGTTTTGGTGGAAGTAATACCCACACCAATGAAATAATAATAGATTCTTGAATAGTAAAATACTAATTAGCAAAGTTGGTATAAATGATAAAAAATCATGTAATTGACTTCAGGTGATATCAGACATTCAGGTGACTAAATGATTTCTGAAGTACTGTGACTTGGGTCACTTGCATGTTTGTGTTTTTGGAGTTTCTCATGCTACCAAGGAAGGCAGCATGCCATAGTTAAAAAAAAAAAAAAAAGTTGATTTGAACTTAAAAGACCTGGGTTCAAATTTTAGCTCTTTCTGTTTTTATCTGTGTGACTTTGGGCAAGTCATCCTCTTTAGGAACATGTCTCATCTGTAAAATAAGGGAATTGAACCTACCTGTTCAGGGTGAATGGGATGATAATAACAGAGAAGGCAATACTAGTTAACTTTATTTTGCTTCTGTTTTCTCTGCCAAGAAGAAAAACTTTGGGGCTAGCAAGAACACCACAAAAATGACTAATAGTGTGTCAAAACTCAAGATAAGTAAAAGAGCTCCCAGCTACACTTGATTTGAGTTCAAGTCACCTGACTTGAGATACATATGAAGATACTAAAAGATCATTAGTGGATGCACAGCTATTGCCAGTGATCTTTGAAAATAAAAAAAGTGGGTAGAGTGTAGAATAAGACATGTTACATGTCTGGAGAAGGGAAAATGTTGTCATAATTTTTTTTTTAAAAAGGGAAGAGTATAATTCTCAAAATACTAGTCAGTGAGCTTGACAACAATTTCTGGCAAAATTGTTGAACATATTTATTACTAATTCTTTCAGTAAGACCTGGAAAAGGACATAAAGCCATGCTAGACTAATAGTCTTGCCCTCCTACCCCCCCTTTTATGACTAAGTCACTAAACTGATAGACCAGGGAACTCCTATAAATAGAGTTTACCAAGATTTTAACAAAACATTTAATAAAGTTTCTTGGTATACATTTGAAAAAGGTAGACTTATGTAAAATATTAATAATACAGTTAGGGCAGAGCCAGGATGTCTTGAGTAAAAGCAGGAAAACTCCTTGAACTCCCCCCATAACCACCTCAAATACCTATAAAATATGACTCTAAACAAACTTTAGAGCTACAGAACCCACAATGTGACAGAGAGAAACAAATCTCCCGCTGAAGGCAATCTGGCAGTCTGGCAGGAAGGGTCAATCCCAGCACACTGGGAGCAAAGCCCAGCTCCAGGTGAGCCTGTGGTTTTAGCCTCAGGATGACACCGACCAGCAGCGGCACTTCGGGAGGGTGGATCACCAGCAGCTGTGGTGGTTTCCAGAATTATCAACCCATCAATGCCAGAGACAAAGTGAGAGGTCAGTGTGGACTGTGTGGGATCAGGGGACCAAGATTCCAGTCCAACCTCTGTCCCCGGGGTGAGAGGTCAAGAAATAGCAGAGGAGCTCGATTGTGCAGCCTCCGCTGCTTCCAGAACTCCTGGCCTGCAGATCATGGGTTGACCAAGTGACCATTCTGAGGGGTAATCACTCTTGCTTTAATCTGCTTGGATCTAGATCCCTGTCTTGTGGGGAGGTCCTGGGGTGTGTGACCATCTGCCAGAGCCTGTGGAGGCTTCTGGGAGGGCACCCAACTAATAGCTCCAACAGCTGTGAAAACTCCAGCAATTTGGGACAAAGCTCTCTGGAAGCAGAGTTCTGCTGTGGCAAAAAGCTCAAAAGTCAAGTAATTGAGTGGCAACATGAACAAGCAAAGCAATCAAACCTTAGATTCCTTTTTTGGGGACAAAAAGGATCAAAGCATGGAATAGGAGAAAGACAACAAAGTCAAAACTCCTGCACCAAAAGCTTCCAAGAAAAATATGAACTGATTACAGGTCATAGAGGAGCTCAAGAAGGATTCTGAAAACCAAGTAAGAGAATTGGGGGGAAAATTGGGAAGAGAAATGAGGATGTAAGAAAATCATGAAAAGAGAATCAACAACCTGACTGAAGAAAATAACACTTTAAAAAATAGAGTAACTCAAATGGCCAAAGAGGCCCAAAAAACCAATGAGGAGAAGAATGCCTTAAAAAGTCAGATTTGCCAGATGGAAAAAGAATTTCAAAAGCTCACTAAAGAGAATAATTCCTGGGGTGGCCAGGTAGCACAGCGAGTAAGAGCACCGGCTCCAGTGTTGAGAAGACCTGGAGATCGAATCCCAGGCTCAGACACTTAGCACCCACCCAGAAACCCCTGGCTATATAACCTTGAGCAAGTTACTTAACCCCAATTGCTTAGGGGCGGCCAGGTGTCTCAGCGAGTAAGAGCACCGGCTTCAGTGTTGGGATGACCTGGATCAAATCCATGCTCAGATACTCAGCACCACACCCAGAAATAACTGGCCGTGTAACCTTGAGCAAGTTAGTTAACCCTGATTGCTTTAAAAAAGAGAGAGAGAGAGAGAGAGAGAGAGAGAGAGAGAGAGAGAGAGAGAGAATAATTCCTTCAGAATTAGATTGGAGCAAATGGAAGCTAATGACTTTATGAGATTAAACAGATCTAAAGAAATGAAAAAATAGAAGGCAATGTGAAATATATCATTTGGAAAAACACTGACCTGGAAAATAGATCCAGGAGAGATAATTTAAAAATTATTGGACTCCTGAAAGCCATGATCAAAAAAAAGAACCTAGAAATCATCCTTCGAGAAATTCTCAAGGAAAATTGCCTTGATATTTTAGAACCAGAGGGCAAAATAGAAATTGAAAGAATTCACTGATAACCCCTTGAAAAAGATCCCCAAAGGAAAACTCCTAGGAGTATTATAGCCAGGTTCCAGAGTTCCTAGATCAAGGAGAAAATATTACAAGCAGCCAAGAAGAAACAATTTGAATACTGTGGAAACACAATCAGGACAACGCAAAAGAATTGAAGGGCTTGGAATATGATATTCCAGAGATCAAAGGAGCTAGGATTAAAACCAAGAATCACCTATCCAGCAAAACTGAGAATAGTGTTTCAGGGGAAAATATGGTCATTCAATGAAATAGAGAACTTTCAAGCATTCTTGATGAAAAAACCAGAGTTGAATAGAAAATTTGACATTCAAATACAAGAAGCAAGAGAAGCAAGCATGAGAAGGTGAACAGGGAAAAGAAGTCATAAAGAACTTATCAAAGTTGAACTATTAACATTCCTGCATGGAAAAACGATAATTGTAACTTATGAAACTTTTCTCAGTATGAAGATAGTTGAAGGGAATATAAATGTATATATGTATACATGCATATATATGTCTATATAGGAGGGTATATGGGCGTATGAATACATATGTGGGTGTGTATGTGAGGGCACAGGGTCAATTGATTAGGAAGGGATGATATTTAAAAAATAAAAATTAAGAGGTGAGAGAGTAATATAATGAGAGTTGATAGGGAGAGACAGAATAGGGCAAATTGTCTCATGTAAAAGAGGCAAGGGAAAATGTTACAATGGAGGGAAGAGCAGGAAAGCAAAAGGGAATGGGTCAACATTACTCTCATTGAATTTGGCTTAAGGAAGGAATACCATCCACACTAAATTGGGTATCTTACCCTACAGGAAAGTAGGGGGAAAGGGGATAAGAGAGAGGATGATAGAAGGGAGGGCTGATTGGGGGGAGGAAGAAGGTAGTTAGAAGCACACACTTTTGAAAAGGGAAAGAATCAAAGTAGAATATATAACAAGGGGGCAGGACATGGAGGGAAATATAGTCAGTCTTTCACAATTATCCACTATGGAAATGTTTTGCATAGCTACACATGTACAACCCATATTGAGTTGCTTATTCTCCCAGTAAGGGTGGGTGATGAGGGAAGAAGGGAAAGAATCTCGAATTCAAAGTTTTAAAATCAAGTATTTAAAAAATTATTATTATTATTATTTTTACATGCACTGGGAAATAAGATATATAGGCACCAGGGTATGGAGATCCATCTTGCCCTGCTTGAAAGTTGGATGAGAAATGGGAGAGGATATAGGAGAGAGCATATTAGGGGAGGGTGTATTAAGTGGGATTGCTGTTCTGGGGTGGTGGGTAGGGGACAGACGGGGAGGAAATTTGTGACTCAAAATCTTGTGGAAATGAATGTTGTAAACTAAAAATAAATATAAAATTTTATTTAAAAAAAACCAGAGAACACTCGACATGAAATGAATGAATGACACTTTCAAAATGAGTTATTCTTGTAAGTAATGAGATTTGCTGTTTCATGTGTGATTGTTTTTTTTTGTTCCTTGTATATGGAAATATTAATGTTCGCTGGTGTTTTCAAAATCAGAATAGTAAAAAGAAAAAGTGAAAAAAAATAATATAGTCAGGTGGATTCAGAACTGGTCAAATGGCCATACCCACAGAGTGATCATTAATAATTTCATACCAATTTAGAAGAAAGTCTATAGTGGAGTGTCTCAGGGATCTGTGCCTTTCATCTGAAATTTCATCTAAAATAAAAATTTTCTGAGTAGGACCAAAAAGACTGATTGGAAAGTAAGCATGTGGTTATCATTTTTAGGTATTCTGAATGTTTTGATTTAGGAATTTTCAATGTTTAGATTGGAGGAGATGCTTTGGGGGGAGGTTCTTGTTAACAGTACTGTGGAAGAACCATTGGGTGGGCTTGGGTAGGAGAACAATGCATAGAAGTTGCAAAGGTGAAATTAGGCTCCATATGAGGAAAAACTTCCTAATGAGTTGTTTCATCCATAAAGTGGTATGATGAAGGAATGAAATAGGTTAACAGTTTTGTTCTACTTATATACATGGTATGGATACAAAACAATGAGACTGTTCATTGGATTCACTTGGAAATATAACCATATGACCCAGCCCTAATCCATCTTTTATGTCTCTGTTTGGCCTGTTAAATAATTGTAGTAGACGACCATTTAATTAATTAATTACTTTTTGCTTTTTGGAGGGGGGAAGGCAGGGCAATTGGGGTTAAGTGACTTGCCCAAGGTCACATGACTGGTAAGTGTTAAGTGTCTGAGGCCTGATTTGAACTCAGGTCCTCCTGACTCCAGGGCCAATTCTCCATTCACTGCACCACCTAGTGGCCCCTGGCCATTTCATTTTGAGACTTAAAAATATTGGAATGAACAGTTCAAGAAGAGTATTTTACTTGGCAAGGTCTCTTGTCCACTTCAGATTTGTGCGTGTCATCTGTTAGAGAACATAATTTAAAAGTTGTTATACTAAAGAGCCCATATTTAAGAAAATAAGCAAAGTTGCTAGAAGTATATAATTTAATTGATAGGGAACTCCCCACATAAGGAAATTATTACTGTCCTTGCAGGTCATCACCTCTGCATTTTATAGCCTTTTTTTTTTTTGCGGGGCAATTAGGGTTAAGTGACCTTGCCCAAGGTCACATGGCTAATTTTTGTGGTAAGTGTCTGAGGCCAGATTTGAACTCACGTCCTCCTGACCCCAGGGCCAGTGCTCTATTCACTGTGCCACCTAGCCGCCTCTGCATTTTATAGTCTTAAGTGAGTTTTCTGGGGGCACTAAAGGTGTTAATTGATTTACTCAAAGTCATAAAGTCATTCTATTTTATAGGTTTGACCTAGGTCTTTCTGACTGATTTTAATCTCTCTGTCCACTATACCAGATGCCTCTCCATTTGAAAAAGTTAGTTCTAGCTTCATTTTAAAGACATAATCATCCTGTGTTGTAGTTATTATTTACATCATCAACTCCTGTTTGCTAGAAATTCTAGTAATGCCATTGATGAAGCTGTTAAAGTCAGTCATTGAGTGGCACATCCATTGTTTTACCGTTTGAGAATACCGTCCCTAGAATTTCAATAATAAGAAATGGTGAAAAGAGCACTTGGGAGAAAAAGCAGAGGACTTGGGGTTTATATCCTTACTTTGCCACTTATTGTGTGATTGCAGACAAGTCATTTAACTTCTCTGGGCCTTGGTTTCCTTACATACAAAAAAGGGATATCCTTTAGCTATGATCTATGATTCTGTGTGATATGTGTAATATGTGTACATACATGTAATGTGTGTACATGTATATGCATGTGTATGTATATATGTATGTATATTAAAATATGAGAGAGAGATGGTACAGGAGCCCATTCATTCCATTAATTTTTTTTCTTTTGACAATGGCATCAAGGAAAATTTTGTAAGATATTATGATTTCTTTACGAATCATAGAATCAGAAGTTAAAAGTAATTTTAAAAATTTTCAAGGTTATTATCCCAGTAAATTTAGGAAATTTTTCTGAAACATCCCTGACATCGCTGAAAAACAACTGAACAGCAACAAGTGGCATGACTTATTCTTAGTGAGCCCATTCTGACTCCTGCTAATGATTTCTATTCTCAGTGCTTACAAGCTGTTTAATAGATCATTATAGAGTTTTGATGGAGATTTACAATATCAGTTCTACTGTTTTTAGTTTAGTACTTTTGAGGAATTTGCTGTTATCTCTTTTTCTACTTTTTTTTTTTTGAAGCTAAGACCATGTTCTTGTGTCTAATTTTATGACATCCTTGTTTTCCAAAACTTTCTTAAGCTATAGATAGCAATTACTGGAAGATACCATCAAATTCTTAGTACTCTTAGAGATAATTCATCTAGTCCTGGATTCTTGAGCTCATTTTAAGCAATGAAATTATTTTATTACTCTTACTTATATTAGTGTTTAGTTCCATAATCTTAACCATTGAATTGTATAGATTTGACTTGCAAAAAGCAGCACAGTATCCTTCCCCCCTCCCCCCCATCACCACCCCATAAAACTATCCTTTTCAGGCATTAAAAAAAAAAACGGTTGCCCCTTATTTCTGGAATTCTCTGATTTGGTGACCAAGTCTATATTCATGCTTACAGACTTTTATCATTGAGTTTTCAGATTAAAGAGCCTTTTTTTTTTTCTTTTTGGAGGGCAGTTGGGGTCCTCCTGATTCCACGGCTGGTGCTCTATTCACTGTGCCACCTAGCCACCCCAAAGAGCCTTTTTTAAAGGAAGAAGTTTCTTCTTATATAGAAGATCCTCCTTTTGTTCATTTTAGTTACTGTTCTTTAATCCTTTTCCATTCCTGTATTGTTTTTCTTGAGGTGAGGTGAATGGCAAAGTTACCCTGCTTGATAGTAGTCAGCATTTTGAGTAATCCACAGTCCACAGAAAATGATAGATGATATTAATAGCTAGCATTTATGTGGTACTTTAAGGTTTGCACAACACTTTATATATGTTACCTTCATCTGATTCTCACAACAGCCTTGTGAGAAAGGAGCTTTTTTCACCCCTATTTTACAAATGAGGAAACTGAGGTTAAAGCAGGTTTTTGTAACTTGCCTAGGTTCACACAGCTAGTTATTGAGTGCCCAGGATTTAAACTGAAGTCTTCCTGATTTCAGCACTATCCACTGAACCAGATCTTTCCTGAGTTGTAAATGGACCTCAGAATCTATTAGTTTCTAAGTATAGGTTGATTAAATTTTTCCCAACTGTATTACTTTGCATTTGCTCAATTTGAAACTCATTTGCTACTCTTAAATTTTCTCAGTCTTGTGAAAATCTCCTGCAGCTTGTCTCTTTGATTTGCATCTTATAACAAGAATTTAGTGTTGTCTTCAGACTTGAAAATTTCAGTCTACACTATTGTTCAGTCACTTTTCAGTTGATGTCCAACTCTTATTGACCCCATTTGGAGTTTTCTTGGCAAAGAACCGAATATAACACTCCAGATAATAGTATGTCCATGGCAGAAGACAACAGAATTATCTCTTCCCTAGTCTTAGATTTATGCATCTTTAATGTCATATAAGATCATGTTAACTGTTTTTGTATTTTACTGTTGACTATTGCTGAGTGTGCAATCTCTAAATCCACTAAAATCCCTGGGCCATTTTTCAGATAAATTGTTTTCTAGCCATTTCTTACTTGTGAAAGGCTTTATATTTACTTATCCATGTTTATCCCTTTGTAGATTTGACTATTCCAGACTGTCAAGATCTTTCTGACTTTTGCCTATGATTTAATATTTAATTTGCCTTTTCTAGCTTTGTAAAATCTGTAAATTTGATAAAAGATGTCATCTTACATTTAACCCATTCTTTGACAAAAAAAAATATATTTAAAAGCACATGGCAAAACACTCTACCCATTGACCTTTAAATTGACATTATTGAACCTTTAGTGACTATTCTTTGGGCCTGGCCTTTCAATCCATTCTGCTTCACCTGACCTTCATCTTTATATCTTTTTGACAAGAATATCACAAAAGATTTTGTTAAATGCTTACCTAAAATCTAGGTAAACATAGGTGAACCATGTCAGTACATAGTCTTGATCTACCAATTTGGCATGGCCTGTTCTTATTAAAGCCATGTTGATTTTTTTGTGCTTATTCCTTTTCTATCTGTTTTGTTAGCTATGCCATTAATACTATATCCCCAAATTTTGCCAGGAATCAAAGTCTTCCTTAATACCCTGTAAGGTCCAGACTTTTTTTTATTTGTTTTAATTGGGAAGTCTCTTTAATCTGAAGTCACTTCACTAATCCTGTAGTATTTCTTCGAGAGATAATTGAAGGCCTCACTAGGGACACTTTCAAGTTTCTTTGGGTGTAATTTATATTATTTATATTAGGGTGTAATTTATCTGGACTTGGTGATTTAAACTGATCCAGAGGTTGAGATCTAGACTATATTTACACTTTGCCACTAATTGGTCCTGTGACCTTGGGCCAATGATTTAACTTCTGCTGCTTAGTTTCTTCACTAATAAAATGAAGGGATTGGGCTAGAACTTGTGTTTTCTGACTACTTGTCTATGGCAGATTTTTACCTGGGATACAAAGATATTTATTAGCAAATATTCTTAAAGCCTATGAAATTTGAAAACTTTTTTTTTTCTTTCTTCTCTGACCTCTCTATGACCTGTGGAGACTATGGGACTCCATCCCATCCCCCACCTCCCTGCTTTAACTTGGCTCCCAGCCCTGGACCTGATACCTTGAGCTACCATGAAAACCAAATTGTAGATAACAGAGCTGTTTAAAGGGGAGAATTTGGCTATTATCCAGGGTTTGTTTATATCCTTAATGTAAATTTTCCATGAAGATTCACTGTTTCTAGTTTATGATTTTCTAATCAGATTCTTTCCTGCTTTCTAATATCTGAAGAATCATAGGATCATTAGATTATAGAAATTAAGTAATTCATCTCTTCTGATTTTAATTTTTAGTCTTCAATTTTGGTAGTAATTTTTATCTTTGTTCTAACAAGACAGGCTTGTGCCTGTCTTTTATATAGACTTTTATATAGTCTGCAAGATTTGCCATCTTTTGTTTCTTGATCCTAAACTATACTGTCCAACATATTCTTTTTTCCATGCTTTTGTTTGCATCTACATGATCTAGTATTAATGCATATGTTGTTGAGTTAATTTGGAGTTTCTCATCCACTCCTTTATAGAATTTCTTTATCTTAACCTTTGAAAAAAAATGTCAGCCAGGCTGTGGTAATTTCAGTAATAGTTTTGATTCTGTTCATTATGAGCACTACAAGGCTCATAATAAATAAATAAATTGATTATTTAATATATAATATATTATATAATATAAAATAATATATAATATAATATGATTAATTAATTAATCAAAATTGATGATTAAGTATTCCTGAAATGTTTGCTGCCTTTGTATGAACAGTAAACCCAAGTCTATCAACACTTTTTATTTGCTTCTGAGGAGAATATGTAAGACATTCTTTATACCTACAACTTGCTTGTCTTCTCTTTTCATTTACAGCAATGTCAACACTGATATGATTCAATTCCTCTAGCACTATGTCAGTTTCTTGAGGCATTAGATAAGATTATCACATTTAGAAAATAAACAGTTAATATTTCTAGTTGGTATAAAAATTCATTTTTTGAGCATCCTCTATCCTTTTTCTGCCATTCTTGATTGTTCTTGGAACAAGGAGAAGATTAGGTTGAGTGCCATTCTATATCTTATTATTGTTACAAGCTGCTTTTGGTATCTAGTGAAATAGGTCCTCAAAAGCAGAAATAATCTAACACTAGGATATAATCTGATGTTAGGATAATATCCTTTGCAGCATGGTAGAACTTTCCTCACACTTGCTTTCCTTTTCTATAGCTTTTTGAGAACCCAAGGGTTACTATCTCCATATCATGAAAGGTATCAGAGTAGTATTTTTACAGTTGAATAATGCTGTTAAACCTCCCTCCCAAATATTAATATGTTTTCTAGTTTATTAGATAAAAATTTTATATCTCTATATGAGATTTTTGTCGCAACTTTGAAAATAGATATTTTTTCTTCTTTAAAGATTAATTTTTTGAAGTGCATTGTAATGTAGCTTTGCATTATTGCTCGTTTACTTGACTCTTGCAACCATACTTAAGATGAAGAGACAGCAAGTAGGCTTGGGTTTGGGGGTTAATTTGATATAGGGAAAAACATTTATTTATTATTTTATTATATATATAAGCAATTGGTGTTAAGTAACCTTGCTCAAGGTTATACACCAAGTTATTTCTGGGTGTGATGCTAAGTATCTGAGCCCGGATTTGATCCCCGGGTCATCCTGACACTGGAGCCAGTGTTCTTACTTGCTGAGCCACCTGGTCGCCTCTAAGCAATTGGGGTTAAGTAACTTGCTTAAAGTTACACGGCCAGGTGTTTCTGGGTAGGTGCTAAGTGTCTGAGCCCGGATTTGATCCACATGTCATCCCAACACTGGAGCCGGTGCTCTTACTCGCTGTGCTACCTGGCCGCCCCAAAAACTTTTATTTAAAACTTAGTTTATTTTCTTCCCTTTTGTCAAGAGTGTGTTACAAATAGGAATAATGCAGAATTTGGAGTCAAAAGAACTGGGTTTGAATTCTGACTTTGCCATTTACTTTCTATGTGCCCTTAGGCAAGTCATTTAAGTTTTGGGTCCTCATTTTCTTCTTTAAAATGAGGCAATTAGATTAGATTATTCTTTTTTTTTTTCCCCTCATAGGATCATTGGGTCATAGATTTATAGCTGGAAGGGACCGCAGAGGCATGTAATACTATTTCCTCATTTACAGATGAGGAAACTCTTAAGGTTCCTTTCTGCTCTAAATCTATGATCTTTATGAGCCAGTTCTTATATACACAATAGTGTGTATTTTAGGGACCCAACCTTTGGGATTAATATATAACTGCCAATTTAAATGCTGGTGCTTTGCCTGGAATTTACTATTGCAGCTCTAATCTCCTTCTTTTATAAAAACAAAAGACTTCAGCTTAATTCTTCATTCTTTTCTTATCTGCATCATCCTATCTTCTGTGCAGCACTTGTTTTTTCTTCATTTTTCTTAAATATAACTTTTTAAAAAAGTAAATAAGTCTTTTGTGGTCTTTTTCATTCACTGTCATCCTCGTGCATCAGCAGGCTTTACTAATTCTGATAGTCTTATAGAATTTGCTACCTTTCCTTAAAGAAATCCTTTAAAGAATGATTATTCGTTAAATCCTCTCATTTTCATCTTTTATAGATGTTCTTTAAAAATTAGGTTGATATTTCTTTTGAATTCCCTTTTTTTTATACAACTCCTCCTTTATTTAGTATAGTTTGTTTCCCATTCTTCCTGGGCTGGCTTTCCCTGCAGAATTTTAAGTTGTTGAAATCCTAGTTGGTTGTCCTTCATGCTCAAAGAGGACCAAATGACATCACTATGTCAGGGTCATTGTATAGTGTATCCAGCCATGGCTGATCAGACCAGTATGAGTTCAGAAGACTCTACCACATGTCAGGCACAAATAGTCCATGTGAACATTTGGAGTGGAGATGTCTCTAAATTTGTGCATCTTGTGTTTCTTTTGAGCTACTGCAGTTCTGCTTTGATGCAAGCACACCATGCTAGGCAGTCCTCTGCCAGTGTCTCCTATCTTACAATTTATCCTAAAGTTCTTCAGAGAGACCTTGAGGTCCCTCTGACTCTTAAGGTCTCTTTGTTGAAAATTTTTTTTTTTGGAGGGCAATTTTGGGTTAAGTAACTTGCCCAAGGTCAGACGGCTAGGTGTTTTTTTTTTTGTTTGTTTGTGTGTGTTAAGTGTCTGAAGCTGTATTTGTTGAAATTTTTAATCATTCTCTGAACCATTTGAAAGTATGTTGTCCAAGAATTTTGTGCACTTGTCAAGCCATGCTTATATTCTCTCTAATAAGTTTAAAATGGAGCAGACTTTCTCCAAAGTTGCCTTCATTTTTGCTTAAGAAACTAGTTCCTTCTTGCTAGTAAGAATCCAGAGTAATTACCATCAATGGCTTCTATTTTTTGAATAATGAAATTATCAAAAAAAATCATGAAATTATTAGCTCATTTAATTTTTAAAATGATGTATATGCACATACATGGAAATTATCTTGTGGGTAGAGAACCTTGAAAGCTATGTTTTATCCTTACTGAATCAAATACTTTAAGACAAATTGATAAATAGCACTGTTAACTTCATGCTTCCATACCAGTCTTGGGGTCTGGTTCTTGGACTCATCAGTTTCCTTCTGTTTAGATATTTTGTAGAAATACTCACCAAAATGCTGTCCTCTGTGCTTATATTATGATTCTACCAAAATGTAAAAAACCCTCAAGTCTCCCCTCACCGCATTTTCTTCTTCCTTTTTGTTCCTGAATCAGCTACACACAATAAATTTCATGGCTTTTTAGTGTGAATGAGAATGATGTTGATAAAGGAGATAGGTAACTCTTTTAAAGTGAACTGCTTATATAAAGTGTTTACCATACAAGTAAAGAAAAGGGACTCAAATTAGGTACCAGATCTAAACTGAACTGATCTGGAATTGACAGAACGGGGCTATTTGGGTATTGTTTATTATTAAGATCATGATGCTGGTAAGGGAAAATTTGTGCAGAGTATTCCTGTATTGTAGGATAAAAAGAACTCTATCATTTCTAAAGGAATTTATTTTAGGCATTAACAAGGTCACAGTGAGATGGGGGAGGGGGGGCAGGATAACCTAGAACCCATTCTACCTTAGCACAGGTTTTATTTTGTGAGTTTTATATCAGTTTTATTTAAAAAAATTTTTTTTATTTATTTTCCTTTCCCCACAGGTCTTCCTCTGTTTAGTTCCCTGGGTATAGGTGCCCTGTTTCCTCTAATTGTTTCTCTGTCTTCACCAGAACTCCCAGATAATTTATGCTTTTAGGATATAGTTAATTTTAAAAAGCTATCTCGATAACCCTCTTCCCTATTAATCTAGGATCCTGGAGAGGGTCCAAAATTCACAAAAGATATCCACCATTTGTTATGTTATACTCACAGCCTCTCCTTGACTCAATTTTTTAGACACCAAAAAGTATGGGGGGAGAGGAGGAGGAAGCTTTAATCCCTCTATCAAACTTAGCAGCAGCAACAACAGCATAAAAATTAAAAAAAAAGTAATTCCCAAATTTGATTTACTACACCACCAGTTATTTAATGAAACTAGAGATAATTAAGTAGTCATGGTATTTTTCAAGAATGTGTTGTAAATGATAGTAAACTGAAAGGAATTTTAGAGGTTAAGTACAGTCTACCATCTTGCCAGTGAAGAAATTGCCTTAGGTGATGGGAATTGAGTGGTAAAAATATTTGTTCTTATTGAAGTAGCTTGAGTGAATAGAATTTTAATTTAACTGAAATTCCATAACTTGTGATAGCACCAGTCATTGATCAGGTAGCATTAAGGGAAAGCTTTATTTCAGTCTAAGTAAAGCTACTAAGCTTCTTCTCCACATAAATACATTATATTACATTAATATATTTCTCAGTAAATCAATAAAAGCAAGCCAACAATTTTATTCTAGTAGTGATGTGGTAGAAAGCCTCAAGGACTAAACTGGATAGACTTTTCCTCTGATCTTGCAGAATGACATTTTTTGTCTACTTTTCTCACTAATATATACTTTTAAAAAATTTTCCATCACTTTTTAATATTTCTCTGACTTATTTCTCAGAATAGGTAAGAGAATTATAAAAAGTAAGTTATAAAGAGTCAGTAAAACATTTGTATTAAATATAATTTAGTACTTCATGCCATGATATAAAAATTATGCACATTTAAAAAAATAAGATGTTTACTTTTAAAGAAGAGGGTTGGGTCTTTGTGACCTTTGAAGTCTCTGTAACTCCTTTTAATTAGAACTAAGGGTAACATTTGGGATATAGTTGAAGCTAAGCTATCATTTTAGTTGCTAATAGTCTTCAGTTTCAAGAAGTAATGTGAACTTTGAGAATAATACTCAGAAAATGGGGTGCTTAATTTATGAACAGTTTTGATCTTGTAATTCATTTTTGTCATTCTTTCTCAGCTTCTTAATCCTATTGTTGAATGATAATTAAGAATCTCCATAAACTCTTCCCTTTATTTTCATTCAACCCCTACAACTCAGACACTGACCTGGAAAATAGATCCAGCAGAGATAATTTAAAAATTATGGATAACATTTTCCATCACGAGTCTTTTGGAATTGTCTTTGTATACAATCTGTCATTATAATGTTGAGAAAAGAGCAAAGTCTGTCAAAGTTGATTGTCACACAATGTTGCTCTTACTATGTACAATGTTCTCTTGGTTCTGCTCACTTCACTTAACATCAGTTCATGTAAGTCTTCTAGGTTTTCGTGAAGTTTGTCTGCTCATCATTTCTTGTGGAATTACATTCATATACCACAACTTTTTCAGCCATTCCCCAATTGATGGGAATCCCCTCAATTTCCAATTCTTGGCCTCCATGAAAAGAGCTACTATAAATACTTTTGTACATGTGGGACCTTTTTCCATTTTTATCATCTCTTTACTCCAAGAAGTGCAGAACCACTATTCTATACAGTACTCCTTCCCCTGTCACCTTTTATCTGTTATGCATATATTTTGTATCTACATTGTGTCTCCCTTAGATAGATTGCAAGATACTTGTGGGCAGGGACTCTTTCATATTTGTCTTTGCAACATCAGGGCTTAACACAGTATATGGCTTATAGTAGATACTTAATTTTTGGAAAAGCTTAATAATAAGTACTTGTTTGATTTTATGTAAAATACAGTTCAACAGGAAAATTTCCATTTTCTTAGCATATATTTGTTTATTAATTTTTTTTTTGTAAGGGATGGAAGAAGCATTGAAACTGGTTTTTGTGGCTGGAAACAACAAAAGTGCTACTAACTTCTATGATTAACTTATCTTCTACAAATCATAACATTAAAATATTTACTTGTAACTCCAGTTTAATAATTTATTTGCAAGTTTGGCATTTCTTATTGTTTATAACTCAATATTCACTTGTATCATAGAACTTATATAATGTATATTAAACATCTCTATTTATATTTTACCTTTTATAGACGTTTGCATCTCAACAAGAAGGCAACAGACAAACAGCCATATAGCAAACTTCCTGGCATTACGCTTTTGAAACCATTGAAAGGTGTCGATCCTAATTTAATCAACAATTTAGAAACATTTTTTGAATTGGATTATCCCAAGGTAAGTACAATGTTATAGTTGTTTTTTTTTTTTTTTTTAAATCAGGTTGGGGATGAAACATATTTCCCTTCCCCCAACTCCTTGGAGAACACAAGGAAAGGATACTTTGACAATAACAAACATAGTGGTAGCTATAACTCTTGGGGCATCTAGGTGGTGTAATAGAGCACCAGGCCTGGAGTCAGGAAGACCTCTCAGACACTTTCTAGCTGTGTGAGACTGGGTAAGTCACTTAATCCTGTTTGCCTCAGTTTTTTATAAAATGAACTGGAGAAGGAAATGGCAAGCCACTCTAGGATCTTTGCCAAGAAATCCCCATGTGGGGTCATGAAGAGTTGGGTATAACTGAAATGATTGAACAACAAAAACAGCTCATCAATCAATTATTCAGTTTACAGGTATTTACTGAATACTTCTTATATGCTAGGCACTGTGCTAGAGATGCAAATGAAGTGGATGAAATAATCCCTATCCATAGAAGCTTACATTCAGGCAGACATATGTGTGTACATATAAAATAAATATAAAGAGAACAAATACTAATAAATTCAAAGTAGTTAAATACAATGTAGTTTAAAAGGAAGGGGACTAGAAGTTGCAGGGATCAGATAAGACTTCACATAGAAGATGGTTTCTTAAAGCTGTGTCTTAAAGAGGAAGCTTTTGTGAGGCCAGAGATAAGGAGAGATCACATTACAGACATGAGAAAATGCATGGAGACGGGAGATGTAGTATTGTGTGAGGAATAGAGAAGGCCAGTTTTGCTGTAACATAGAGTGTGAGCAGGAGTAATTAGGCTCGAAAGATAGGCTGGGACAACCTTGTGAAAGTCTTGAAAAGTTAATGGAGCAGTTTATATTTGATCTTAGGAATAATAGTCAGTTATTTTGGTTTATTGAATTGAGGAGTAATATGTTCATATCTTTGATTAAAAAAAATTACTTTGGCAGCAGTGTGCTGAAGTGATGAGAGGCTTGAGTTGAGAAGACCCTTCAGGAGTCTGTTGCAGTAATGTAAATGAGAGTTGATGAGTAATTGAACTAAGGTGACAACTGTATAAGTAGAAACTGATTAACATGTACAGTGAGGGAGTAATATTTGAGGATAATTCTAAGGTAATGGACCTAGAAGACTAAAAGGATGGTGATACCTTTGAGAGAAATAAGGAAGTTTAGAAGAGAGGTGGATTTTGGAAGGGTGAGTTAATGAGTTCTGTTTTGGACACGTTGAGTTTGAGATTTGCAAAAGGAAATTATTGATGTAAGGAGGAATTGAAATACCCAGAAAAAGGAAAATTCCAGACATGGGGCAATGTGGTCAAACCTATACATTTAAAAGATAATTTTGGCAATTTTGTGAAGGATGAATTAGAGATGAGAAAGAATAGATGCATAGAAATTAGTAGGACAAATGAAAGGAAAATACTAGGTTGAATTTGGTTTGTGACAGTGTGAATAGGGACAAGGGAACAGAAATGGTTGACACAGTGTTTGAATATGTGTTAAGAAGGGAATGGGCAAAGATGCTTCTGTGATTTTGATCTTCAGTTAACTGGGAGGATGGTAGTGCTA
Source organism: Petaurus breviceps papuanus (assembly GCF_028583685.1). Lineage (NCBI taxonomy): Eukaryota > Metazoa > Chordata > Mammalia > Diprotodontia > Petauridae > Petaurus > Petaurus breviceps. The sequence goes on from NW_027185764.1 coordinate 68,496,245, forward strand.
TCAATAGAAATAGGAAAGCTGATAGAAGAGGTTGATTTAGGAGGGTTATAATGAGTCCTGCTTTGGACATGTTGAAAATGAGATGAATTCCAGGGATGGGATGGCCTATGTGATTACATAAGAATGGGAGATGGAATTTTGAGTTTAAGGAACAACTAGTAGACCAGTTTGACTAAAACACAGATTTTATTAAGGAAAGTATTGTTAAATAAGTCTGGAAAGTTAGTTTGGAGCCAAATTGTAGAGGGTCTTTTTAATACTAGGTAGGGGAAAGGGTCTGTATATTTTTTCCTAGCATTATAGTGTCACAGAAAGTTTTTAAACAGTGGAGTGACTGATTTATAAGTGCAGTGTCCTGGAAAGGTTTTGTCAGCTGTGTGAAGGAAGAATTAGGGAAGGAGGAGAGCCTGCAGAAAGAGTGAAAAGCCAATCAGGAGACTTTTGTGCTAGTACAGGAGAGTGATGAAAAGAAGAAATTCTTTTGAATCTCTTTTGAGTTAATTTAGAATTTTTATTTATATGTTTTGGTGTCATGTTGAATTTTTTTTAGACAAGGGCCAACATAGTTTTATCATTAAGTTAAGGTGATTGAGAGGCAATCATTTAAATTGATAGATGAAATCAAGAGGATGAACTATAGGCTCTAAAGAGAGTTTTAATGTCTTATGAATCTTAGCATCTGGCTGCTAAAAAGGTGGGGATGGGGGTGTCTCTGGATAGGTCCTTAAATGTAGAACAATATAAAAAAGAAACTCCATGATTTGGAGAGGTCATTCAAGCTTCTCCTTTTCCAGGTGAGGAAGCTGAGGTTCAGAGAAATCTAGTGATAAAGCCAGGATTCAGAGCCATATTCTTTGAGTCCAAATACAGTGCTCTTTGCAATAGGTTGCTAGGCATTTAAGTTTTCGTGCCTAGTTTATGCCAGGCACTGCTAAACAGTGAGGATACAAAAAGAGGCAAAAGAAAGTCCTTGCCCTCAAGGACCTCACAAGAAAGAGACAATAAGTAAACAAATATGTTACAAAGGAAAAACAATGGGGTTTGACTCAAGTTTAATAACAGGCTAATGCCAAATAGCTGAAATGCAAAATAATTTTTTCCTTTTAATTTATGATGAGAAAGACAGATAGTCTTGAAATTAAGCATACATTCATATCTCAAATTAAAGTTTTCTTATATCTTGGCTTATAGTGGACACAAGCAATGTGGAATCTGAAAGTGTTTTGTAGATCTTAAAATTCTGTGAAAGTGTTAATTTCCTTCTTCACTTAATCCAACTATGTGACCTTTAAAAAAAGACAGATGACATTATATTTTACTAAAAACAACAGCAAAAAACTTAATGGGGTTTTAGGTGTTATAAAAATTATCTGCCACTAAAGCAACTTTGTCTTATTTTTTACATTAGAGTAATTCTGCTATATGTCATTAAAATTAGAATTTGAGAGCGTATTTTCTATACTAGTTAAATCCTTTGTAGAATTCAAGTCTCATATAATAGAGACTGAATTTTTGAGTCCAGGGTCCTACCTTGAAGGATTCAGATCCTGATTTTTTTATTTTTTATGTAACCTTGAACAAGCTAGTTGACTGCTCTGATCCTGTATTTTCTCATCTACAAAATGAGGAGATTGAATTGTATGACCTAAAAGATCCTTTCCAACACTAAATCTCTGATTCTGTCAGCCCTGATGGTTTATGTGCCAAAATGAAGTATGAATGTTTTCATGACTAAAAATTGCTGGGTTTTTGGTTTTTTTTTTGAGGGAGGGGACAGTTGACGCAGGAATAAAGGAGTAGGTGGAGCTGTTTTGTAGGGAAATGAGCAAATGGAAAAGTGAAGAAAGCCAGAGGTATTATGCCTTCATAATATTAAAGGTAAAAAGTATTAAAACAAATGAATCTAGTATAATAGAATATAAAGTTAATATTAAAATGCAACCAATGTTTGTTAAAAGACAAAGATGATTGATTATCATAGTTGAAAACTGAAGATGCTTGTTTATCAGTTCTTTAGAACCTACCTACTTGAAATGCCACCTTGATTTTAGTATCATTTTTAAGTGCCAGAAACATAATCAAACTGGAGTTATAATAAGGATTAAAATTATTTAGTCATACCAACCTGAATTTTAGTAATAATCTGAGATGTCAGAAGGTATTGATAATTGTTTTGCTTTCAAAAGTAGGTCAAAGAAGTTTTAGTTAATGAAAATAGTATTTAAAAACCTTTGCGTCTACATAAAAAGGAAAATTTCCTTGTTCTCCTAGTATTTTATATCTCAAATATTTTTGGTAGAGAAATTAGTGGCACTATATTGCCATTATTAAAAAGTAGCTTTTTAAAAAATTGATCTGCTTTATAAATATTTTCTTGCTATTTTGTAATTACAGAGCTACATGGCATAAATAACAAAGGTATCACAGTAGCTTTTGAATCTATTTAAATAATATGTTTGTGAAAATTTTTACAACTTTTTAGAGTATTATAGTTGAACAACTTAATTTGGCTATAAGGATCTTAATGATTTTAGTTTCTTCTGAGGAAAGATTCTTAACTTTTCTATGAATTCTTTGTATACTTTGTGGCTCACTCAAAAAAAATTTTCTGAAACTCAGGAAGGGAAGATGGTACTTTTAGGGCCTTACTGTTTTGTAATTTTAATGACACAAGTTTAGACTAAGAAAAGGGGTTGAGAAAATGTACTTCCTTTGCTCGTAAAAGTTGGGGACTGTAGTTATGGAACATTGCATAAATTGTCAGACTTGGTTGATATGTTGGTTAATTTTGCTGAACTACTTTTCTTTTTTCTTTCATTCTTTTTTTTTTTTTTTTAAAGCAATTGGGGTTAAATAACTTGCTCAAGGTTACACAGCCAGTTATTTCTGGGTGTGGTGCTAAGTATCTGAGCCTGGATTCGATCCCCAAGTCATCCCAACACTGGGGCCGGTGCTCTTACTCGCTGAGCCACCTGGCCGCCCCTAAGGAATTGGGGTTAAGTAACTTGTTCAAGGTTACACGGCCAGGTGTTTCTGGGTGGGTGCTAAGTGTCTGAGCCTGGATTCGCTCCCCAGGTCATCTCGACACTGGGGCTGGTGCTCTTACTTGCTGTGCTACCTGGCCGCCCCTTTTTTCTTTCATTCTTATAAGGGATGGCTCACTGGGTGTGAGAGGAAGGATATATTGGGAAAGAATTTAATGTGAAAACAAAAGATTAGTGGGTTCAATTACACATGTTTGCTGATAAATTCCAAAAAAGCCCATAAATTCCAAAAAAGTTATAGAGATTCTTGTCATATAGATGTCTTTTTTCCATTCTCAGTTTTTTTGTTAGCTATCTGAACATCAGAGTAGTTAATATAGTTTTCATGTGGACAACAAATCCTAATCATAACTTTCAGCTACTAATAGGGTAAATGGGAGTGGTTGTGAGACATAGGTAATAAAAATGACAGCAAATATTAGGCATTAGGCAAAGAAAATTCCTTTCAGTCTCTTAATAAGTGAGATAATATACTTCTAATCCTACACACACATAACATAGTTTTGTGGTCACAGCTATCCTCCCCACTCCTTGAAATAGGTCATATATGTATGACATTGATTACATAGGAGCCTGAGACTGTGGATAGATCAGTTGTATAATACTTCAATATTTTGTCAGTAGCATTATGCATGAAGGTTAAAAAAACACAACAAAAAATAGTAATACATTTAGTAATGTATTAAATGATAACTTTGTGGCTTATCTTACAACCAAGGAGTAGATTTAAGTACTGGTTAGTACTAGTAGATGCCTTTTTTTTCTTTTTGGAGAGGGGAAGGCAGGGCAATTGGGGTTAAGTGACTTGCCCAAGGTCACACAACTAGCATGTGATAAGTGTCTGAGGCTGGATTTGGAGTCAGGTCCTCCAGTGCTCTATTTTCTGTGCCATCTAGCTACCCCCCTGGTAGATGTCTTCACAATTATTAGGTTGAATATGTGGTTTTTTTATAGCAAAGAATATTATATACATCAAATTTCATTAGTGAAAGTACTCATAAAACATGAGTTCCAGCCCCATTTTCAGTAAATTTCACTTAATAATCAGTATTTAGTGTAATAAAATCATTAATATTTTCTTGAAATTAATTGTAGCAGGACTTGACATAATTATTTCATCTTCAACAAATGTTAATTTTAAAATTGTAAGCTTCTACAAGATAGAGGTTTTATTGCTTAGCTTACTTTGTGTATTATTTATCATAAATCTCAACATCATGTTGTTCAAAAGAACTTAGGTGACACTGAAGAAGATGGAAATTCTTAGGATTTAATTTAAGATCCCAGGCCAGGCATATATAGAAATGATAAGCCTTAAGTATCTTGGGTCTTGCCTGCCCATTTATTTCCATTTTCTACTTGGATATCAGTCAAATTCTGAAGAAATGCATGATCTTTGTACTTTTGTTCCATTAATATTCATTCATATGTTGTTTCTGTCTCCAATGATGATTTCTTAAATTTTAACATATATAATTGTTTTCTTTATGCTTTGATCAATTAGTCATGATAGATATAACATGCTTGATTTTTAAAGTTTGCTAGTTAACTTGCAATAATTTCTTTGATTAGTATGAAGTACTTCTTTGTGTACAAGATCATGATGATCCAGCCATTGATGTATGTAAAAAGCTTCTTGGCAAGTACCCAAATGTGGATGCTAGATTGTTTATAGGTAAGTAACAGTAATTCTTTGATTTGTTTGTATAACCACTTTAAAGTTCTTTGTAGTGTAAAATACCTATAATGTTTTATAGTCTTATGTAGTCATAGATAGCTAAATATAGGTAGATAGATATGAATTGTATTTAGATTACAGATACCAATTTAATCTCTGAAGTACATTTTGGAGTCTTATTGTTCCAAATAAAAACCTTTTGCCATTTTCCCTCATTATGCTCTTTGTTAAAGTACACAGCTCAGTTTGAATTATGTGTCAACTTCTTTTTTTTTTTTTTTTTAAGCAATTGGGGTTAAGTAACTTGCTCAAGGTTACACGGCCAGTTATTTCTGGGTGTGGTGCTGAGTGTCTGAGCCCGGGATTCGATCTCCAGGTCGTCCCAACACTGGAGCCGGTGCTCTTACTCGCTGAGCCACCTGGCCGCCCCTATATGTGTCAACTTCTTAAAGAAACTTGAGCTATAAGAGTAAGATTATCTCACATAGGATGGTCTTGTAATTTAAAGAAAATGTTTGCCTATCATTTTAAAATTTTTCTTTATATGTGAAAGGTGGGAGGTTGTTTTTTGTATGTTTGCTTTTTACCTTTATCTCACTGATTTAGAATAGCCAAGACTTAAATTGGGTGTCAAGTAGGGAAGAATACACTGTCATTCAGTAGAAGAAAAACAAGCTTCTGAAACCCAACTGTAGCCCCTAAATTCATAGCTATGATAGTTGGGATTAATATTTAATGTACTTAGGGAACCATTCAAATTGAATGACATTTTAAAGCACCAACTGTGTATATAGGTAATAGTGTGATAAGAGTTGGTCCCTTCTCTTGGAGAATTCAGTCTTTAGGGGACTAAGCCAATATACTATAGAATAATCAGGAAGGCTATTTAATTTGACCTTTACTGGATGGATAGGAATTCAACTAATAAAAGGAAAGCAGGACTGACTTTAGAACTGGAAACTTGATGCCACAAAGTTCACAAAGGTCAAAAGGTCTTCTTCCTATATCATTAAATTTTTTTATCCTGAAGAAAATAAGATAAAATTTCCCCCCCTAAATCTGTTTTTTTTCTTTTTTTTTTTTTTAGTTTTTAAATTTCTCTTCTCTCCCTCCTGCCCATGATGGCATGCAATCTGATATAGTCTATACATGTACAATCATGTTAAACATATTTCCTATATAGTCATATTGTGAAAGAATCAGAACAAAGAGGAAAAAACAAAACAAAAAAATAGAAAATAGTATACTTTGATCTGCATTCAGACTCCACAGTTCTTTCTCTGGATGTGGATAGCATTTTCCATTATGAGTCTTTTGGAATTGGCTTAGATCTTTGCATTGCTCAGAAGAGCAAAGTGTAACGAAGTCAGTCATTGCACAATGTTGCTTTACTATGTACAGTGTTCTCCTGCTGACTTCAGTCAGTTCATGCAAGTCTTTCCAGGTTTTTCTGAAGTTGGCCTGCTCACCATTTGTTTAACCATTCCCCAATGACCATCCCCTCAATTTCCAATTCTTTGCCACCAAAAAAAGAGCTGCTATAAATGTTTTTTGTACATGTGTGTCCTTTCCCCTTTTTTATGTTCTCTAGGATGTAGACTTAGTAGTGGTATTGTTAGATCAAAGGATATGCACAGTTTTATAGCCCTTTGGGCATAGTTCCAAATTGTTCACCAGAATAGTTAGATCAGTTCACAACTCCACCAACAATGCATCAGTGTTCCATTTTTCAACATTGTTTATTTTCCTGTTTCATCATGTTAGCCAATCTGATAGGTGTGATATGGTACCTCAGAGTTGTTTTAATTTGTTTTTCTTTAATCAGTAGTGATTTAGAGAACTTTTCATATGACTATAGATAGCTTTAATTTCTTCCTCTGAAAACTACCTGTTCATATCCTTTGACCATTTATCAGCTGGGGAATGACTTGTATTCTTATAAATTTGACTCAGTTCTTTATATATTTTAGAAATGAGGCCTTTATCAGAGACACTGACTGTAAACATTGTTTCCCAGCTTTCTGCTTCTCTTCTAACCTTGTTACATTGGCTTTGTGCAAAAATTTTTGAATTTAATGTAATCAAAATTATCCATTATACATTTCATATTTCTTATTTGGTCATAAATTCTTCTGTTCTCCATAGATCTGACAGGTAAACTATTACTTACTCTCCTAATTCACTTATAGTTTGTCACCTTTTATTTCTGAATTGTGTAAGATAAAATTAATGTTGAGATTTTCAGTGTTTATTTTTATTTTATAACTAAGCCAGCTTTTAAATATATTTTGAAAAGTGTGTTATAGGGTTGTCTGTGGTGTCTTTTTCTCCCATTGACTGTGATGTAAAGTGTAGAAGTTAGTGTATATATCATGTGATCTCTTTCATTTCTGTATTTTTAAATTTTTAGGAGGCAAGAAAGTTGGGATTAATCCCAAAATTAATAATTTAATGCCAGGGTATGAAGTTGCAAAATATGACCTTATATGGATTTGTGATAGTGGAATTAAAGGTGAGGTGTTTCTTTCTTTATCTTATACATTTATTTGTTCGTAAATAATTGAACTGTAATTTACTGCAAGTTCCTCTTTTTTGAGTTGGAAAAGTGACTTCGTTATTACATGATAGCATAGAGGTGGCAAAGAAGTTCGCCTTTTGAAAAGATGTGTAAATTACCTTGCAGTTCTTTATCTTAAGATCAGTGTCCTTAATGTGTGTTCCTAATTACAAAAAGACTATTATATAACCTAATAACTTTTGCATGTCTAGATCTTTATGTTTCCATCTGTTTATTCCATTTTATTTTTTATTTAAAGAATAGTTTGTGTACATGGAGATTTAAGGACAATAGGTACATTTCTTACTGGAATATTTTTGAGTGTGTGTATGTGTAGTAGTCTGGACCTCTAATTTCATTAATGTGCACAACCTTCTGTGAGAAGACTTTTACCATCAAAAAATTTGTCTACTGAATCATCCATACTCTCAGGCTTTATTTCTATCAAGTATGCCATGTTAATGCCTTTTTTATTAGAATATGCACATACACACATGTAAATGATTTAATCAAGCACTTGCTGGTAATAGTGAAATTTGAAACTTAATTATTGCTTTGAAAAAGTCCATATATTATTTGGTCAGGTATTTTAGAAATTTTCCTAAATCCCATTTTTTCCTCTGTAGCAAACAGGTCATAATATATTTTGCATTGGTTTTGAAGGAAATAGGTTATCTTCTCATTATCTCTGTCTTATGCTCAGTTTTCATTTTTAATTTTAAAATATGTGTGCTCCCATTTTATGGAAAATGTCTTACAAGTTAGTTATAAATTAAAATTTTAAATTTCAAATCCTTTTGAATGTGATTGGGAAGCTTACTGTTTTCAGAAATGCTATTGTGAGGTTTTTTAATAGAGTGAAAACTTTGTTTTGTAAGTTTTTAATAGGCAGTTTTTCTTAAAGTAGGGCCACAGATCTGAAAATTTTTTTAAAAGCATTTGGGGTTAAGTAACTTGCTCAAGTTTACACAGCCAGTTATTTCTGGGTGTGGTGCTAAGTATCTGAGCCCGGATTCGATCCCAGGTCTCCTGACTCTGGGGCCAGAGCTCTTACTGCACCACCTGGCCGCCCCCAGATCTGTAAATTTTATCATTACTGCTTTAAAACTCTCATATAAAGCTATTTTCCATAATTCTCAATATAGTCTCCCAATTAGTGGGCATTCATTAATTATATGTTGATGTGAACTCTACTCCACTGTTACTAGTAAAATCCACATTGTAAATGTTTAGGTTTGTTGTTTGTTTTAATACTTCTTTGGAATTTGGCACACAGCCCAATTTATTTGATAGTTATATTTATATTTATTTAAATGCAAATATAGTAATATTTTATATTTATATTATGATTCACAAAGAAAATTTTAGTGTCTTTTGCATTTTAATTAAAGAAAAATAATCTTCCCATTCTTTTTTTCTAGTAATTCCAGACACGTTAACCGACATGGTTAATCAAATGACAGAAAAAGTGGGCTTGGTTCATGGTCTACCCTATGTTGCAGACAGACAGGGTTTTGCTGCTACATTAGAACAGGTGAGTGTGGTATTTATGAGTGACATTATGTTGCCAAGGTTCAAAATTCTTTAAAGTACTTTGGGGTTGTTCTAAGGGTATGAGTTAGAATTAGGGTGAACCTAGAACACCTGAATCTTCCCCTGATATTTGATATATCTGGTAAATACTTGGACTTAAAGGACAGTTGATAAAAAGCAGAATCATCTAGCTAGAGAAAGGATGAAACTGTTCCACCCTAGGAGTTTCTAGGATTTGCATTTGCTCCTTGGCCTCCTTGCTTCTCTCCTGGAGTGCATTGAATAAGTGCTATGGAGACCTTTCTGACTATTTATCCTGGCCTTGATAATGGGAAGAGTCTCTAAAATCTGTCCTATGCTCCTTGGTTGATTTGCAGATTTCATACAGTACCTGAGGGATTTGGAATACAGCTTGGGGTAAAACTAGAATTAAAAGGTTCACCCATAACTGACAATCCCAGTTTCTTAGCAGACTGTAATTTTGATGAAGTAAAGTTGTAAAATGAACTTCACTTCTTCAATTTTTCCACTCATATCACATGTTTTTTAAGTTCAAAACTTTAGTGAATCCTTATTCTTCTTGTTGAATAAAGGCATCTCATTTCTCTTTGCTCCTTGCTTGTTGGTTCCAGTATTGTGAATAAATAGGATGTTGGAAGGAAGATTATAGGATACAGTAGGTTCTTAGAAATATAGTCTTAAGAAAACATTGCTGTTTGACAAAGGAAGGCTTTTCATGCATATATCCTTTGAGTTTTTTCCAATCAAAAAACCCTTTCATGCCTGTCCATTCTATGTGACTCTTATGGTATATTCCCATGTTTGCCACAGCTCTGCCCAACATTGTGGAAGCCTTCCTTGATTTTTCCTGACATATATTAATCAATAGAAACTCTGTCAAATTCTTTTGTGTTGATAGGTAATATTTCTTCTGAGAAACTTTCATTTCATTGTTTAATAAGAAGTAAATTTGGTTTGATAGTTTTTAAATTGTAGCTGTTCTTTTAAATGTTGTAGCAGTTAAGTTCCTCAGAATTATTTAAAATAACTGTACTGGAGAGGATAAAAATAACATTTTAAAAAATGTTTGAGACTTATGATTTCATTTCATTAGTGTAGAAAATTTATAGTGATAAAATTTTCTCTACCAACACAATCATAATTAGTCTGCAATTTAGAGCCTTAAAAGTACTTGGGAGCACCAAGAGGTTAAATGACTTGCCCAGGATTCATTCATGGGGCAGAGGCAGGACTTACTTAACCTAGGTCTTCCGGATCTCAAGATTGGAGATGGAGATAGAAATTTGCTCTGCCATGTTTTTATTTGGATTTTAGAATATTTTGACAGCGACATTTAATATAGAATGGCAGCATTTTTCCCTCACAGCAAGAAATTGTACAGTAGCCATTTTAAAAGTATTTGGTTTTGGTTTAGTAAAACAGTCTTGAAGAACTCTTGCAAAATTAAATACTTAATATCCTTATGTACCATGCAAATTTTCCTAGTTTTGGAAACTACAAAATGCATGTGCCTACTGTGTGTTATTGTCATTCTAAGGTAAACTCTTTAAATTTTAGTTGTTTCTAAGACTGTTGGTTCTTTCCATCAAATCTTCAAGGCTTCTCATAGACATTGATGTGAATGTTGTCCCTAAGTCACCAGAGAACCCTTGATGGGTCTTTATTAAAACTTAGGCAGGTTTAGGGAATTGTCTTTTGCTATGCTTGGTTTATGTACTACTCTTTGTAACTGCTTGAGTTGTTTAATATATTGTCAAATGTATTTTGAGTTGAGTTCAGGTCAGACCCAAACTTTGGGATTCATTGGATATAAGGTGTAGGAAGGAGGTTTGAATTCATCCTATTTGCATAAAAATTCCAGAACTATGCATGGATTTTCTAAGAAAATCTGTTTTCTACTCATTTGAATAAATAATGAAAAGTAGATTATCTCAAAGGGGTTAAGAGTAAAAAGCTTTATTATTTCATATTTTCCCTCTTGACACTCCCTGAACAGACTTATCTTTTATGACCTATGTAATACAGTTTTTGGAGATGGAGAGGAACCAGCTAAGATATGGGTTGTCTATGTGTCTGTGTTAAGCTTCATTTTGTATTTTTTGTATGAAAAAGATAAAGACAAATTAAGAAAATAAAACTGATTGTTATGAGATTAGGTAAGAGAGAGTTCACATTGGGGATTAGTGGGAGATAGGAAGTGTCTGATTATGACAGGATCTGTAACAAGGAAGCAAGGGTTCAGGGTATGCACATAACATATTACTTTTATCTTTTCTTTCCCCCATGCGAATTTTGGAAAAACATGAAGCATTGAAGATGTCAGGTTGTATCCCATATGTAAATATATGTGATTTAACCATTTAATTTTTATTTAAATTAAATATTAAAGTACTATCTCGAGCTGAATATAGGCCATTATCTCCCTACCCCTTATCCAGTTTGCATAAAACCTGTGTCATATAGACCTCTGTGCAAATTTATGTATATAGTGTACATTTTTTTTTCTTTCCAAGAGATCTTATTTTATGTGTGGGATCTATACTTGGTGAAAGATTAATATTTATACTAATAGGTAAAATTTTAAAATTGCTCTTGTTGATCAGAGAACAAAATATATTCTTTATTTCCTTCCTACAAGCCTCCTGTAAAAGGAAACTATAAGTGAGCAGTCTATTAGAACAAGTATTTCCCACTCAATGAGTAATTTTTATTAATACATTTTATTGATAGCTTTTATTTTTACATTACCTCAATTTTCCCCCATAACCTTTCCTCTTCCCCTTCCAGGGAACAATCTCCTATAATAAATAATTTTTAAAGAGAAAAAGAGAATAAAATTTAGCAAAACGGATCATCATATTGAAAAAAATCTGACGATGTTGTTACAATTATCCACATCATGGACCCAGACCCTTGCAAAGAAGCAGAAGTCTTCTCATATCTCCTTTTTGGGGCCAAGCTTTCAAGAGCATTTATTAAGTTCCCATTGTATTTCAAATACTGTATTAGGTACTGGGGATACAAAGATAAAAATAAAACAGTTGTACCCTCAAGGAGCTTAAGTACTGTGGGAGAAGATACATATCAGTTTGTACAAAACAAGTAGTTGCAAAATTTATGAGGCATTAGCTAGCATCTTGGAAGACTCATGAAGGAAGTAGTACATTAAGCAGTGCTATGGAAGAAACTAGGGATTTTAAGAGGTTTGAGAAGGGATTACATTTTATGTATGAAGCATAGACCTGTACAGTCATGGAAAGAGAGCATGGAATGTTGGGTGTTTCCTTCTGCTTTAGTAACATCACTTTGGCAATTGTGCATAAGTTGAATTAGAGAAGTGTAATGTCAACATGATATGGTGACTATAAATATGCTGGCATAATTCTGAATTGTAAAATATAACAGACTCTTCATATATAAGACAGAAGCAAAACATTTATCCAGACACCAGAAAGCCAAATCCCAACACCAGAAAATCGAATCCATCATAGCAACAAAGAAGTTAATACACCATAGACACAGCAGGGCACAACACCGTCCCAAAGCCTACTCACAAGCTTGCATCATCTTTCTCCTACTGTACTAACTATTCTAACTTCCTGCTCTGCCTGTTCAACAAACTCCTCCCACCACAGGCTTCATGTGATTGCATTTGGCCTATTAAGGGGCAGGGAAGATATCCAATTACCATTACAAGAAGGGAGACACCTGTGACAGGGAGATTAATTAGGAAGCTATTGCAGTACTTCAAGCAAGAAGTTATTTAGGCCTGAATGAAGGTGATGGCTCTGTGAGTGGCAAGTGGAAGTAGAACTCATTGGATATATGGGGTGAGGGAAAATGAATAGCTAGGAGTGATTCAAAGTTGGAAACTTGCTTGATTGGAATTATAGGGAAGTTTATAAGAGGAGTAGATTTTGGGGAAAAGATAATAAAATCTATTTTAGGTGTGTTAATCTTGAGGATACTCCCAGGACATTAAATTCATAACCTATATTAACTAGTTGGGAATGTATAACTGGAGCTCAGGGGAGAGACTTCAGCTTGCCATAAAGATTTAGGAATCATTGTTAAATAGATGATAACTGAGTCTGTGGCATCTGATAAGGTCATAGGGGGTGTTGAGAGAAACCCAAAGGGGTCTAGGATAGAGCATTAGGATGCACCCATTGTTTGAGGGTGTAGGACATGGATTATAATCCAGTAAAGGAGATGGAGAAGTTTTGACTAGATAGGTGGGAGGAGAATCAAGACAGAGGAATATCAGTGAAAACCCAGAGAGGAAAAAAGTTGTTTAGGAGAGAGTTGGTCAGCTGTGTCAGATGAAGCATAAAGATCAAGAAGGATAAGACTGAGTAAATGTCTAAATACCTGTGTCTTCCATTTTGAGCCTAAATATTTGCCTACAAAAAAATGATAGAATGTATGTTTACAGATAATTTATTTGGAAAATTGTTTACACTTCCTGTTTCAGTACCATAAAACATTAATTTTGGTTTTTATTTTACAGGTTTATTTTGGAACTTCACATCCAAGGTCTTATATCTCAGCTAATGTTACTGGGTTCAAATGTGTGACAGGAATGTCATGTTTGATGAGGAAGGATGTATTAGATCAAGCTGGAGGGCTTATAGCTTTTGCTCAATACATTGCTGAAGATTATTTTATGGCTAAAGCAATAGCTGACCGGTAAGATAACTAATTTAAATCAGTGTTTTTATTAGCAGCACAAAGTAGTATTTGTATTTGACATAGAAAAATAATTTCTAAAAAAGATTATAAATGAGTACACACATTTCTTCCCACCAGAATTTTACTCAGTTGCTATTCCTGGATTCTTAAAGACTATTCTAGTAGGACACAAGCTCTGGCAAGGCCTAACCAAACTGGAAGGCTTTGAGAAAAGTTCCAGAGAGGGACTTAGTGTTTATTGTCCAAGGATTCATCTTTTTTTATTTAGTGAGGTTTATCTGCACAAGGTTGGCCATCAGGGACTGAACTCCATTTGTGGCATTCATTTTGGATAGATTTGTTAGTGGAGGGAATGCTCATGCTACCAAAATCAAGGATCTTTCAAATTATTAAAGTGAAGAAATAAATGAGTCTTCTAAAGAAATTTTTGTTTGCCTTTGATTAGGGAACCATAGGAGAGGGCATTTTATTTTTTTTTAAATGGGAAGCAATTTAAAATGCTAAATTAATATGTCTGTGGTAGAAGTTGAGCTTCTGGTTTCTTTTTTCATCAAACCCTAAAATATGCTACTCTTCTCCTAAAATTTGTGCATGACATGACTTAAAAGTTGCAAAATAACGTATATAAGACGTAAGCTGTTTTTTATGTTACCTCATTGTAGCCTATTCTCTCCTACTTATCTTCTTTTAAGAAAATGCATAGTGGGGCAACTAGGTGGTGCAGTAAATATGGCCCTGGAGTCAGGAGAACCTGAGTTCAAATTCGGCCTCAGACACTTGATGTTACTGTGTGACCTTGGGCAAGTCAGTTAACCTGCCTTGTCTTGCCCCCCTCCAAAAAAGAAAAAAGAAAAAGTATGAGTTCAGTTACTAGTGTATTTAAAAGAATATTTGTAACATTAACTGTAACTTTATAGCCTTAATGTTTTGACCTTTTAGAATTTAGATGAAAATGTATAGAGTGTGATTTCAGAAATGATCCATAGTTTATTTGATGTTTTTATTTTTTAAAAGTTACATGAAGTTTTTTTTTTTTAAAGCAGTCGGGGTTAAGTAACTTGCTCAAGGTTACATGGCCAGTTGTTTCTGGGTGTGGTGCTGAGTATCTGAGCCCGGATTTGATCCAGGTCATCCCGACCCTGGAGTCGGTGCTCTTACTCGCTGAGCCACCTGGCCGCCCCTTATATGAAGTTTTTTTATGTAGCTGACCTTAAATTTTTATGCTATGAGATGCCGCTTATTAACAATAGCTATCATTTAGATATCATTTTTTAAGATTTGTAAAATACTTTACAAATATCTCATTTTCTCCACCATAATGCTGGGGCGGGGGGTAGTATTCTATCATTATAATATCCATTTTACAGATGAAGGAAACAAACAACTTGCCTAGGGCAACAGAGCTAGTAACTGTCTTACGCCAAATCTGAATTTTCAGTCTCTTCAGGTGTAGCACTCTATCCACTTAACTGCCTCTAATTTTACCACAGAAATTAATGTGTTGTCTAATTACGTTTTTTCAAACCTGGTGCCCCAAACCTCAATTCATAGGCTATATTGTTGACTTAGTGACAGTTTCTCGTTTAACAGCACAATGGAAAGAACACTTCATATGGAATCAGAGCACTTGAGTTTGAGTCCTAGCTGTGTGACTATAGGCAAATCAGATTACCTTCTTGTGGCCTTAATTTCTTCATCTGTAAAATTGAGGGGAATTGAACTAAGTGATTTCCAAGGTCTCATCTAGCTTTATGTCCTACAAGTTCAGATCATAATTGTTTGTGTATGTGTAGCTTACTGTACTTACATAACTGTAGTTTATATTTCACATGCTAAATTAAGTATAGCAAACAGAAACATTTGCTTAACTAAAACAACTCATAGATAATACTATGCCTCAATTAGGTTATTCTTTCTGGTTTACTAGTCTTCTTCAATATCAGTTTTACAAAAGATTTCTGAACTACAACTGATATCAAATTATTGTGGATAAATATGTAACCAATTATATTTTAATATAAGGAGCCACAAGTAATTTTCATTTAATAATTATATTAATTTCCAGAGGTTGGAAGTTTGCAATGGCCACTCAAGTTGCAATGCAAAATTCTGGGTCCTATTCGATTTCTCAGTTTCAGTCCAGAATGATCAGGTAAATAAAACCACCTTCTGTGCTTATTTTTCTACACTGTGATGTAGTTAAATTTTTTTCTTTTGCCAGATATATAGTTTAATTCTCCTTGAGAGGGATGGACATCCCCCCTTCTTCCCCCCCGCCACACACACATACATATATACATATACCTGTATGTATGTCTGTGTCCTTTGAAAAATAAATGCTCTGATCTTTTCAACACCTAAAAATATTCAGTTAAAAAACTTTATTTAGATATTATATATTATTTGTCAGAGTGTGGACCATTATAGTTAATCTAGTTTGATGTTTTTTTTTTTTTTTAGTTTGTGTTGCTACATAATATGAGAGAAAAATCTTGTAATTCTAAAAGGAGTAGAATTTCCAAAAAATGGTCTGACTAGACATTAAATTGATTAATCTTGAAATTGAGCTGTTGTTTATTTTTTAAAGAAGTCTTTTTCTTTTAGGTGGACCAAACTACGAATCAATATGCTTCCTGCAACAATAATTTGTGAACCAATTTCTGAATGTTTTGTTGCCAGTTTAATTATTGGATGGGCAGCTCACCATGTATTTCGATGGGATATCATGGTATTTTTCATGTGTCATTGCCTGGCCTGGTTTATATTTGACTATATTCAACTCAGGGGTGTCCAGGTATGTAGTTGAGCAAGACAATTTTTTTTTAAGCTTAAGGAATTGAACAAATTCTATACTCTTTGGTTAGAAACACTCATCAGTTTTCTGCTGAGTCTGAGTGTTAAATTTAGAATTATTTCAATTCCTTGTAAATGAAATGTGGACTGTGGGAAGTACATTATATATAGTATATAATAATATATATAGTATTTGATAGATGGAAGGACCAATGACAGTTTCTTCAGTATCCCATGATTTTCTTTTGTACTTAATTTTTTTAAATTTGAGAAGCAATTATTAGAGAGTATGAGAAATTTATGTTTAAAAATTTTTAATTACACAGAATTAAATTACAACTTAAAGTATACTTGTAATGATAAAAACAGAGATTTGTTTCTAATATAATTCTTGATATG
The DNA here is from genome assembly GCF_028583685.1 of Petaurus breviceps papuanus. Taxonomy (NCBI): domain Eukaryota; kingdom Metazoa; phylum Chordata; class Mammalia; order Diprotodontia; family Petauridae; genus Petaurus; species Petaurus breviceps. Next base: position 68,512,962 of record NW_027185764.1, read on the forward strand.
TAATGCAATAAAGAAAGGAAATATTAAATGTTAATTTTTGTAATTCCTAGGGTGGCGCTCTATGTTTTTCAAAACTTGATTATGCAGTAGCTTGGTTCATCCGAGAATCCATGACAATATACATTTTCCTATCGGCACTGTGGGACCCTACTATAAGCTGGCGAACAGGACGCTACAGATTACGCTGTGGAGGCACGGCAGAGGAAATCCTTGACGTATAACCACAGCTTTGTGACTGTATTTAAGAAAATAAAAAGAAAAAAAGAGAAAGAAGTATTATAAATTATGTTTATATAAATGCTTTAAAAATCTACCTTCAATAGTTTTATTACTTGTATGTTTTGGTATCTGTTCTTTAATTTATTTTGCATGGCACTTGCATCTGTGAAAAAGGAAAAAAAATACGTGTCATCTTGGCCAACTGGTACCTTGTTTTGTACAAATAGAGAATCAAGAGAATTGGTTCTAGGACCCTTAAAAAAAAAGAAAGGAACATATAATTGCTCTGCAGCAAACATTATGACAGTACCCTTCAGTAGAGAAAATTTCAGATTTGACAATAAGCTAGTCTGGTAAATTTGTGGAATGGAATCATCTTTGGCCTAATGGCTACCAAAGGACTAGATAGTCATTTTATGCCTATCTATATGGAATGTCTAATATGATTGTGCAGACTATGAGGAACTAGTGGAGAAACTTTTTCATGTTTTATGACTACCTCTTGTAGTTGCTGCAGAGCAAATATAAATTGTATTAGGAAACTAGACCTTGCAAAAAACAAACCTGAAAAAAATTTAAAAAGAGCTGGAGTCTTGTATTTATATGTATATATGAGAGAATTGGGTTTTTTTTTTTTCGTCTCACTGCAATGAACCAAAAGTGGACTGTTTGGTTTTTAATGGTAGCCATGTATCGAAGGCATCTTTTTGGCCAACTCTTGTTGGTTCTGTCTTGAACCATTGTTAATCACTGTGCTGTAATTAGTGTAGCTTAACCCTTCCTTCCCTGTACCCCTAATCCTTATTCTACTTTTCCTTAACTTTTTTCAGGGGGGTTGGTTTTGTTTTAGTATGAGTGAATGTTTTGATAGTTGTGAGAAAAAAATGCATTTCAGAAACATTTCACACATGACCTATTTTCTTACACAGTATGTCTTATTGTTAATAAGAATGTAATTTCATGATGCAGGTATTTGATATCTTTTTTTAAGTAAGCAAATATTCTAGTCATCAATAAATTAAAACTGCAGTAGAGTATTAAGAAGGGCAGGATGAGTTTATTGTTAAATTTAATCAGTATCAAACTAAGTCTACTGTTAGCTTTTCTTTTGTGCCTACTACAGTTAGTCTAGTCTTATTTAAATTGAATTTTTGTATAACTAAATAGACTAGATTAATGTAAGTTGTAAATGCATGCTGTACTTCATCCTTCCCTTCCCATCACACCCTTAAACTTGCCTTTCTCTCTTGTCAGGCTGTTGTTAACTTGTGGTGAACTGGACTTTTTTGTTTAATGGGCAAACATTTAAGGGACGGTGCATAAGCCTTTTGTTTTTATAATGATATTTATGCTTTTTCTTCACAATTAGATGGCATGTCACAATGAATGTCTACTGGCTAATTGCAGGGCTAGCAATGGCAATATGGCAGCTTTAATTTTCAAGTTATTACAGTTTCTTTGTCAAGGTGTAATGTGTAGCATATTAGCAATAACTACATGTATTTATAGAAAATGGATACTTTTTTCACCTCACTGAGCCAATCCATTTAATTGTCTAATGATGAATATACACACAGTTTAAAATGTACTATATGTGTGTGTATCTTGTGTATAAACTATATACAAGCATTTCTCTGGGCCAAATTGCTTTCACTTTGTTTAATATTCTATTGCCTTATGATATCACTGAATTTGTTTGAAGGGCATTTTCTACATGAACAAAGGCTTTGATGCGTGTTCCATTTCTTATGTGAATCAGGTAGTGATGTTTCCTGAGGAGAGTTGCACAATGAAAACCAGTCTAGTTGTGACCCACTAAATGTTTCTTTTTTCATCACTATTACACAGCTTAATTTTGCTGACTGTGTTTATATTTGGTTTGTGTTTAATGAAGTTTGGTTGATGCCATGCCTTGCTTAAATTTAGCTTTATGCTGATCTCAGTGTGGGCAATGTAACAAAACCAAAAAAGGCTGAACAGACTTCTTATGTTTTGTAGATATGGAAAATTACTGTTCTACATGTGTGCTTTTTGCAGTAGTGGAGTCTAGCTCACAAAAGCAAAGCTTCACTTAAACATACAGGTTGTTTAGGAAGTATGAATTGATTATGAAATGGAAAGAATTAATACAAATGCTATAGAGAGCATCACAACAGAACTGCAGGAGTCCAAATTTAATTTAATAAGCTATCTTTAAAGATACCAACAAATGTCTAGAATACACTTTACCATGTTTTATTATTTAAAATCATTGTCTTTAGTTTTTTGTTGAAAAAAATAAAATTTTGAATACAATCAAAACTTATCTCTGAGACTTTTTTTTTTAAAGAATTATTGCCTGTATTTTTTTTTTGTTTGTTTTACCTAGAGTTTTAGTATGAAATCCAATATGTTAGTCTACAAAAATTATGTTAGGGCAGCTAGATAGCTCGATGGAACCTGGAGTCAGAAAGACCTGAGTTCAAATGTGATCACAGACATTTAGTAGCTGTGTGTGATTTTGTGTGATATGTGTCATCAATCCTGGCATGTCCCATTTTCCTTATCTGTGAAATGAGAGTATGTCATGCTCTTACATCCTCAGACTATATTAAGGATATATCTTCAGTGTTTAGCACAGTGCCTGGCACATATAGTGGGTACTTAAACTTAGTTGACTTTTGTATATTTTGAAACACTATTAGCTATTACAATTTATCATCTATTGTATATCAGAAATCTGAATATAATAATGAATTGAGTTTCAAAACCTGCATTTTAAGAGCTTTTAAATTTAGTTTAAGGGAGTTACATACATGCATATACACACAATCACACACATATTTATGTATATACATACATATGTATGTACACACATAATGTACAGAGACCCTGAATCTGATAAATTTCCATGACTTTCCTATTTTTTATGTGCCTCCTGGATCTTCTTTACCACAAATGCAGTTTCAAGTTAATAAAACTTATACTTAATATTTATTAAGAGTCTGTATGCATTTGGCATTAAGAAAGCCCAAAATAATTTTGTTCAAAGATGGTTAGAACTGGAAGGGAGACAAAGAGATCATCTGACCCAAAGAGAAAATGAGACCCAGAGATGATAAGTGGCAAGTGCCCAAGACTCATAGCTACTCAAAGCTTGCTAACAAGCAGAACAGGGGCCAGCAGCCCCATGTTCTTTGTATTCACTATTATAATAAATTGCTTCCTTTTAGTAGTAGGCATAAAGTTTTTTTTTTTAATCAAAGGCATTTTTATAGTGATGTACGTTATTTTTTTTATTAGTGACATTATTATACAGATGGCTTTGGGGGGAGGCTTTTTAGAGGGGGAAAGGTAGGGCAATTGGGGTTAAGTGACTTACCCAAGGTCACAAGACTAGTTTTTGTGTAAAGTGTCTGAGGCCGAATTTGAACTCAGGTCTTCCTGACTCCAGGGCCTGTGCTCTTTTCATTGCACCAACTAGCCATCCCCGCATAAAACTTTTAAAATGTGATTACAAAGGAAACAAATTGTATTGAAATAAGTATAAAAGTATTGAAGGGCCCAAGTTATCAAACTCCCTGAAATCTTTTCTTGGACCTCAGGTTAATAGACTAGATAATACCCTAGACTAGATAGCTGTTAACAGCTTGGAGGTCCCACATTTTCATTTTCTTTTTTTCTTTGTTTTTCTTCTTTTTTGTCTTTATTAATTTGTTCATTTACTTTTAGTTTATAATTTTCAGTTCCCCATTTCTTTGAGTTTCAAATTTTCTTCCCCTCCCTCCTCCCCCCCCCCCCCACACACACACACCCTCCATGGCAGCATACATTCAGGTGTAGGATCTACAGATACTTTCACATTAGTCATTGGTCAGGTTATAAAGGATTGTATCAGATGGAATGAACAATGAGAAAGAGGAAACAAAACCAAACAAGAAAAAGTCTAAAGAGAGCAGGTAACTTGCTTCAATCTGCATTCAAACTCAGTTCTTTCTAGTTCTTTCTCTAAACATAGACATCTCTCTCAATCATGAGTCTTTTGGAGATTACTTATAGCCCTGCATTTATGAGAAGAGTTCAGTCTATCAAATTTGGTCGTCACGCACTGTATCTGTAATTGTATACAAATTTTTCCTGGTTCTGCTCTTCTCACTCAGCATCAGTTCATATAAGCCTCCAGATAAATATGAAGCCTATCTGCTCTTCATTTCTTATGGTGCAATAGTATTCCATTGCATTCATCTACCGTAACTTGTTTAGCTATTCCCCAATTGATGGGAATCCCCTTAATTTCCAATTCTTTGCCACCACAAAAAGAACTGCTATAAATATTTTTGTACATATGGGTCTTCCTCCCGCTTCTAAGATTTCTTTGGGATACAAACCCTAGAAGTGGTATTGTCGGGTCAAAGGATATGAAATTACTTATAGCCATTTGGGCATAGTTCCCAGATTGCTCTCCAGAATGGTAGGATCAGTTCACAACTCCACCAACAATGTGTTAACTTCCAATTTTTCCATATCCTCTCCAGCATTTATCATTTTTCTGTTTTTTCATCTTAGCCAATCTGACTGGTGAGATGTGGTATCTCAGAGTTGTTTTGATTTGCATTTCTCTAATCAATAGTGATTTAGAGCATTTCTTCATATGCTTATAGATAGTTTTAATTTCTTCCTCTGAGAAATGCATATTTGTATCCTTTGACCATTTATCAATTGGGGAGTGACTTGTATCCTTATAAATTTGACTCAATTCTCTGTATATTTTAGAAATGAGGGCTTTATCAGAGACATTGGTTGTAAAAATTCATTCCCAATTTCCCACTTCCCTCTTAATCTTGGTTACATTGGCTTTGTTTATACAGAAGCTTTTCAATTTCATGTAATCAAAGTTATCCATTTTGTATTTTATATTGCTCTCTAATTCTTGTTTGGTCATGAAATCTTCCCCTTTCCATAAATCTGACAGGTAAACTATTCCTTGCTTTCCCAGATTGCTTACAGTATACAGTGTTAGATAATGGTCTATGCCCATTGTCTGCCATACTATATCCCAGTTTTCCCAGTAGTTTTTGTCAAATAGTTCTTATCCCAAAAACTAGGGTCTTTGGGTTTATCAGAATAGATTATTATAGTCATTGACTGCTGAGTCTTGTGTACCCAATCTATTCCATTGATCCACTGCTCTATTCCTCAGCCAGTACCAAGTAGTTTTGATGACTGCTGCTTTATAATACAGATTAAAATCTGGTATAGCTAGGCCACCTTCCCTAGCATTTCTTTTCATTAATTCCCTCAATATTCTGGGCCTTTTGTTCTTCCAAATGAATTTTGTTACTACTTTTTGTAGTTCTATAAAGTAATTTTTTTGTAATTTGGTATGGCATTAAATATGTAATTTAATTTAGGTAAAATTGTAATTTTTATTATATAAGCTTGGCCCAGCCATGAGCAATTGATGTTTTTCCAATTAGTTAAGTCTGACTATTTATGTGAAAAGTGTTTTATAGTTGTGTTCATACAGGTCCTGGGTTTGTTTTGGCAGGTAGATTCCCAAATATTTTATAATGTCTACAGTAACTTTAAATGGGATTTCTCTTTCTATCACTTGCTGTTGGAATTCATTAGAAATATACAGGAATGCCGAGGATTTATGTGGGTTTATTTTATATCCTGCAACTTTGCCAAATTTATTTATTGTTTCAAATAGTTTTTTACTTGATTCTTTAGGATTCTCTAAGTATATCATCATATCCACAAAGAGTGATAATTTGGTCTCTTCTTTGCCTAACTTAATTCCTTTGCTTTCCTTTTCCTTTCTAAATGCTACTGCTAACATTTCTAGTACCAGATTGAATAAGAGGGGTGATAGTGGACATCCTTGTTTCACCCCTGATCTTATTGGAAATGCTTCTAGTTTATCCCCATTACATATAATATTTGCTGATGGCTTTAAATAGATGCTACTTATTATTTTAAGGAAAGCTCCATTTACTACTATACCTTCTAGTGTTTTTAATAGGAATGGATGTTTTATCAATTATACTGATGCTTTTCCTAGTATTAAACAATCCTTGCATTCCTGGAATAAATGCTACCTGATCAAAGTGTATTATTCTTGTGATAAGTTGCTGTAGTCTTTTTGCTAATATTTTATTTAAAATTTTTGCATCAATATTCATGAGGGAAATTGGTCTATAATTTTCTTTTTCCATTTTATCTCTTCCTGATTTAAGTATCCATGCCATGTTTATGTCATAAAAAGAATTTGGTAGGACTCCTTCACTAATTTTCCCAAATAGTTTGTAGAGTATTTGAATCAATTGTTCTTTAAATGTTTGATAGAATTCACTAGTAAGTCCATATGACCCTGGAGATTTTTTCCTAGGGCGTTGACTGATGGCTTGTTCAATATGTTTTTCTAATAATGGGGTTATTTAAGTAATTTACTTCCTCTTCAGTTAATCTGGGCAGCTTATATTTTTGTAAACATTGATCCATTTCACTAAGATTGTCAAATTTATGTGCATATAATTTGACAAAATAATTCCTAATTACTGTTTTAATTTCTTCTTCATTGGAGGTAGATTCACCCTTTACATCTTTGATACTCATAATTTGGTTTTCTTCTTTCTTTTTTTATCATGTTCACTTAGGGTCTATCAATTTTATTGTTTTTCTCATAAAACTAACTCAGTTTTATTTATTCAATAATTTTCTTAATTTCAGTTTTATTAAGCTCTCCTTTGGTTTTCATTATTTCTAATTTAGTATTTAATTGTGGATTTTCCATTTGTTCTTTTTCTAGCTTTTTCAATTGCATGTCCAACTCATTGACCTCCCTTTTCTCTAATTTATTCGTGTATGCACTCAGGGATATAAAACTTCCCCGAAGAACTGCCTTTGTTGCGTCTCACAGATTTTGGTATATTGTCTCATTATTGTCATTCTCTTGAATGAAGTTACTGATTGTTTCTATAATTTCTTGTTTGACCCACTCATTCTTTAGGATTAAATTGTTTAGTTTCCAATTAGTTTTTAGTCTATCTTTCCATGGCCCTTTATTGCATATGATTTTTATTGCATCATGATCTGAGAATGATGCATTTAATATTTCTGCCTTTCTGCACTGAAATTTGAGGGTTTTATGTCCTAGTACGTGATTGATTTTTGTGTATGTGCCATGTACTGCTGAGAAGAAGGTATATTCCTTTTTATCTCCATTCAGTTGTCTCCAGAGATCTATCATATGTAGCGTCTCTAAAATTCTATTCATCTCCTTAACTTCTTGTGTATTTTGAGGTTGGATTTATCAAATTCAGAGAGGGGGATTTTAAGGTCCCCCACTAGTATAGTTTTGCTATCTATTTCTTCCTCTAATTCCCTTACCTTGTCCTCTAGGAATTTGAATGCTATACCATTTGGTGCATATATGTTAAGTAATGATATTGCTTCATTCTTGATGGTGCCTTTTAGCAGAATATAGTTTCCTTATCTCTTTTAATTATATCAATTTTTGCTTTTTCTTTATCTGAGATAAGGATTGCTACCCCTGCTTTTTTGATATATTTTGCTCCAGCCTTTTACCTTTACCCTCTCTTTCAGATGTGTTTCTTGTAAACAGCATATTGTAGGATTATTGTTTTTAATCCATTCTGCTATCCACCTCCGTTTTATGGGAGAGTTCATCCCATTCATGTTCACACTATCTGTCTCTTTCCCTCCATCCTATTCCCTCCCCTGTTTATGGTTTTAATTTTCCTCCCTTCTTCCTTCCCCTCCTTAAGAGTTTTCCTTTTGACCACTACCTCCCTCAGTATTCCCTTCTTATCAGCCCCCTCTCTTTACCTCCCCTTCCCCCTTACTTCTTCCCTCCATTCTAACCCCCCCCACTTTCGTAGCCCTTCCCCCCTTCTACTACCTGTAGGATATGATAGATTTTTATACTTAATGTAGTATGTTATTTCTTCTTCGAACCAAGATCAACAGGAACAGATCTCATGAAAAGCTCCTCTCCCTCACCTCTTTCCCTCTATTATGATACATTTTGTGTCTCTTCTTCCTAGCTTAACTGGTTGTGTTATTCCCTCCTTGCACCAGAACCAATGAGGGAAAAGCTCATAATGCTCATCTCCCTCCCTTCTTCCCCTCTACTATATTGTTTTTATGCCTCTTGTGTGGCATAATTTATCCTTTTCCACTTCATTCTTTCCTCTTCTTCTATTGCAGTCACTTTGTAGCCCTTAATAAGGATTATTTTTTATCGTCATTTTGTATAATTTATACTCATATCCTCTACTTGTCTATAAACAGTTTACTCTTATTAAATAACAGGGTGTGTGTGTGTGTGTGTGTGTGTGTGTGTGTGTGTGTGTGTGTTTTCCTTGTTACCTTTCTATGTCTCTCTTTCGTTTCATAACTGGAGGTTGAATTTTCCATTGAGCTCTGGCTTTTTCATCAGGAAGGTCCGGAAATCCATTATATCATTGAATGACCATCCACTTTCCTGGAAGAATATGTTCAGTTTTGCTGGGTAGGTCATCCTTGGTTGTAACCCAAGCTCTTTTGCCTTGCAGAAAATTGTATTCCACTTCCTCCAGTCTTTCAGTGTAGAGGCTGCCAGATCCTGTACAATCCTCATTGTGGTTCCTCAATATTTGAATTGTTTCCTTCTGGCCGCTTATAGTATTTTTTCCTTTACCTGGTAGTTCTGGAATTTGGCCACAACATTTCATGGACTTTTCAATTTTCTTTCAGGAGGTGACCAGTGGATTCTCTTGATTCTATTTTACCCTCTGGTTCTAGTATCTCAGGGCAGTTTTCCTTGATGCGCTTTTGGAAGATGTTGTCCAGGCTCATTTTTTTCATCATGATTTTCCAGTAGGCTTATGGTTCTCAGATTTTCTCTCCTGGATCTGTTTTCCAGGTTAGTTATTTTTCCATTGAGATATTTTACCTCTTTTTCTTGATGTTTTGTTTATCTAATTCAATTTGGTTGATTCTAGTTTTTAGTGAATTATTTTCCTCGGTTAGTTTTTGGAGCTCCTTTTCCATATCACACATTTTTTCTTTTTAAGGAGCTGTTTTCTTCATTGCAATGTTTTTCTAATTTTACAGTTTTGATTTTAAAAGAATTATTCATTTTATCTTCTATCTCTCTCATTTGGTTTTCGAAGTTCCTTTTGAGCTCATCTAAGAAAGTTTTCTATGCCTGAGACCAGTTCCCTGTTGAGGATTCAGCTGTGGGTGTGGAGTCCACACTCTCCCTCTGAATTTGGTTCCTCCCTCTCACAATTGTAGGACTCCAGAGTCTTTGTCTTTGTAGTCTGCTTTCTACCCATTTTATGGCAGGGTCCTAGTCACACCCTTCTTCTAGGGTTCCCAAACATTTACTGTTTAAAGTTTTGCCCTAGGGCAATAATTACTGTTTTCAGAGTCAGAGGGGGGGATTGGAGCAGCTGGAGTTCACTCTGCCATTCTGGTCCCTGGAGGTCCAGAAAGGGGCTTTGTAAATTTCTAGGCTGTGGATTGGTAGTCCCAGGAGTAGCTGCTGCCCCTGGCAGGGGCCGTGCATTTGACTCTTACCCTGCTCTGTCCAGTCCCAGCCCTGCAGTGATAGGCCTGGCAGTGGCCCTTGTGGTTGGTGGATCAACTTGCCGCCAGGTTGATCAGGCCTCGTCTGGGTTTCTGCACGCTGAGGTGTCCAGGCCTCTGTGCCGCCCAAGGTGGTCTTCTGGGCCTCTGCGCCACCTGGGGTCATCTTTCGGACCTCTGTGCCACCTCTGTGCTGCCCAGGGTCATCTTCCATGCCTCTGCCCACATTTTCATTTTCTTCCTTCTTAATTCTGAGCCCAGGATACTGTCTACCTGTAGTATCTATCCAACAATTGGTTATGGGTAGACAAGTTCAATTGAGTGTCTAACACTCTTACATATTATAATCTGGACAATAGCTTTTCATCTTTTTTTCCCCTGTGTGGATCATTTGGCTAAGCTCTTGAGTGGTTGTATATCATTAAGGAGATTGTAATGTTTTAGGGCTTGATGCAATCAACACAAGAACAAAGGAACATCTGAAGTGCCTTATCTAAAGGGAATCCTTTTTTTTCCATTTTGACGCACTGGACATCCTTCATGATTATGAAAACACATTTGGTGAGTGTACTTTCTTTTATAACTTGATTTATGCTGATAATTAGAGCATCACACTAAGTTTGTCTCTGTTCATCTTTCAAAGAATCTTACATGATTTCAATGTATACGCAGGCTTTTTGCTCTGCTATATCAGATATCCTTTTATAAAATTATAAATTAATGTGAAATTTTGTATTCATAGTACTTTTTAGTCATTTCTGTGAATGAATATGTGGTTTGCTATAGAAAATGATTTGTGAAAGTCTGTTTCTCATTTTCATCAAGGAGACTTTCAAGAAATGTGTAGCTTATGCTCGTTGAGATGGAGAAAGGCAAGTCACTGGGAAATGTCGGTAACTAAAAACAATAGATCAATAAATTTATTTTAAAGAAAAATTAATTCTACTAGTACAACAATTAAGCAAAATTTATAACTGGAGTGTAATTTTACTTTCCTTTTATCTTTAATTATTTGGATAGTTGACATTACCACCATATTTATTTCTAATCAGCTAGGCTGCAGATAGTTTCTCCATGATTTTGGTGAAGTATAGATATGACCATATCACCTTCCTGCTCCAGGAGCTTAAGTGGCTCCCTTATACTTCCAAGATCAAATATAAACTCTTGGGCATTTAACTCTTGATAACCTGGCTACATGTTGTCATCCCCATTAGAATGCAAGCTCCTTTAGGGCCTTTCTTTATATAGTATTTGGCACATAGTAGGCACTTAATAAATGCTTATTGATTCACTGCATCTCTGTCTCCATCATTGTGTATGTCTCTCTCAAAACTCATATTTATAGTTATTACATCAGAATGGACTTTTTAAAATTTTATTGCTTTATCCCTTTATGTTCTACCACCTCCATGCCCTGCCCCCCTTATAATCCTTCCTCAATATCTGCCCCTCTTTTTTCTTTTGTTCTTAGGTAGAAATAGAAACAAACTCTAGACTACCTGCTGCTGCCTGCCCCAAGTTCCCCCTGCCTGAATGAAGCAAACTCAGGGTTATGAGAAAAAGAAAACTCCAGTCATGGATCCTAAGCTGTAAGCAAAAAAGAAATAAACAACGAATGGTGAGAAGCACACCTATGGCTATAGCAGAATTGGAAGGTCTTTGAGCTATTATCAGATTCTTTCCCCTTCAATGTCAGTAGGGCTATTTGGAAATATTTTGTATTTTTTTTTTTTTTTTGCTTTTTGGAGGGGGGAAGGCATGACAGTTGGGCTTAAGTGACTTGCCCAAGGCCACACGGCTAGTAAGTGTTAAGTGTCTGAGGCTGGATTTGAACTCACGTCCTCCTAACTCCAGGGCCCGTGCTCTATTCACTGTGCCACCTACCTGCCCCATATTTTGTATTTTTTACCGCATGAATCCCCTCTGTTAGCAAATACTTTGTAATCAACTGTAGTTATGCATGTGAACAATCTCAGTTTAGGAGCCAAAACTTCTTGGACAGCTACCACCCTAGTTCTCATCTCTGACCTGGATTATGGCAGTAGCCTCAAGTATCTGCCTTTTCTATTGTGTACCCAGCTGACAAATTGATATCCCTAAAGCAAAGATAAGCTTCAATGACTCCATATATCCTCTAGAATAAGATAAAAATTTTTCTCACATTTAATGCCCTGCATAATCTGCTTCCAACCTATCTTTCCATAGTGATTTCATGTATTTTCTGTATTCTATGACCTACTTAGCTGATCTACATACATCCCATCTGTTCATTTACATGTCTTTGCAAAGGTTGTCCCCTATGCCTGGAATGTCCTTTCTCCTTACCTCTGTCTCTTGGAAGCCCTAGCTCTACTCTAGGCTCAGCTCAAGTGCTACCTTTCCTTAACATGAACTTAGATACACTTTCCAGAGATGGGCCTGGTGTCCATGGGGTCCCAAAGAATCAGGCACAATGAAACGACTGAACAGTAACAACAATTAGTTATTACCACTTCACCTACCTACCCCTACCAAAAGTCCCTTTGATATATGTATATATCTAGACATACATGTATCTAAATTACTATTCAACAGTATACATATCTATATCTATAAAATATATGTGTATAACATTTGAGTATGTGAACCCACAATAGAATGTAAATCACTTGAAAGAAATGATTATTTTCATTTTTGCCTTTGTGTGCCTAGGCCAGTGCCTAGAATTTAGTAGCTGTTTTAACAAATGCTTTTTGAATTGAATGGAATTATATGAGATTATCTTATTCCAAAAACAAATTTCAATATAGAGCAATCATTTTACCTTTTAAAAAAATCTTAGAATTTAAATGTGTTTTTAAAAATGATGTAAAGTGTTATTTGAATTTGTAACTCTAAGCCCTTTAAATTAGGAAGCAGTTTTTAAAAAGGGAAGTTGGTGGTCCTCTCAGTTGCTAAAAGCTCATTAGATGCTATCTAATTAGTAAAAGTATAGCAAATACATGTATAATAAATAAATGGAACTACTGAAAGAGGCAATCAGTTTTCACACAGACCAGCAGTACCATAGTCATTTATAGCCTGTATAACTTTTTCTGTCTCCCTTACTCTGAGATTAAAGACAGATGGTGCAGTGAGTAATGTGCTGGCCCTGGAGTCAGGAGGACCTGAGTTTGGTTCCGGCCTCAGATACTTAACACACACACACACACACACACACACACACACACACAAACTAGCTGTGTAACCTTGGGCAAGTTACTTAACCCCAATTGCCCTCCAAAAGGCAAAAAATAGATAAAAAAAAAAGAGAAGGGACAGAAACGCTAGAAAGATCAAACGAATTTACTGCTCATTTAACTGTTAAGCTAAATAGACCGAATATAATATTTTCAACTATGGCAGAAAGTCAAGGGCTAGAGGAAAGTCACTGTCAAGGCACCCTAAACCTGAAAAGTTACCCCTGTGAATCATGAACACATGAGACTTCTATTGAACCCAAGTTAATAGAGTCACATGAGTTAATTCTATTCAAGCAGGAGGGGAGGGGGAAAAGAGTGGGGATTAAAAATTAACTGATAAATACAAGGGTGGTTCAATATTAGGAAAATCAAATATCACAGATTGTAGTAATCAAAAATAATGATTATATCAACCAGTGCATTTTGACAAAATCCATTTCTGTTAACCCTAGAAATAATTGGAATAAATAGATCTTTTCTTAATATGATAAGCAGTTGCTATTTGAAACCAAGAGCTCCCAGGAATGGAGATAAACCAGAGACTCTTCCATATTAAGAGCAAGAATCTCCATTATCAAAAGTAATATGTGACATAGTGCTAGAGATGCTATGTGTAGCTAGCTACAAGACAAGGAAACATTGACATTGACATTGAGAGAATAAACATAGACAGAAAAGAAAGGAAATTGTCACTTTTTGCTGATGATATGATGATTTCCTTTAAAGAGTAAACTGAAGAGCCAATTGTTATGGCAATGGGAATTTAAGATCTTCCCTGCCCCTAGGCCTTTAGATAGGCTTAAGTGTACCTGGAGCCTGTGGCAGGAGGATTGGTTTTCAGGAGGGCTCACACCTTGGTGCTTTGTAATTGGGCAGTGGGTCAAGAGGGTTGTGACATTCTCTGAGCCAGGAGAAGGCCATATAAACCTTGATGTGAAGCTTTGTTTTAGGGCTTACTTTGAGAAGAGTGTGATTTGACCAGATGAGACTCTGGGCAGCCATCAAGCCCCCCAGCTTTGAAAACCATGTTGGTGCTTCCCTCTCTGGTAACTGTGACTAGGTATGGATATAATGGTCAGACATTTGGAAGCCTGTCTGCTGAAATGTTTCTTTGTCTTCTTGTAACTTCTGCTTGTAACCTGTCTGTATACTCTGAAGTGCAGGGTGCTGACTTTTTCCCCTGAGCTAGATAAATGATGTTTGATTTATTAAAGCAAGATTATTAACCCATTTTGAGTTGCTTTCTTTTAGAGAAGCAGATCTAAGAACCTGTGTTTGCAGCCATTCTGGGTATGCTAGGGTGTTTGCTGCTACACCAGTTGAAACATCTTGAGCAATTACAGGATATAAAATAAATCAACATGAGTAATCTTATTTACTTGCAACAAAACCTTACAGTAAAAGAAAGACAAATTCCATTTAAAATAACTACAGAATTTATAAAATACTTGGGAGTCTGCCTACAAAGACACACACAGAAACTAGCTGGGATACAACTACATGGTAGACAAATCTGATTATATAAAATTTTACAAGATTTTGTGCAAACAAAAACCAATTCAGTTAGAATTAGAAGGGAAGTAGTTAACTGGGGGGAGAATCTTTACAACAAGGTTCCCTGATAAAAAGTCCTATTTCAATATATATGAGAAACTAGTTCAAATTTATAACACCTGTTTCTCCAATTGGCTATTCATATCAAGGACCATATTAAAAAAATGCTTTTTAGAACTCTTTAATTAGAGAAATGCAAATTAAAGTTCCGAAGTTTTACCTCATCAGACTTGCAAAGTTTATAAAACAGGAAAATGACATATTAGAAGGTTTATACATAAGCAGGCCTATTAATGGACTATTGGGGTTATGAATTGGTCCAGCCATTCTGGAAAGTGATTTGTAGCTGTGGCTCCAAAGCTGCTGAACTATGCATACTCTTTGATGCCATTCTACAGCTACTAAGCCTATATACCAGAGAAATCAAAGTGAGAAGAAAAGGAACCATGTACCAACATATTTTTAGCACTTCTTTTCACAGTGGCAAAGAACTGGAAACTTAGGGGGTGCCCATCAGAAGGGCAATGGATGAACAAATTATACTATCTAAATGTAATGGAATTCTGTTGCACCATAAGAAATGATGAAAGAGAAGGCTTCAGAAAAACTGGGGACTTCTAAGAACTGATGCAGAATGAAGTGAGCAAAATCTGGAGAATAATTTATTCAACAACAACAACATTGTAAAGACATCTTTGAGGGTTGGCTAGGTGGTGCAGTGAATAGAGCTCTGGCCCTGGAGTCAGGAGGACCTGAGTTCAAAGCCATCCTCAGACTCTTAACATTTACTAGCTGTGTGACCTTGGGCAAGTCACTTAACCCCAATTACCATGTCTTTTCCACTCCAAAAAGCAAAAAATAAAAAGACATCTTTGAAAGCCTGGCATATGTTGGCTCCAGAGATGAAGCATAGTAGCCTCTTCCTGAAATAGAATTGATAGACTCAAGACTCAGAATGAGAAATTTTGGGGCATGGCCAATGTAGGAATTTATATTATTTGACTATGCATATTTGTTGCAAGGGTTTTGTTTTTCTTTGTTGGAGGATGGGGGTGGGGGTGGTACTAGAGTTAGAAAGTGGGAAGCAAAGAAAATAAATGATTGTTCATTTAAAAAAAAGCAAAAAAGGGGAAATAATTGCTAACAACGGGATATAAGTGGAGAAAGGTGCTAGTTGTATTATTCTGTTATGTATATTAAAATATATATTGCATATGCTATATATTATATATTATTATGTAATGTTACTAACATATAATAATTAGCAGCATGTTCTTCCCCTACTAGTTGAAAGTAACACTTTTAAAAGGGGAGGAAATTTTAAACAGATAAATTTTGAAGAAGTTGAAAAATCCATAGGTACAGGGTAAGATGCAAGAAAAAAAATATTTTGTGACAGATAATGGTTAAGCAACCTACTGGCTAAAGTGTGAAATTGAAGTAAATTTTAAATATATAATTTACATTATTGAATGGAAACTTAGTACTAATTTGTACCTGGTCGTTTCCGAAAAGAATTGGTTAAGGGGAATGTGAGAAACAATTTTTGCCAGTTAGTAGGAGAATGTGTGTCTGGACTTGTGTGGAGTGCTAGCCTATCTGTCCCTGAGACCCTAGGCTCAAATTTGGTCAGTTTTCCCAATGCCTTGCCTGGAACCAGGCTACCTCTCCACTTCTCACTAATTCTGCCTACGCTGTGGTCATACTTCTTTTACCTTAGAGCTATGCCTCTGTCCCCAGCAGCCTGACTCTGTTAGGTAAATTTTTACCCTACCTTACCCAGAGCCAGGCCACCATGTCCCTGACCAGACATTTCTACCAAACCTTGATGCCAACAAATACCCCAATCATCCTTTCCTCCAGTTCTAGCTCCCTTTAATGTATTGTCATCCTCTGTTAAACCGTAAGCTTCAAGAGGTCAGGGAATATCTTGCTTGTTTTTATATTCCCAGTGCCAGAAATGCTTGCCACATAGCAAATTAAGCACTTAATAACTTTTTAAAAAAATTAATTCATTAATCCAACTGTTAAGACATGATGGCAAGCATTAGAAATGTTTTTTTCTTTATCAACACTTAGCGAAGACTGAGAAATATTTCAGTCATGAAAATTATAATAGCAAGGCTAGATAAATATCTATCTCCATCAGCTACAGTATGCTTTTCTTACAAATCTTGGTGTACACCATACCATCTGAGAAGGCCTATAAAAACTCCATGGGAATTTGTACAATCTTTTTTCAGGAAATAAAAGTCGATTGTATTAATTGTTCTCAACATGATCTAAATGGTAATAGAATGCTATCTTAAAATTTAATAAAGAACTAACTGAGTTTAAGAAGGGAAAAGCAGTAACGAAATGATGAAGCTTGCTGCATATGATTTTTTTTTGGTATAGAAATGTAGGACAGTTGTTGAAGGATGAGCCAAGGAGTTCTTCCCTTCTTGTTCCTTTTTTGTCTGATGAAAGAGGATGCTTCAGGAATGTCATTTTTGGTTTTTACAAGGACTAGCTCTATGACCTTAATTAAAATGTTGCCCTCTGGGAATCTACTCCTTCAAGCTAATTGTAAATAACACTGTCAATTATTCTTTTGTATGCTCAGTGTTGAAAAGTGTTTAACTTTTTGACTCTATGGTCCATATATCCTCCTGTTTAAGAAAGCAATACCTCAGGTCAAATAAGTTGTTTTTATTTTAGCTAATGTGCACTTATCACTGGCTCTCTGATAAATGAAGATCACCTATATGTGGATGGGAAGTGAGTAAATTGAGAGTGCTTTGAAATTGCTCTCTCTCAATTATGAAATAGCCATATCAGTTTGAGAATATAAACTGTGACTGAAAGCAGTTTCTTTAGTTTCACGTGATTTAGTTTCAGTGTGCACACTTTGAGTACTAAAGATGATAATGTGATGTCCACAGTTCTGTAGAAAAAATACATAACTTTTTTTTTTTGCTTTTAGGAGGGGGGAAGGTAGGGCAGTTGGGGTTAAGTGACTTGCCCAATATCATACGGCTAGTAAGTGTTAAGTGTTTGGGGCTAGATTTGAACTCAGGTCCTCCCGACTCCAGGGCCAGGGCTCTATTCACTGAGCCATCTAGTTGCCCCAAGACTCATAACTTTCAATAGGAAAGAGAGGGTAAGAAATGGATTAGTTACTGGAATGTCATAGCTGCACACATATAATCCTTGCTACTAAAGGAGGCCGAGACCAACGATCACTTGAGCTCTCAGATCCGAGCTTCAGTAGAGTTAAAGTGAATTGAGTGTCCATACTAATTCCAAAACCAATATGGGGAGCCCTGGGGAGCAAAGGGCCAGGATTCCTAAAGAGGGTTTAGAAAATAAAGAAGGGGTCAGCTTCTATACAAATGACTATTGTACTTAACAATCTGGGAGAGATAGCCAGACCCAGTCTCAAAAACAAAAAAAAATTCACAGATAAGTTTAACCAAATTGTTAAGAGGGCTTTGTATAGTAGCACCAAAGTGATGAAAAATATCTTTTTTAAAAAGTATGTAGGCAGTGGGGGGAGGTAGGAGGGGAGGCATCTGGGTGGTGCAGTGACTAGAGCACCGGCCCTAGAGTCAGGATGACCTGAGTTCAAATCTGGCCTCAGACACTTAACACTTAACTAGCCATGTGACCTTGGGCAAGTCACTTAACCCCATTTGCCCTACAAAAAGCAAAAAAAAAAGTATATAGGGGTGGCTAAGTGGCACAGTGAATGGAGTACCAGTCCTGGAGACAGGAGGACCTGAGTTCAAAAAGCAAAAAAATAAATAGAAAAAAAGAAAAAATATATGATCATTTGCCTCCAATGAAGAGGAAATTAAAACAATAATTAGGAGCTATTTTGCCCAACTGTATGCCCATAAATTTGACAGTCTTAGTGAAATGGATGAATATTTATAAAAATATAGATTGCCCAGTTTAACTGAAGAGTAAGTAAAATAACCCCATCTCAGAAAAGGAAATTGAATAAGCCATCAATGAACTCCCTAGAAAAAAATCTCCAGGACCAGATGGATTTACAAGTGAATTCTATCAGACATTTAAAGAACAATTAATTCTAATACTTTATAAACTATTTGGGAAAATTGGATAAGGATTCCTACCAAATTCTTTTTATGATACAAATATGGTAGTGATAACTAAATCAGGAACAGCCAAAACAGAGAAAGAAAATTATAGAAAAATTCCCTCATGAATATAAATGCAAAAATTTTAAATAAAATTTTAGTAAAAACATTACAGCAACTTATCATGAGAATAATACACTTTGATAAGGTAGGACTTATTGCAGGAATGCAAGGATGGTTCAGTATTAGGAAAACAACCAGTATAATCAATCATATCAACAACAAAACTAGAAGAAACCATATGATTATCTCAATAGCTGCAGAAAGAGCTTTTGACAAAATACAGCACCCATTCCTATTAAAAGCATTAAAAAGCGGGGGCAGAATCAAGATGATGGGGTAGAAACAGGACTTCCGTGGGGCTCCAGCTTCCACCTCCTCCAATTCATGTAAAAAATGACTCTAGACAAACTTTGGAGCTACCGAACCCACAAAATGACAGAAGCTAAGTTCCCACTGAGGACAGCCTGGCAGGCCGGCAGGAAGTGGCCAGTGCAATGCTCTGGGAGCTGAACCCAGCCCCCCGCGAGCCCGAGGTTTTAGCCTTAGGGGGGCCTGACCAGCAGCCGCCTGGAGAGACTACAGATCACCAGCACCTGTGGTGGTTTCCAGAATTATCAACACATAGAGGCTAAAGACAAAGTGAGAGGTCAGTGCAGTGTGGACTTTGGGATCCAGAAGTTTGGGAGTGTGGTCCAGCCTTTATCCCCTGGAGGGAGAAACTGCCTAGGTGCCACAGTCATGCAGCTGCTGCATGGCAGCTTCAGCTTCTGGCTTGCAGAATGTAGGGGGACCAAGCAACCAGTCTGAGGGGTAATCACTCTTGCTTTAACCTGCTTGGATCTGGATTGCAGTCTAGGGTAGAGATCCTGGGGTGTATGACCAGCTTGCCAGAGCCTGTGGAAGCTTCAGAGAGGGCACCCAACTAATACCTTTGGCAGCTGAGGGAACCCCAGCATTTGGGATGAAGCTCTCCTCTCTGGAAGCAGTTATACTGTGGCAAAAAGCTCAAAAGTCAAGTAATTGAGTGGCAACAGGAGCAAGCAAAGGAAGCACAGCAATCCAACTTTACACTCCTATTTTGGGGACAAAAAGGAGCAAAGCATGGAACAGGAGGAAGACAACAAAGTCAGACCTCCTGCACCAAAAGCTTCCAAGAAAAAATACAAGCTGGTTACAGACCATAGAGAACCTTAAGAACGATTTTGAAAATCAAATAAGAGAAGTGGAGGAAAAATTGGGAAGAGAAAGATGCAAGAAAATTATGAAATGAGAGTCAACAACCTGACTGAAGAAGATAACACCTTAAAAATAAACTAACTCAAATGGCAAAAGAGGCCCGAAAAGTCAATGAGGAGAAGAATGCCTTAAAAAGTCAAATTTGCCAGATGGAAAAAGAATCTCAAAAGCTCACTGAAGAAAATCATTCCTTCAGAATTAGATTGGAACAAATGGAAGCTAGTGACTTAATGAGAAATCAAGATACTATTAAACAGATCGAAACAAATGAAAAAGTAGAAGGCAATGTGAAATACCTCATTGGGAAACCACTGACCTGGAAAATAGATCTAAGAGAGATTAAATTTTAAAATTATTGGACTACCTGAAAGCCATAATAAAAAAAAAAACCCTAGAAATCATCCTTCAAGAAATTCTCAAGGAAAATTGCCCTGATGTTTTAGAACCAGAAGGCAAAATAGAGGTTTAAAGAATATACAAATCACCTCCTGAAAAAGATCCCAAAAAGAAAACTCCTAGGAATATTATAGCCAGGTTTTGGGATTCCCAGATTAAGGAGAAAATATTACAAGCAGGCAAGAATAAACAATTTGAATATTGTGGAAACAAAATCAGGATAACACAGGATCTGGCAGCTTCTACACTGAGGGATCAAAGGGCTTGGAATATGATATTCTGGATGTCAAAGGAGCTGGGATTAAAACCAAGAATCACCTACCCAGCAAAACTGAGTATCATGTTTCAGGGGAAAATATGGTCATTCAGTGGAATAGAGGACTTTCAAGCATTCTTGATGAAAAAACCAGAGTTGAATAGAAAATTTGACATTGAGATACAAGAAGCAAGAGAAGCATGAAAAAGTAAACAGGGAAAAAAAATCATAAGGAACTTACCAGAGTTGAACTATTTACATTCCTACGTGGAAAAACAACAATTGTAACTTATGAAACTTTTCTCAGTATGAGAATAGTTTAAGGGAATAGAAATGCATATATATATATATATATGCATATATATATATATATATATCTGTATATGTATACATACACATATATGTCTATATAGGAGGGTATATGGGCATACGAATACATGAGTGTGTATATATGGGTACAGGTATACATAGATAGAGGGCACAGGACCAATTTAATAGGAAGGGACGATACTTAAAAGGTGAAATTAAGAGGTGAAAAAGGAATATAATGAGAGGAGATGGGGAGAGACAGTGGTGTAAACTATCTCATATAGAAGAGGCAAGGGAAAATGTTTACAATGGAGGGGAAGAATAGGAAGGCAAAAGGGAATGGGTCAACCTTATTGAATTTGGCTTTGGGAGGGAATGATATACACACTAAATAGGGTATCTCATCCTATAGGAGAGTAGGGGGGATGATGAAGGGAGGGCAGGCTGGGAGGGAGGGAAGTTGGAAGCACCCACTTCTGAAAAGGGACAGGATCAAAGTACAGAATAGAACAAGTGGGAGATGGGATAGGAGGGAGGGAAATATAGTCAATCTTTTACAATATGTCCACTATGGAAATGTTTTGTATAGTTACACATGTATAACCTATATTGAATTGCATATTCTCCCAATAAGTGTGGGTGACAAGGGAGGAAGGGAATGAATCTGGAACTCAAAGCTTTAAAATCAAATGTTTAAAAATACACACACACACACACACACACACACACACACATATACAGGCACTGGGGCATAGTGATCCACCGTGCCCTACTGGACCATTGGAGAGAGGAAGGGGGAGGATATGGGAGAGAGCAGAGTGGAGTAGGGGATATTAAGTGGGATCACTATTTTGGGGTGGTGGGTAGGGGAAAAACGGGGAGAAAATTTGTAACTCAAAATTTTGTGGAAATGAATGATGTAAACTAGAAGCTAATAAAGTATTTGATAAAGAAAAATAAACACTAGAAAGCATAGGAATAAATGGAGTCTTACCTAAAAGAATAAGTAGCATCTATCTATAACCATTAGCAAGTATCATATATAATGCAGATAAGCTAGAAGCATTTCTAATAAGATTGGAGGGGAAAGAAGGATGTCCACCATCACCCCTCTTATTCAATTTGGTTCTAAAAATGTTAGCTATAGCAATGAGACAAAAAAGAAATTGGAGGAATTAGATTAGGCAAAGAAGAGACTAATTGCAAATAATATGATGATATATTTAGAGTATCCTAGAGAATCATATAAAAAACTCCTTGAGATAATAAATTTAGCAAAGTTGCAGGATATAAAATTAACCCACATAAATCTTCACCATTCCTATATATTTCTAATGAAACCCAACAGCAGGAAATAGAGAAATTCCTTTTAAAGTTACTGTAGACATTATAAAATATTTGGGATATTTTAAATAAAATATTCTTTCCCATTGGGGTGTGTGTGTGTGTGTGTGTGTGTGTGTGTGTGTGTATAAAATGGTCCTGTCTCCTCAACCCAGCTACAAAGCCATAGAATCTCAGAGGGAGAAGGGACCTCAAAGGTCATCTGGTTCAAATAATACCTGAATATGTTGTCTTCCTTGACTTACTATAGCCAAAACACCTACTTCCTATACCTCTATAAGTGACATGGCTGTCTCCTACTTCTGTGCAGGCTGTCTTCCATTCCTGGAATTTCTCTTTTTCTGGGTTTTTTAACTCTTCCTGTGGATTACTAGATTATTTCCACATTAGTATGGTGATGCTTTTGTCTTTGTGTAGAAAAAATGCAGATCACAAAAATTGCAACACATCATCCTTTCATGTTGAAAGCTCTTTCTCTTCCCCCTGCCTTTTGCCCTCCCTAACTCCCTTCAAGACTCAAGTGCCATCTTCTATAAGAGGTCATTTCCTACTTCCTCCATTGTGAATATCCTCTCTCCAATTGCTTTCTATTATTTTGTATGTATCTTGTATTTATTTCTTCATATTCTACACCTAGCAAAGTACCTGCCACATAGTAGACTCATACATACTTATTAATTGAACACATATCCTGTCAGTGGAATATAAGCTTTCTGAGGATGAGAATTCCATTATTTTTGTGTTTGTATCCCCAAAGTCTGGCATGGTGCTATGCTTAATAATGGTTTGTTTTTCTGGGTTTTTTAACTTGGTTTGTTGAACAGGAATCCTCTCTACAATCTTCACTTGAAAACTTTCAGTGATCGGGAACTCACTAGCTCCTGAGTGATACCATTCCCCCTTGGGAAAGCTCTGATGACTAGAAAGATTTTCCTGATGTCAAGCCAAAATCTCTCTCTGCAAATTATCCTGTTCTACATTTTGTCTAATGAGGCCCAAAGGAACAATTTTAATCCCTTTTCTGACTGATAATCCTTCAAATACTGATGATGAAGATCATATCTTTCCCCCCACCCAATCTCCTCTTCTCTAGACTAAATATACTAATTTCCTTCAAATAATCTTTATATGGCACAATTTTTAGTCCTCTTACCATCCTTGGTTTATTCTGGCTATATTTCAGCTCACCAACATCTTTTTTAAAATTACAGACACTCAGAACTGAATATGATACTCCACATGTGGTCTGGTAAGAACAGACTACACCTCCCTCATCTGGACACTATGTTTCAGGAGGATCACTTACCATATTTAGCTGCCATGCTGATGCATGTTAAGCTAGTACACAAAAATTCCCAGGCCTTTTTCACATGAATATTTGTATTGCCCCATCTCCCCAAAGCAAAGCTTGCATATTTGATCTTTTAATTCTAAGTGTAGGATCCTTCTTTTATCTCTGTTATTATTTCATATTAAAGTATAGTTTGTCGAGATCTTTGAGTTCTCATTCTGTCATCCATATCAGTTATCCCTCTTTGCTGTCATCTGCAAATTGGATAAGTATGCCATCTATGCTCACTAATATGAGCTCACTCATGCTCACTCACATCCATGTCACTGATAAAAATATCCAAGTAGATTATTATTATATTTATACAGTGCTATTTATATAACACTATAAAGCATGATAGTGCTTTAGGATTTGCAAAGCACTGTACATATATTATCTCATTTGGTCCTCACAGCAACCCTGTGTTAGGTATCATTATCATCTTCATTACACTAATGTAGAGGGATGCTATTATTGATATTATTATTGGATGGTTTTAGAATCAGAATCTCATTTGGGTATAGTAAAAGTGAGGGAGATTCCTGGGTCATTGCAGTGGACAGATCTATCCAGATTGACACTAATTCATGAACTGCAACTCTCTGGGTCTGGTCATTCCCCCAGTTCTGAACCTATTTAATTATATTTGTCAAATTGCCAAATACCTTCCTAAAATCCAACCATAGCATATTGTATATCTATAGCATTTCCTAATCTACCAGTCCAAAAAAGCAATGAAGTTAATCTGGTACAATCTGTTCTTAAGGAAACCATAGTGGTTTTATTGAATTCTTTTAAAAATCAAGATAGCATCTGTTCATTTCATAAACATTGCTTCATTTTTGAGATTTTTCTTGCAGATCCATAGTGCTATTGTCAACTGCTGACCAAAGTTCACAGGATCTTCCAGGGATATGTATCAGGAGCACCATGTAGGAGGCAGCAAAGGTGGAAAGAGTTAAGGAGAAGTGTACATGTGTGGATGTGTTTATAGATGTATGTAAAAGAGTAATGCATATTATGTATGTAATGTTTAAATGTTACTTACACAATGTCTGGATCAAGTCCTTTCTTTCCTGAACTGTAATGGTCTTACACAACATTTTTATCCTTTCAAACCCACAGTGAACATTGATCTGGAAATTGAAGTCAGGAAATTGACATTGAAGTAATTTTGGTATGCAACATGTAGAAACAAATGAACATAGTAGTTCTTACGTTCAATAAACCTAAGAACCCCTCTTACTGGGGAAAGGACTCACTATTCAACAAAAACTGCTGGAAATTCTGGAAATAAATCTGGAAGAAATTATTTTTTAGACCAAAACCTCACACTATATGCCACAATAAACTCCAGTTGAATACAGGACATAGATATAAATAGGTTAAATTGTTTGAGACAGACAGACAGAGAGAGAGAGAGAGAGAGAGAGAGAGAGAGAGAGAGAGAGAGAGA
>NW_027185764.1:68538019-68582697 GCF_028583685.1 Petaurus breviceps papuanus
AGAGAGAGAGAGAGAGAGAGAGAGAGAGAGAGAGAGAGAGAGAGAGAAGGAAGGAGAAACCCTTTTGTGTTGCAACTATGGGTTGTGGTTGTTTAGTCCTTCAGTCCAACTCTACAAGGATGGAGAGCATCATAGTGGATAAAATGGAAATTTTTGATGGAATAAAAATGAAAAGATTTTTGTATGACAAAGTCAATGATAAAATTAGAAAGGAAACAGTTAATTGAGGGGGATGCTATGCAGCAAATTTCTCCTATAGAAGTCTTATGTAAAGATATGTAGGGAATTGATTCAACTATATAAGAATAAGCACCATTCTCCAACAGAGGAATGGTAAAATGGTATGAACAGGCAGTTCACAAAAGGGGAAAAAAACTGCTATATTTATGAATCTATAGATTCCACCTTGTCAGATTGGCAAGGATGACCAAAAAAAAAAATGACAACAGAAGGAGGGAGTGTGGAAGGACAGGCAAGCTAAAGCTCTTAGAAGCTCTGTGAATTGGTCCAGACATTTCACAAAGAAATTTAAAACTATTTCCAAAGTTTCTAAACTCTAAACTGTGCGTATTCTTTAAACCCAGCAAAACCACCAATAGACATATACTCCCAAGATGATATTAAAGAGGGAAAAAACCCATATATACAAAAATACAGAAGACTTTGTTGTAGCAAAGAACTGGAAACTAAGAGGGATGCCCATCAAATATGGAATGGCTGAACAAATTATAATATACAAATGGATTGTGTGTATTAATTTGTATACAAATTAATTGTTTGTATTGAACAAATTAACTTTGTTCCATTAAAAAAAATTCTTTAAGCATCCTCAGGAGCAGGAATACAGTTTATAGCTCTCCACGCCTCCCTCTGCAGCTCTCCGCCATTCCCACCACCTCTAGTACCCCAGTTTCCTGGCACTGTGTCCTGCCGACCTCTTCCTCTCGCCCCTAGCTGTCAGCGTTGCCAGCTTGGTCACTTTGGGGTATTGGGATGCAGGAAGAGCGTGGATGTCGCCATGGAACCAGACACCTGGGATGACAGCATGGATTTAGTCACCAGCACCCTGGAGACCTCATGGCCAGAGTCCAGGCCTGAGGAATGCCCCTATGACAGCCTTCTCGACACCCCCAAGAGCGACATAGCCTGCAGCCCCCAAAGGAGTTGCTTCAGTTGCGGCCAAGGCCAGGACGACGAAGCTGAGTTCCTGACTCAGCAGCCACTGCCGCTGTCGTCTCTGCTTCAGGCCTCTTTTCTGGACATCCGGAGCCATCCTTTCCTCCTAAATCCCTTCCCCAGCTATTCACTGTCAGGAAATTGAATGCTGCCCATACCTGGGACCTCCAGGCCCCGGGGCCCAAGGGTGCTTTCTCTGACCCTCAGCCTCTGGCCTTTGGGTCCCAGGTCCAGACTCGTCCTAAACCGGGCCTGGATCGTAAACGGAATCTGAACCTATGGTAACAACTCGAGGCTCCCTCTCTGAAGTGGGATGTCCCAAAGCCCCACAGGTCTAGGCTTCCAGACCATGTGAAGAAATTCGAGTGTTGCCAGGGCCATTATCACCCAAGCTGCCCTTCATACCAAAGCATTCCACGGCAGAGCAGGTTAGGAGAACCCGAACCAATACACCCAAAGATTTCTTGCAATAATGAACGATCTTAACTTACTGTGAAACCCACCTCTGTTCAGGCACAGGTGCCTCCCTCCCTGCTCCCCTCCCGCAAGTATCTCTGAGGGGGAGGCAGTATATGTATCCAGCATCACGACCCTTTGCTAGCAGGGCTCAGGCCTGTGAGCCGCCCCCAAGCCTCTGCTATTCTTGGATGGAACTGCCTTCCCTCCCACTATCCACTCTCTCCTCACTCCTCCTTCCTTTCCCACCTTCTCTTCCTCACTGTCCCTATTTTTTGGTTTTTCTTTGGGTGTGGTTGAAGCTCCTCTCTCCTCTCTGAGGGACTCTGGGAAAGTCACTCACTTCCTTGGGCCTTTCTTTTGTTAAATCAAAAAGAAAATCTTTGTATACTTGAAATGTTATTTTAATGAATTTGAAATAGTTACATTAAAAAAAAATTATTCAAAGGATTGACCCAGAGAAACCTGAGAAAAATTTTATGTACTGCTGCAGATTCGAGTAAGCAAACTCTGGGGAATAATTTGTATAATGACAGTGACATTGTAAAGAAAAACATTTAAAAGACTTAAGAGCTCTGGTTAATACAATGCCCAACCACAACTCTAGAAGACTGATGAGGAAGCTGCCTCCTGCCTTTTCCTACTTTTTCATAAACATGTCATCATTGTTAATATACTCTAGAGCAACATATTATTACCCTTTTAGTCACAATTTTGACTTTTCCTAAAGGATGGTATTCCATGATTCATAGTTATATAGAATGACTGAGAAAATACTAATGTTCAAAGAACGGACATTGGAGGTCAGAATTAACTTAAGATTGATATACAGCCCACTCTGCTCTTCAATTCATCTTCCGGGTCCATCCAAGATATTCACACACTCATATATACATAAACACATATACTTACACACACACACACACCTATATATATATATAGGTGTGTGTGTGTGTATGTGTATGTAGGTGAAGATGGACTAATTCAATGGGCTACCCATCCAAATGCATGCCGCAATCAGGGGAAATGCATTTTGTTTTCCTATGTGGAATGCTAAGTCAATCAAAAAGATCATGGCTTTCACTGAAGTGGCTGTGTAATGTTCCCAGGACTTGATGCAATTAACATGGTGTATTCTACACACAGAAACATCTGGAATACCCACTATCTATACAGAATCTTCATAATACTAGCAAACACTTTAGGTGTGCATATGTGGTGAAAATATAAAAACAACAACAAAAAGGATGTGTATGATCAGAAAAGGTGACCCTGAGCAAGTTACTCTAATCTCTCTCGGTCTCAGTTTCCTCATTAGTAAAATGGCATGATGATAACAACATTTACTTCACAGGGTTGTTGTGAGGATCAAATGACCCTCACAATATAATACCCTCTGCAAATTCAAGCACTATATAAATGTAGTTATTATCATTATCTTTATTACCAATGTCTACAAAATAGCAAAAGACCTAGGAGAAATCTTTAACACATTGGTGGACATGGTGGAAGATTTCTGGAAGAACATAGACAAGATAAGGAGGCATGGATGGTGAGTTGCAATTTAAACCAGTGGAGGAACTGACCACACTAATGAAATCATGAATCTATTACAGTAGGTCAAGGGAGGTGTTGGTATTAGTAAATTGACATTAAGTTGACTGAGTGGATAGGATGATTACCTTTGCATATGTCATTTACCATTAAAATTATTGCTACAATTACCTTTGATTATAGTAAGCTACAATCGTTTTAGGGAAGTTTGTAGCTGATTATTGGGTACTAAAGCTGGGAGACAGTCCAGCTACTAACTAGACTTTCTTAGTGGGGGATGGGTATGAAAGTTTCTAGCTGCTTAGTTTCAGAATAAAAGAAACCTTGAACTGTAATTTGTGAAGCAATGTACAAATTCCTACTGATGTCAAACAATTTTTAAAAAATCAAACTCATATAGTCAATAGAAAACTGATGGGGAACTATGGAAATGAAGCTTCCAAGTTCAGTGTTAGGTAATTTACACAAAGAAGTAGAATTTCTCTGAATTCAAATGTCAATGACATGCTTGATATCTTTTTTTCACTTGATGAGGAATATTTAATTTAGTTTAATATTTCATTTTTCTTCTACTCTTGACAAGAATAGAAATCTTTGAGCTAGTAGATATACTGTTAATTGTCCTAGCTTATTTTGATGCAATTCTATTTTTGTATCTTGTGATGCCAGGAATCATTGGAAAGACTCTCAAGAAGCTCTAATAACTTGACTCATTACTACCCTGTGAAATAAAACCCCTTTCATTAGGGAGGTATATTGTCAGGGGGAAATGGTAAGTGCCTCAGTCTTTGTAATGATAGTCTGCCCATGCTATGGGGCCATCTTCTATTTAAACCATATTCCAATGTTGTTCAGGCCTTTGAGAATTAGGATGAGATCTAACAAGAACCTCTTCTACAATACCACACTTTTCCACAGCAAACAATGTTTAAGTGAATTTTCTAGGCATTTCTTTTCTCTAACTACTAAATAACTTCAACCTCATAATTGTAAAATAGTTCAACTAGATGTTCATTAAATAACTATAAGCAAATTGTTTGCTCTAGTAATCTAAAACATTATTATAATCAAAAAGGGGCAGAGATAGAATTTTTAGTATTTATAACTTTTGGATAAAATATGAATGAAAAAACCTCTCATCCAGCAAACTTTACCTCTTGGTCTTGAATCCTTTCTTACTATTTCTACAAAAAGGCCAATGAAATACTATTTTGTATTACAGAACATAGACTAAAAGAAAAATAAATTCCTATTGAATATGTCTGGAGCACTTAAAATAAGTGTAGACAATATAAAATACTTTGGAGTCTACCTGAACAAATTATAAAACTTCACACAGAGACAGGTCTAAACAATTGAAGAAATATTAGACTGAGCCATTATAATAGAAATCACAATACTATCTAAATTATTTTATGTATTCAGTGCCATAGTAACATAAAAAACTCCAAATTTCTATTGATTAGAGAATTGCAAAGTAAAACAACTCATTTTACATCCATCAAATTGACTAAGATGTCAGAAACAGAAAGTGAGAAATGCTGGAAGGGATGTGGGAAAATATGTCCACTAATGCACTATTAGTGTAGTTGAAAACTAGTCCCACCATTTTGGAGAACAATTTGGGACTATGCTGATAGGACTATAAAATCTTTGACCTAACAAAACCACTACTATATCTATACCCCAAAGAGAGATTAAAGAAAAAGGACCCACATTTGCAAAAATATTTACAGCAGCTTTTTTTTTTATTGTGACAAAGAATTGGAAATGGAGGGATGTCCATCATTTGAGGAACTGAAGAAGATATGGTATATGATTGTGATGGAATACAGTTGTGCTATAAGAAATGATGAAGGGGATTGTTTTAGAAAAGCTTGGTAAGATTTCTATGTATTGGTGCAAAATGAAGTGAATAGAACAATGAAACAATGTACACAGTAACAGCAATAGTGTAACGATAAATCAACTGTGAAAAACTCTGATGAATTCAGTGATCTGTGACAATTTCAAAGGATCCATAATGAAAAATGTCATTGGGGTGGCTAGGTGGCGCAGTGAGTAAAGTGCTGGCCCTGGAGTCAGGAGGACCTGAGTTCGGTTCTGACTTCAGACACTTAACACCCACACCCACACCCCTCCCCCCACCTCCCCTTCCCCCTTCTCACAAAACTAGCTGTGTAACCTCGGGCAAGTTACTTAAACCCATTTGCCCTCCAAAAAGGCAAAAAATAAAAATGTCATCCACCTAGGGATAGGAAATAGTGAACTGATGGACTCTGAGAACAGATTGAAGCACATTTTTTTCTTGCTTTTTTTCCTCTTTGCAACATGGCCAATATGGAAATAAGTTTTGCATTACTTCATATGTATAATGGATATCATTTTTCTTGCCTTCTCAATGGGTAAGAAAGAGGATGAAGGAAGAAGAAGATTTGGAACTGAAAATAAAAAAATTTTTTAAAAAGAACTCTTATCAACACAATGATCAATCATGATCCAGAGGATGAATGGTAAACATCTCCTGAGAGGAGGTAATGGACTAATAGCATGCATATCCATCTATCTATCCATCTATCTATCTATCTATCTATCTATCTATCTATCTATCTATCTATCTATCTATCCACACAATACACATATATACTTATATGCACACATTTATATATATACATGCATATACACATACATATATATATATATACATATATATCAATCCATCCATTCATCAATCTATCTATTTGTATATGGAGAATACAAGAATTCATTTTGCTCATTTGTTACAGGAATTTTGTTTTTCTTTCTTTTTTGAGGGGGAGGGGAGAGGGGGGATTGGAACAATTAAAAAAATAAAATTTAATGAAAAAATGTGTTGGGTGAAATAAAGTCTTTGAAAGTGTGAATATTATCTCTGGCATTTTGATGTATACTTCGGCTATAGAATGTTTCAAGTCCACTACTTTCCTGTGTTACCTCTTAAACTTTGATTTGCCGAGGCAATATTTATCTGTAATTATAGGCTATACCTCTTGCATATGACCTGTATTTCTCCCTCTTAAAAAAAAACAAACAGCCCTTTGATTTTCTGGAGAGTCAAATAAACTGAAACCTCTGTAGACTAAATAATTATTGTTCTCTTAAACAGTCTCTGAGGTGCCCACATTATAAATCGTAGGTAGGTCACATTAGTTCTACCATACCTGTTTTTTTTTTTTAATCAGATGACTCATTGGCACTGGAAAACAACTTACAGTCATCCTCTCTGGTGACAAGGAATGTAGCTTATTTGCACAGAAGTGAGGATGGTAACCCAGATTTTCCCAGTATGGCAGCAAACCAGAGTTAACAGTTTGTTAGAAGTCTCTAAAGGTGCGAGTGTTAAATAACACCCCATAGTCCAAAGAAGTGTGTGTTAGGCAAGGTGGTGGACTAAGTCGGTAAAAGGAATAACAATCCACTTTGGGAACTAATTGCCACAGTTGCTTTTTAAGTATCATCTTCTAGCATTTTGTATAAGGTGTGTCTTCTCTGAATGAGAGGCTTCTGTTTAAGGGAGGAGGGTCAATAAACCAAATGTAGATATGTGGAAACCTTTAAGAATGTGCTTATGGACAAAATAGAGAATGTTTTCATTTTGTTTTGCTCTAGAATTTTTTTTTTATTAAAACTCCAATTAAGTGGGTATTTGAGGAATTGTATGTAAAGGAGAAGGGCTAGGACGTTTGATCATAGGAAATTGATTCCTACCAACCTGTAAACTGGCCTTTAAGCTTCTCCTGTCTCCAGTTTTTCCATTATTACACCAATCAATCAATCAATCAGTATTAATTAAGTACCAGGAATTGTGCTAGACACTGGAGATACAAATACGAGTTAAACAATCCCTAGCCACTAAGGAGCGGATATTTGATACAAGGACATATATACAGAATAAATTATAAAGTGAATAAATACAATGTAGCTAGATATAAGGTAGTTTGGGAGGGAGGGCATTGAGAGGAGCAGAAAAGGTTTTATGTAGAAGGTGATGTCTGAGGGCCAACTTAAAGGAAAAGAGAGGATTATGTCAGCTTTCTAAATTGAAAAACTGATTTACTTTTCCCCAAGCCACACTTCCCCCATGCAAATACACAAATAGAAAAATTATTCAAATGATTATTGGTTTACTATTTAGGGGTAAATCATTACTTACTTTGGACCAGTTATTTTTTCCCCTCAAAGCTGCTCTATACAATGAGACAGGGAAATGGGAACTGCTAAAAACTGGAGATTCTTTTGGTGATGTCAACAACTTACTCAACTTGGGCTTGTTTGTTTTCCTCCCCTAACCACTAGAATAAAGGCCCTTTATTTAAATCAAAGCTGCTTGCTGATGGCTGCCAGATGTTTGGGGACCTACAAATAAAACCAAGTTCTTATTCTGAGATTGATTGACTAGCCCCAAAGAAACCATTATACCCAAGAGAAGGAAGAACTGAATTATTTTCTTTCTTTTTTTCCATATTAAATTTATTTATTTACTTTTAGTTTACAACATTCAGTTCCACAATCCCTTGAATTCCAAATTTTCTCCCTCTCCTCCCCCCTCCCCACCATGGCAGCATGCAATTTGATAGAGGTTCTACAAATACTTTCACTCAAATTGTAAAGAAGAATTATAACCAATGGAATGAACAATGAGAAAGAAGGAACAGAACAAAATAAAACAAAACAAAAATGAGAGAGAGCAAGTAGTTTGCTTCCATCTGCATTCAGACTCCATAGTTCTTTCTCTGGATGTGGATAGCCTTTTCCATCATGAGTCTTTTGGAGTTGTCTTATAACCTTGCATTGCTGAGAGGAGCCTAGTTTATCAAACTTAGTCAGACTGAATTATTTTCTAACCCTTGCTATGGTAGGTCTTAAAGACAGTATGACTGTTCGTGGTGGGAAAAGTCTGGTCCATTAGTGTCCAGGGTGGCATACTCATGTAGCTTGGCACAATTTAATGGAAAGAGCCTTGGACTGATAGTCCTGAAATCTGGGCCCAAGCTCTTCCTCTGCCATTAATTTGCTGTATGATTTTGAGTCTCTGGGTCTTGCTGTAGTTGTCCTATTTCTTTCACCACCACTATGAGCATCTATCTAACAAGGAAATGAATTTGAAAGGTCTGAAAAATCTGACATTCTACAGTGGCACAAAGCAAAGGTCTCTCCTGGCATGTTTTGTATGCCACTGAACAGCACCTCAGCTTCTCCATTGGTTGTCAGGGATGGTGACTGACATCCCCATTTAGTCTGTGACTTTGCAATGACACTGCTTGTGGAACAGATCACTTGGTCTCTCTGAGCCTCAATTTTCTTATCTGTAAAATAGGGATAATGTTACTAGTTGTACTACGGTCTTGAGGGTTGTTGAAAGGAAAGTGTTTTGTAAATATGTTGTCATGGATAACTTGTTGGGGAGGGGATGGGAAGAAGGGGGAAGTTCTTCATAGTTTTTTGTTGACATGACATAGTGCTTTTCTGCTTCTACCCCCATCAGGTATAAGTATAGAGAGTTTGAGACAGAGCCTCTCTGTCTTATGTCCAGTCCACAATCAGGCTTTTGTTGAAATTCTACTTTGGGCAGGGAAGGAAGAGCCTATCTACTTTCCAAGCACTTCAAGACTCAGCATTATTTTTACCCAGCATTATTAATGAGGCATTGATGAGTCCCATTCACTCCTACAGTGCTTACCCTATACCCTTTTTTAAGCTCTAGGCCTTTGTTCTGTCCCAATAAATTCCCAAACTTACTCTTTTTTTAATGAAAAACTTCCCACTTTTTAAAAGACTACTTTTACTGTCAAGATTGGATTCTTTTTATTTTTATTATTACTTCTATTTTAAGATTGTTTCTAACATCAACTATGGCCCTCTGATGGGTCCTTAATGAACTTTTTCAAAACTGTTTCACAACTAGGCTATTAGCCCAGCCCAACTACTCTGACCTCCAAGGTCAGCTGCTGCTTTCTTGGCTAATCCTCAATGTTTTCAGCTTTATTATATGCAACTTCCTTCTGGAATTCTACAGTCAATTAAAATGTCCTTCATGACCTTCCTCACATAGCAAGATCTATCTCCTATCTCTATGCTTTTGCATGGGCTCTCATAACTGAAATGCAATCCCCTAATCACTATTGCTTAGAATGTCTTGTTTCCTTTAAAGATTAAGCTTAAGTATTACCTTCTGCATGAAGCCTTTCCTCATCCCATCCAGCTCCCCAATCTTCCTTATATGTCTACTTATATATCTATGTATTGCTATGCGCATGTATGTATTTATGTATTTTACCTCCGCTGATAGAACATTAAACTCCCTGAGCACAGGAACTATTTAGTTTTTGTCTTTACATCTCCAGCATTGTACTCCAGTACAGTACTCTATGCCTACTAAGTAGATTCAATTGATTCAAAGCATCACTATCATGTACAAGGGCATAGAGGTGACCTGTCTTGTGTGTGGAACAATGAGCAAATCAGTAGAGATGGATCACAGAGCTCAAGGAGAAGACTAGATACTATGATATTGTATCATATGACCACTCTGAATCTGAATGTTTTTATCTGTAAAATGGTGAGGGGGGAGGGTTGTTGGATGAGATGGCATTTAACATCTCCAGTTTTAATTTTCTTAAATTTTGTTTCTATGCATATTAGTTTTTTTATAAGATGAGTATTATATTTAGAAGAAATAATTTTTTAAAAGTCATTTTTCAGTACTTTCAGTGATCCTCAGATCCTTTCAGATCCTCAGATCCTGCTGCAAATATGTAGATTTTGAAACATGAATATTCTCCTAGTGATGCTGTATAGTCACCAATCATGGAACATGTGAATTCTGGAGAGTTATAATTACAGATAACCCAAAGGGCAATGGAAAATTGCATGCTATGGGTAACTGGCTGCAGTATTGGGTTTATCAAAGTGTAGAATACTATAGTCATTGAACATTGTGACCCATAATGACTTGTTCAAGAGAAGTAAGACAAAAGATATCCTAAAGGACATGTGTAACTAGAAAAAAAGCTGGGGGCTCATGTGGCACTAATGACGACTGACATTTATAGTGTTACTTTCATATATATGTAAAATACTTTAAGTCTTACAAAGCATTTTATATACATAACCACATTTGGCAATGCAAAAGTAAGAGGGCAGATGTGGAGGAAGTGTGAAGGCTATACTGGCATTTACAAAACAGTGAAGGAACCAAAGGATGACTTGTGGTATGTTAGGTGGATCCTCTTCTATGATGCATTTTCAGAATGACATAGACAAGAATCATGAAGGAATAAGGGAGTCTGGATAGGTTTGTGGTCTGTGCTTGTGGAAGCAGAATCCACACTGATGAGATAATGAACCCATTGGCAGAGTAAGATTTTAAGACCTGATTCTTCTTTTTAAAAAAAATTTATTTATTTTTAGTTTTCAACATTCACTTCCATAAGATTTTGAGTTTTAAATTTTCTCCCCCTCCTTCTCCTCCCCCCTCCCCAAGAAAACATGCAATATGATATAGGCTCTGCTTATACTACATAAAATATTAAACATATTTTCATATTCATCATGTTGTAAAGAAGAATTAGAACCAATGTGAGGAACTCTGAGAAAGAAGAAACAAAACAAAAAAAGCAAGCAAATAGTATACTTTGATCTGTATTCAGACTCCATAGTTCTTTCTCTGAATGTGGATAGCATTTTCCATTTTGAGTTTTTTTGGAGTTGTTTTAGATCCTTGCATTGCTGAGAAGAGCCAAGTCTATCAAAGTTAGTCACTGCACAATGTGGCTGTTACTGTGTACAATGTTCTCCTGGTTCTGCTCATTTCACTCAGTATCAATTCATATAAGTCTTTACAGGTTTTTCTGAAGTCTACCTGCTCATCATTTTTTTATAACACAATAGTATTCCATTACATTCATATACCACAACTTGTTCAGCCATTCCCAAACTGATGGGCATCCCCTCAATTTCCAATTCTTGGCCACTACAGAAAGAGCTGCTACAAATATTTTTCTACATATGGGTCCTTTTCCCATTTTTATGATCCCTTTGGGATACAGCCCTAGAAATGGTATTGCTAGTCCAAAGGGTATGTACAGTTTTATAGCCCTTTGGGCATAGTTCCAAATTGCTCTTCAGAATGGTTGGATTAGTTCACAACTCCACCAATAATGCATTAGTGTTCCAGTTTTCCCACATCTTCTCCAACATTTATCACTTTTCTGTTTTGTCACATTAGCTAATCTGATAGGTGTGATGTAGTATCTCAGAGTTACTTTGATTTGGATTTCTCTTATCAATAGTGATTTAGAGCATTTTTTTCATATGACTATAGATAGCTTTAATTTCTTCCTCTGAAAACTGCTTGTTCATATCCTTTGGGCATATACCAATTGGGGAATTTCTCGTATTCTTATAAATTTGTCTCAGTTCTCTATGTATTTTAGACATGAGACCTTTGTCAGAGACACTAGCTATAAAAATTGTTTCCCAGCTTTCTGCTCTCCTTCTAATCTTGGTTGCATTGTCTCTGTGCAAAATCTTTTCAATATAATATAATCAAAATCATCCATTTTGCATTTCATAACATTCTCTATCTCTTGTTTGGTCATAAATTCTTCCTTTCTACACATAAACTATTCCTTGCTCTCCTAATTTGCTTATAGTATCAGTCTTTATATTCAAATCATGTATCCATTTTGACTTTATCTTGGTATTGGGTGTAAAATGTTGGTCTATGCCTAGTTTCTGTCATATTATTTTTCAGTTTTCCCAGCAGTTTTTGTTAAATAGTGAGTTCTTATCCCAGAAGCTGGGGGTCTTTGGGTTTAACAAGCAATAGATTACTATAGTCATTGACTGCTGTGTCTTGTGTACCTAACCTTATTCCACTGATGCACCACTCTATTTCTTAGCCAGTTCCCAGTAGTTTTGATGATCGCTGCTTTATAATACAGTTTTAGATCTGCTATGGCTAGGCCACCTTCCCTAGCATTTCTTTTCATTAATTCCCTTGACATTCTGCTCTTTTTGTTCTTCCAGATGAATTGTGTAATTATTTTTTCTAGCTCTATAAAATAATTTTTGGTAGTTTGATTGGTATGGCACTAAATAAGTAAATTAAGGTAGAATTGTCAATTTTATTACATTATTCAGCCTACCCATTGAGCAACTGACATTTTTCCTATTATTTAGACCTTATTATATGTGTGAAAAGTGTGAAAAGTGTTTTGTAATTGTGTTCATTTAATTTCTGGGTTTGTTTTGTCAGGTAGACTCCCAAATATTTTATAATGTTTACAGTAACTTTAAATGGAATTTCTTTTTCTATCTCTTGCTGTTGGGTTTTGTTAGTTATATAGAAATGCTGATGATTTATTTTATTTTTATATTATATATTATGTATACTATATAAATATATAATTATTAATAATTATGTTATATATAGTTGCAATATATTTAAATTATATATTTATATTATATCCTGCAAATTTGCTAAAGTTGTTTATTATTTCAAATAGGCTTTTAGTTGATTCTCTAGGATTCTCCAAGTATACCATCAAATCATCTGTAAAGAGTGATAGCTTTGTTTCTTCTTTGCCTATTCTAATTTCTTCAATTTCTTTTTCTTCTCTTATTGCTAAACCTAACATTTCTAGTACAACATTAAATAACTGGCAATAATGAACACCCTTTTATTCTTACACTATTTGATTTGCTCACCTTTCTAATGTGTTATTTGACTCTAGTCTACTGGGCCTTCTGAATATGTAGCCTCTTTAACAATGGGAACATTTCTGGTCCATCATAACTGAAGATGAAATTTAATAAAAGTCAAATTGAGCTGTGATAGTGTTGCCATACTGTGGAGTCTAGGGCTAGGGGTGGGGGATGATAGGCAGAAAGGCCTATTTGAAAATGAGTGTACCATGACTGCTGAGACTTGAAAAACCATTTTTTTTGTTTTTGTTTTTGTCTATCAGTATATGCAAGAAGACACTCTGGATGCAGCTACCAGGCATTAGTATGAATTATGTTGCAAACTGGTGGGCACAGATTGATTTGCAAAATGCCTATTATTGGATCTAAGAGGGAAATACCAGATGCTATAATAGTTCAGAGAGCAGTAGTCCAAGACTCTGAATTTCCACCAGATGTGTGACACATGATGAGGCATGTGACATAATACTGCCTGATATCAACAATGCCAAAGGTAGGTCTTTTCCAGTTTGGTTTCCTTTCACTTCTCACACCATTTTTAGTTCCTCTGTCCTAGATTCAGTCTAGGGCAGAGGTTCTTAATCTGGGGTTCATGAAA
This sequence comes from Petaurus breviceps papuanus, assembly GCF_028583685.1. Taxonomy (NCBI): domain Eukaryota; kingdom Metazoa; phylum Chordata; class Mammalia; order Diprotodontia; family Petauridae; genus Petaurus; species Petaurus breviceps. The sequence goes on from NW_027185764.1 coordinate 68,551,551, forward strand.
TTGTAACATTTAATTTTCTGATAACTGTATTGCTATATAATAATATTAATAGCTAGAATTTATATAACATCTACTATATGCCAGGTACTGTGCTAAACCCTTTATAAATCTTATCTTTTTTGATCCTCACAATGTCCCTGAGATAAAGGTGCTATATTTATCTTCAGTTTACAAATGAGGAAAGTGAGGCAGACAGAGGTTAAGGGACTTGCCCAGGGTCACATAGCTAGTAAGTGTCTAAGACTGACTCCAGGCCCAGTGCTCTATCCACGGTGCTACCTAGCATCTTTAATATAATTGGATTCCTTTATGATCTTATGAATTTTATTTTATGCATTTAAAAAGCATTATTCTTATGATTATACATGTATAGCCTATATCAGATTTCATGCTATCTCGGGGAGGGGAGGAAGGGGGAAACTTAGAACTCAAAATCTTATAAAAGTGAATGCTGAAAACTAAAAATAAATAAATAATTTTTAAAAGAAGAAAAAAGAATGAAGGAGATGGATGGTGGTAGTAATGTAGGGTAGAGGCTTGATGAATCAAGACTGGCAGTAGGACCAAAGGGCAAGAGAATCAAGGATAGATGATAGTATAGAGTTGAGTTGGTTTACCAAGGGGTCAAGAAAGGGGAGAAAAGAGAATTATTCAGTGCAAGGGGTACTGGTATAGTCCACATAGAAAGAAAATAAAGTGAAATCCTTCTTTGTTCTTGTTTATAAAATAAATTCTATGATTTGGGGGGTGCAGTAGCAAACTGATCAGTCATCACCTACCATATACATAATAATATTGCATTACATACTTGAAAGGGTTCTGTAAAAGAAAAAAAAACTTTGTAAAGCTCAGAGAGCTACATAAATAAAATTAATGCTATTATTATTGTATGACTATTTTAATCAGGATTAAATTGACTCAGATATTTGTTTAAAAAATAAAAATTAAATAAAAAGCATTATTCAGAGAAGGGGCTTCCCCAGATTATCAAAGTGGTCCATGACACAGAAAAGGTTAAGAACTTCTTATAGGGAATGATCACTGATAGGGAAGGTAACAATGGGGGGAGGGTTTAGGTGAGAGAGGGAGATTCTCTGGAGGAGGTGACGTTTGAACTCAATTATAAAAGATGAGTAGAATTTCAACTGGCAAAATACCAATCAAGATGTGGAGAATGGTATAGATAAAGGCAGAAAAAAATGGGAAAACATTTGTCAGAGATTGTAAACAATCCATGCTGATCGGGGCATTGAATATGTAAAAGGGAATAGCATGACCAGAGGCTAGAAATCAAAGCTGATTACAGATTCTGAAGATCTTTGAATGTCAAGCTAGGGAATTTGGTCTTTATTCAGGACAGGTGGTGATATTGGGATAAAGGTTAAAAAGATTATTGTAATATAGTAGTGAGAAGTAATGAGGCTTGGAGTGGTGGCCGTGACAAGGGTCAAGAAGAAATAGATGGGAGAAATTTTGGGAGGTAGAAAAGGCAGGACTTAGTGGTTCCTTGGCTATGAGAGATAAGAAAAAGAAGAGGAAGTCAGTGCTTATGAGCCACCAATGGTCGAGAGAATAGAAATGTCATTGACAAACATAGGAAAAGCAGGAAGAAAAGTGAGCTTTGGGGAGAAGTTACTAGCTTGGTAACCTGTTGTTCCACATGCAGATGTGACAGTCCAACCCCAGTGAATGGGAAAGCTTGACCAGACACATGTATTTTTGTATCTTTTGGCAAAGGAGCTATCATATCTCCTCCCAGTCACAAAGGAGAGAGAAAAGAATAGGTCTCTGAAAATTCTATTGAAAGGGCTACTTGATCCACTGTGCTAACCTATAATTTACTGGTGCTCCTGCCCATTGCTTTGTGTCTAGATGTAGCAAAGTCTATATTTACCTTGCCACCTGATTATTTAGGCAATGTTGTTAAAGGGGGGGGGGGATTAAATTTAACTTGGCAAAGGCTAAATTAGGTTGCTGGAGCCATTTGAAAACTGCTGAGGCTGCCAATCCAATACTGATCCAGAATGTTGTGAAATAAATGGCATAGAGGATGACTCTAGCAGTTCCTGACAAATAATTGCTGAGAGGTCAAGACCTTAAAGTATTCTAAGCCTCATTGTAAGCCTGACTAAAACCTTTTCGCTGGATGCACAGGATAATTATCAGGCTTAGAAAGTTTATAGTCTCAAGAGTCAAGCTATGCCCCTGCTGTATGAACTGATGACATGGGCCCAGGAAGGCAGAAGGAGGGGAAGAGGAATAGAGGTATTCTTTTGTGTAAATTTGATTTTCTTTTTTCTTTTTTTTAAGCAATTGGGGGTTAAGTAACTTGCTCAAGGTTACACGGTCAGTTATTTCTGGGTGTGATGCTAAGTATATGAGCCCGGATTTGATCCCAGGTCATCCTGACTCTGGGGCCAGTGCTCTTACTCACTGTACCACCTGGCTGCCCTGATTTTATTTTTTCAATGAAAAAAAGTCTATATTCTTTCCCTCCTCCCTTCATTAGAAAAAAAAAGAGAAAGAAAAGAAAAGCAAGATGCTTGTGACAAATATGCATAGTCGAAAGAAATTCCAAAAAAGACTTGTTGGCCAATTCCAAAAAAGATATGTCTCAATTTGTACTTTAAGTACATCACCTCTTTGTCAGGTGCTAGGTAGCATGCTTCATCATTGATCCTCTGGAATTGTGGTTGGTCAATTCTATTGATTAGAATCCTTAAATCTTTTGATTGTCTTTTTAAAGTTGCTATTATCGTAGAAATTGTTTTTGGTTCTGCTTACTGTACTCTATATCAGTTCATACAAGGTCTTGCAGGTTTCTCTGAAACCATCCCTTTCATCATTTTTTTTTAATGGCACAATAGTATTCCATCACATTTATATAGCATACTATGTTCAGCCATTTCCCAATGGATGGACACCCCTTTAGTTTCCAGTTTTTGCCACAACAAAAAGAGCTACAATAAATATTTTTGTATATATAGACCCTTTTTAATAAAGGTATTTTTTTTACAAGTTTTGAGGTTGTTTTTGGTCATCTCCAATTGTAGCAAACCTATTCATGAAAGATAAAATATCTTTCCTTTATGTGGGAATACAAGGATTAGATGAGACACAGTCCTTGGTCTTTTGAAGCTTTAGAAGCTCACAGAGGTATGACACACACAAAGACAACAATCCCAAATAATACATAAGTATTAAGGGGCAGAATGGTGACATGAATAAAGAATTGGTCTTAGAGTTAGGAAATCCTAATTTCAAGTTCTTTCTCTGAAACGATAGCTATATGACTATAGTGTTCTTTTGAATCCCATCCCCGTTATGTTCCTATATGAACAATCTAACTGCTGCTTCCTATCACCTTGCCATGAGAAAAGAATTATAAAGCACTGAGTACAGTGCATGGCACATAGTCAGTCAGTGCTACCTTAATGTTAGCTATTATTATTAAATGTCAGACAATATTCACTGAATATATGTCCTGGTTTTCCATCTGTTTTCTTTTGCCCATACTTGGAAGGATCTGTCTTTGCCCCCTAAAATCCTACCCCTCCTTCCAGGCTTAAGGCAAATACTATCTCTTTTATTAGATATTTCCTCATTCCAGTTCATTTTTAGTTCATTCAGGACAGGGACAGTTTTATTATTGTTTGTTTATTCCCAAGTTTTAGAACATAGTAAATACTTAATCAATTCTTGTTGAATTAAACCACTGTCCCAGAGAGTTCTCTGAGGGTTTTAAGATTTCTCAAATGCCATTAATTCAAGGGACCACTGGTTGGGCTTCCCCCATATTTAGGTTCCAGTGACTGACTAGTGACCCAGTTCCATTTTAATCACTAATCTCAATTAGCCTTTAAAAAGGAGTATTTTCTTCAAAGATATGGCAGTAACAAAAATATAAATATTTCCCCCCAACACCATATGATCTTATTTTGGGGGGAGAGTGTACTCAATGCTCAGTACAGTTTCTAAAAACATCAAGTCCATGTCCACATGTGGCATGAATGATCAATGAATATATATCTCAGCTACCATTAGGCTGGTTCCAAAAGTTACTCTGAAGGTTACTCCTTGCTTCTTGGGACAATGATATTGGGCTGGCTACATTCACCCTCATAGATTCCTGGAGGCTTGCTCTCCTGATCTTTCAATACTCACAATGTCAAAGCCTTGTGATTAATCTCTTTCACCTAAAATTAAAATGCTTGCCTAATCTAACTTGTGTGATCTTGCAAAAGTCATATAAGGAGCCAAGATGGTGGAGTAATAGCAGGAACTAACTTGAGCTCATCCCTGATTACCTCCAACACCTATAAAAAATGACTTTAAACAAATTTTGGAGCTATAGAACCCACAAAATGACAGAGTGAAATATATCTCCAGCTGAACTCAGCCTGGCAAGTCAAAAGGAAGGCTCTATAACACTGGGCTGGGAGCAGAGTGTAGTCCCATGTGGCCCATGTGGACACAGACCAGCAGCACAGACCGGCCAGAGCAGACCTCATGGACCTGAATCATTGGCAGCTGTGGTGGTTTCCAGACTTCTCAACCCATAAACACCATAGAGAAAGTAAAAGGTCAGTAGGGAAATTCTATTGGAGCTAGATGAGAGAAGGGCAAGGTCTGACCTCTGCCCCTGGGGCAGAAGAGGATGCAATGACTGTGGCAACAAGGTGACTGTGTCTGGAGTTCAAGGCCCACAGATAATGGGGGGACCAAGAAATTGACCAGAGGGCAATTGCTGGAATCTCTTTGCTGAAACTGAGGCAGGGTTCTCTTGCTTTGCCATGCTTGGATCTGGGTTGCAGTATTGGGTGGCAGTCCTGAGGTGAGGAGAGTGGCAGAGCTTGTTGAGGCTGTGGAGAGGCAGTCTCCTCACAGTTTTGAGGCAGGTGCCTAGAAGAAGCTCTGACAACTGCTGCACAAAACCCCAGAAATTTGGGACATGGCACTCTCTACTCTGGAAGCAGAGTTCTGCTGTGGCAAAGAGCTCAAAAGTCAAGTAATTGCCTGGCAAGATGAGCAAATGGAAGAAGAGAAATCAGACTATAGAATTATTCTTTAGCGACAAAGAAGATCAAAACATAGAACCAGAAGAAGATAAGAAAGTCAAAATTCCTGCATTAAAAGTCTCCAAGAAAAATATGAATTGGTTGTAGGACATCGAAGAGCTCAGGAAGGATTTTGAGAATCAAGTAAGAGAGGACGCGGGCCGGGACAGCGCGGCACGGCGGCGCGCGGATGCAGGCCGGGAAGGCGCGGTGGTGGATGCAGGCCAGAAAGGGACCTGATCAACTCCGAGGGCAAGTCTTCCCACCAACCACAAGGTCCACTACCAGGCCTATCACCAAAGGGCTGGGACTGCAAAGAGGAAGGTAAGAAGCAAAGACAGGGGCCCCTATACTGGACAGCAAACACTCCTGGGGCTACCACATCATAGCACAGAAATCTTTTTTAAAAAAGCCCCTTTCAGGACCTCTAAAGACGAGGATGACAGAGTGAACCCCACTTGCTCCAAACCTCCCCTCTGACCCTGAAAATATAGTAACTATTGTCCAGGGCAAAACCCTCTACAGTAAAGGCTTGGGATCCTAGAGGAAGGGCGTGGTTAGGACCCTGCCTCAAAATGGGTAGAAAGCAGACTACAAAGACAAAGAAAGACTCTAGAGTCCTACTATCCTCAGAGGGAGGAACCAACCTCAGAGGGAGACAATGTGGACTCCACACCCACAGCTGAAACTTCAACAGGGAATGGATCCCATGCACAGAAGGCTCTCCTAGATGAGATCAAAAGGAACTTTGAAAGCAAAATGAGAGAGATAGAAGAGAAAATGAATAATTCTCTCAAAACAAAAATAGCAGAATTCGAAAAGCATTATAATGAGGAAAACATCTCTCTAAAAAGAAAAGTGTATGATATGGAAAAGGAGCTTAAAAAATTAACCAAGGAAAATGATTTGCTAAAAACCAGAATTAAACAAATGGAAACAAATAACTCTATGAAGAACCAAGAAGTAGCCAAGCAAAACAACAAAAATGAAAAATTAGAAAAAGAGGTAAAATACCTCAAAGAAAAAATAACTGACCTGGAAAACAGATCCAGGAGAGATAATCTGAGAATCATAGGCCTACCAGAAAATTATGATGAAAAAATGAGCCTGGACAACATTCTCCAAGAGCTCGTTAAGGAAAACTGCCCTGAGATACTTGAACCTGAGGGGAAAATAGAAATCGACAGAATCCACCGGACACCTGATATAAGAGATCCCAAACTGAAAAATCCTCGAAATGTTGTGGCCAAACTCCAGAATTACCAGATAAAAGAGAAAATATTTCAAGCGGCCAGAAACAAACAATTCAGATATCGAGGGTCCACAGTGAGGATTGCACAGGATTTGTCAGCCTCCACACTGAAAGATCGGAGGCAGTGGAATACAATTTTCAGGAAGGCAAAACAGCTTGGATTACAACCAAGGATCACATACCCAGTGAGACTGAGCATATTCTTCCAGGCAAAGAGATGGTCATTCAATGATATAACAGAGTTGCAGACCTTCTTGATAAAAAAGCCAGAACTCAATGGAAAATTCAACCTCCAATTATGAGAAGCAACAGTGACATAGCAAGGTAAACAAGGAGAACACACATCATTTTAGAGGGAAAGAGGGGAGGGAGAGGAGCTTCGCATGAGATCTGTTCCTGTCATTCTTGATGCAAAGAAAAAATAGCATACCTCATTAAGTATAACAATATCCTACAGGTAGTAGGAGGGGGAAAGGGTTACAAAAGGGGGGTGGGAGTGGTTTGTAGAGAGGGAAGTAGTAAGGGGAAAAGGGGAGGAAAAGGGAGGGGGGCCGAAAAGGGAACACTGAGGGAGGCGGTGGTCAAAAGGAAAACTATTAAGGGGGGGGAAGGGAGAAGGGAGGAAAAATATGAACATTAACAGGGGCAGGAATAGGATAAAGCGAAAGAAACAGATAACAATCATAACTGTAAATGTGAATGGAATGAACTCTCCTATAAAACGGAGACGGATAGCAGAATGGATTAGAAATCATAATCCTACAATATGCTGTTTACAAGAAACACATCTGAAACAGAGGGATACACACAAGGTAAAGGTAAAAGGTTGGAGTAGAATATATCATGCCTCAGCTAAAGTAAAAAAAGCAGGGGTAGCAATCCTTATCTCAGATAAAGCAAATGCAAAAATTGACCTAATTAAAAGAGATAAGGAAGGAAACTATATCCTGTTAAAAGGCACCAGCGAGGATGAAGCAATATCACTACTTAACATATATGCACCAAGTGGTGTAGCTTCCAAATTCCTAGAGGTGAAGCTAAAGGAATTAGAGGAAGAAATAGATAGCAAAACTATACTAGTGGGAGACCTTAATCTCCCCCTATCTGAACTTGATAAATCCAACCTCAAAATAAACAAGAAAGAGGTTAAGGAGGTGAACAGGATTTTAGAGAGGATAGGTATGATAGATCTCTGGAGAAAACTGAATGGGGATAAAAAGGAATATACTTTCTTCTCAGCGGTTCATGGCACATACTCAAAAATTGACCATGTTCTAGGGCATAAAAACCTCACAATTCTATGCAGTAAGGCAGAAATATTAAACACATCGTTCTCAGATCATGATGCAATAAAAATTATATGCAATAAAGGGCCAGGGAAAGACAGACTAAAAACTAACTGGAAATTAAACAATTTAATCCTAAAGAATGAGTGGGTCAAACAATAAATTATAGAAACAATCAGTAATTTAATTCAAGAGAATGATAATAATGAGACAACATCCCACCAAAATCTGTGGGATGCATTAAAGGCAGTTCTTAGGGGAAGTTTTATATCCCTGAGTGCATACGTGATTAAATTAGAGAAAAGGGAGCTCAATGAATTGGGCATGCAATTAAAAAACCTAGAAAAAGAACAAATTCAAAATCCCCAATTAAATACTAAACTAGAAATATTGAAGACTAAAGGAGAGATTAATAAAATCAAAATTAAGAAAACTATTGAACTAATAAATAAAACCAAGAGCTGGTTTTATGAAAAAAACCAACAAAATTGATAGACCCTTAGTCAATATGATAAAAAAAAAAGAAAGAAGAAAACCATATTATGAGTATCAAAAATGAAAAGGGTGAATCTACCTCCAAAGAAGAGGAAATCAAAACAATAATTAGGAATTATTTTTCCCAATTGTATGCACATAAATTTGACAATCTTAGGGAAATGGATGAGTATTTAGAAACATACAAGTTGCCCAGATTAACTGAAGAGGAAGTAAATTACTTAAATAATCCCATCTCAGAAAAAGAAATTGAACAAGCCATCAGTCACCTCCCTAGGAAAAAATCTCCAGGGCCAGATGGATTCACTAGTGAATTCTATGAAACATTTAAAGAACAATTGATTCCAATACTCTACAAATTATTTGGGAAAATTAGTGAAGGAGTCCTACCAAATTCTTTTTATGACACAAATATGGTACTGATACCTAAATCAGGAAGAGATAAAACAGAGAAAGAAAATTATAGACCAATCTCCCTCATGAATATAGATGCAAAAATTCTAAATAAAATACTAGCCAAAAGACTACAGCAACTTATCTCAAGGATAATACACTTTGATCAGGTAGGATTTATTTCAGCAATGTAAGGATGGTTTAATATTAGGAAAACCATCAGTATAATTGATCATATCAACAATAAAACTAGCAGAAACCACATGATCATCTCAATAGATGCAGAAAAGGCTTTTGACAAAATACAACATCCATTCCTATTAAAAACATTAGAAAGTATAGGAATAAATGGAGCCTTCCTTAAAATAATAGGTAGCATCTATTTAAAGCCATCAGCAAGTATTATATGTAATGGGGAGAAGCTGGAAGCATTTCCCATAAGATCAGGGGTGAAACAAGGGTGTCCACTATCACCCCTCTTATTCAATCTGGTACTAGAAATGTTAGCAGTAGCAATTAGAGAAGAAAAAGAAATCAAAGGAATCAAGTTAGGCAAAGAAGAGACCAAGCTATCACTCTTTGCAGATGATATGATGATATACTTAGAGAATCCTAGAGAATCACGTAAAAAACTGCTTGAGACAATAAATAAATTTGGCAAAGTTGCAGGATATAAAATAAACCCACATAAATCCTCGGCATTCCTATATATTTCCAATGAAATTCAACAGCAAGAAGTAGAAAGAGAAATCCCATTTAAAGTTACTGTAGATATTATAAAATATTTGGGAATCTACCTGCCAAAACAAACCCAGGACCTGTATGATCATAACTACAAAACACTTTTCACACAAATAAAGTCAGATCTAACTAATTGGAAAAATATCAATTGCTCATGGCTGGGTCGAGCTAATATAATAAAAATGACAATTTTACCTAAATTAAATTATATATTTAGTGCCATGCCAATTAATTTACCAAAAAACTACTTTATAGAGTTAGAAAAAATAGTAACAAAATTCATCTGGAAGAATAAACGGTCCAGAATATCAAGGGAATTATTGAAAAAAAATGCTAGGGAAGGTGGACTAGCTTTACCAGATTTCAATCTGTACTATAAAGCAGCAGTCATCAAAACTACCTGGTACTGGCTTAGAAATAGAGAAGTGGATCAATGGAATAGATTAGGCACACAAGATTCAGAAGTCAATGACTACAGTAATGTATTGTTTGATAAACCCCCAGACCCTAGTTTTTGGGATAAGAACTCACTGTTTGACAAAAACTGCTGGGAAAACTGGAATATAGTATGGCAGAAACTGGACATAGACCATTATCTAACACCATATACCAAAATCAAGTCTAAATGGGTTCATGATCTAGGTATAAAGGTTGATACTGTAAGCAGTCTGCTAAAACAAGGAATAGTTTACCTATCAGACTTGTGGAGAGGGAATGACTTTATGACGAAACAGGAATTAGAGAACATTATAAAATGTAAAATGGATAATTTTGACTACGTGAAATTGAAAAGTTTCTGTACAAATAAAGCCAATGTAACCAAGATTAAGAGGGAGGTGGTAAATTGGGAAAGAATCTTTACAACCTATGTCTCTGACAAAGGACACATCTCTAAAATATACAGAGAATTGAGTCAAATGTATAAGAATACAAGTCATTCCCCAATTGATAAATGGTCAAAGGATATGAACAGGCAGTTTTCAGAGAAAGAAATTAAAGCTATCTATAAGCACATGAAGAAATGCTCTAAATCACTATTAATTAGAGAAATGCAAATCAAAACAACTCTGAGGTACCACATCTCACCAGTCAGATTGGCTAAGATGACAAAACAGGAAAATGACAAATGCTGGAGAGGATGTGGGCAAAATGGAACACTAATGCATTGTTGGTGGAGTTGTGAACTGATCCAGCCTTTCTGGAGAGCAATCTGGAATTTTGCCCAAAGGGCTATAAATACTTTTATACCCTTTGATCCAGCAATACTACTCCTAGGGTTATATCCCAAAGAGATTATAGAAATGGGAGAAAGACCCATATGTACAAAAATGTTTATAGCATCTCTTTTTGTTGTGGCAAAGAATTGGAAATTAAGGGGGTGCCCATCAATTGGGGAATGGCTGAACAAGTTGTGGTATATGCATGTTATGGAATACTATTGTGCCATAAGAAACGGGGAGCAGGCGGTCTTCATATTTACCTGGAGAGGCTTAAAAGAACTGATGCTGAGTGAGAAGAGTAGAACCAGGAGGAATTTGTACACAATTACAGACACAACGTATGTGTGATGACCAACTTTGATAGACTGGACTCTTCTCAACAATACAGGGATATAAGTCAATCCCAAAAGACGCATGATGGAGAGAAAAATGTGCATCCAGAGAAAGAACTAGAAAGAACTAAATTTATATCCAGGTGGAAGCAAAATACCTGATCTTTTTCGTTCTCTTATTTGATTTTATGTCCTCTTTACCATTTTTCATTCCAGCTGGTACAATCCATCTTTATAACCTGACCATTGTATAATGTGAAAGTATTTACAGATCCTATACTTGATAATAAGCTGCCATGGGGGGAGGGAGGGAGGGGGACAAAATGTGAAATTCAAGGAATTGTGGAATTGAATCCTGTAAACTAAAAGGAAACAAACAAATTAATAAATTAAAGTTTAAAAAAAAAGAAAAAAGAATCAAGTAACAGAAGTAGAGGAAAATTGGGAAGAGAAATGAAAGTGATGTAAGAAAATCATGAAAAATGAGTCAACGGCTTGCTAAAGGAGACCCCCCAAAAATACTGAAGATAATAACACCTTAAAAAATAGACTAACTCGAATGTCAAAAGAGGTCCAAAAAGTCAATGAGGAGAAGAATGCCTTAAAAAGTTGAATTGGTCAGATGGAAAAGGAATGTCAAAACCTCACTGAAGAAAATAATTCCTTCAAAATTAGATTGGAGCAAATGGAAGCTAATGACTTTATGAGAAGTCAAGATATTATAAAACAGATCCAAAAGAATATAAAAATAGAAGGCAATGTGTAATATCTCATTGGAAAAACCACTGACCTCTGGAAAATAGGTCCAGGAAAGATAATTTTAAAATTATTGGGCTAGAAGTGGCCAGGTAGCACAGCAAGTAAGAGCACTGGCTCCAGTGTCGGGATGACCTGGGGATCGAATCTGGGCTCAGACACTTAGCACCTACTCAGAAACACCTGGCCATGTAACCTTGAGCAAGTTACTTAACCCCAATTGCTTAGGGATAGCCAAGTGGCTCAGTGAGTAAGAACACCGGCTCCAGTGTTGGGATGACCTGGGGATCAAATCCGGGTGCAGATACTTAGCACCACACCCAGAAATAACTGGCCATGTAACCTTGAGCAAGTTACTTAACCCTGATTGCTTTAAAAATAAAATTATTGGGCTACCTGAAAGCCATGATCAAAAAAATAGCCTAGACATAATCTTTCAAGAAATTAACAAGGAAAATTGCCCTGATATTCTATAACCAGAGGGTAAAATAGAAATTGAAAGAATTCACCAATCACCTCTTCAAAAAGGTCCACAAAAGAAAACTCCTAGGAATATTATAGCCAAATTCTAGAGTTCCCAGGGCAAGGAGAAAATATTACAAGTAGTCAAGAAGAAACAATTTGAGTATTGTGGAAACACAATAAGGATAACACAAGATCTAGTAGCTTCTGCATTAAGGGTTCTAAGGGTTTGGAATATGATGCTCCGGAGGTCAAAGGAGCTAGGATTAAAACCAAGTATAATACTTCAGGGGAAAATATAGATATTCAATGAAATAGAGGACTTTCAAGCATTCTTGATGAAAAGACCTGAGCTGAACAGAAAATTTGACTTTCAAATACAAGAAACAAGAAAAGAAAAGCATGAAAAGGTAGACAGGAAAGAGAAATCATAAGAAAATTATTAAAGTTGAATTGTTTACATTACTACATGGATAGACAATATTTGTAACTTATGAGATTTTTCTCAGTATTAGGATAGTTGAAGGGAAGATATATGTATATATATATATATATATATATATATATATATGTATGTTTAGGTGGGTATATGTGTGTATGTGTGCATGTATGTATGTGTACATAGACAGAGGGACAGGGTGAGTTGAATATGAAGGGATGATATCTAAAAAATAAAATTAAGAGATGAGAGGAATATATTGGGAGGAGAAAGGGAGAGCTAGAATGGCGTAAATTATCTCACATAAAAGAGGTAAGAGAAAGCTATTACAATGGAGGGGAAGAGCAGGGAGGTGAAAGGGAATGAGACCTCTCATTGGATTTGGTTTAAGGAGGGAATAATATACACACTCAATTGGGTATGTTACCCTACAGGAAAGTAGGGGGGGAAGTGTATATGGAGGGGATGATAGAAGGGGGAACAGATTGGGGGAGGGTTCATCAGAAGCAAACATTTTTGAAAAAGGACAGGGTCAAAGGAGAAAACAGAATAAGTGGTTGGCAGGATAGGATGGAGGGAAATATAATTAGTCTTTCACAATATTACTATTATGGAAATGTTTCGCATAACTACACATGTATAACCTACAATGAATTGCTTGTCTTCCCAGTGGAGGTGGTTGAGGAGGGAAGAAAGGAGATAATCTGAAACTCAAAGTTTTAACAACAAATGTTAAAAAATTGTTGTTACATGCAACTGGGAAATAAGATATATAGCAATGGGGTATAGAAATCCATCTTGTCCTACAAGAAAGTAAGGGGAAAAGGGGAAATGGAGGGGAAAGGAGGATGGAAGAGAGGTAAGAATGGGGGAAGGGGTGTTTAGTATGCTTGTCATCTTGGAGTGGGAGGTAGGGGAGAGATGGGGAGAAAATTTGGAACTCATAATCTTATAGAAATGGTTGTTGAAAACTAAAAATAAATAAATTCTGGAGGGAAAAATAGTCATTATAGGTAACTAGGCGGTACAATGACCAGAGTGCTGGACCTGGAACCAAAAGGAACTGAGTTAAAATCTGACCTCAGATATTAACTGTGTGACCCTGGACAAGTCATTTGACCTTTCTGTGTTAGGTTATTCATCTGCAAAATAAGGATAATAATAGTAGCTAGCTCCCAGGGTTTTATGAGGATAAAATGAGATATATGCAAAGCATTCTACAAACCTTACAGCACTATGTAAATTTGGGCTATTATTATTTAGTCATTCAACACCTACTTGGCTCAGTTTTCCCATCTGCAAACAGGAAAGAACTGGGTTAGATAACTTCTAAGTTCCCTTCCATTCCTAATATTAGACTTTAGTGGTTTCTGATTGCATAAGAAAGGTACATACAAAGTGCTATAGTGAAGTGGGAGGGAATAACCAGAGTGGGCTTCATGGAAGAGGGAATGTTTAGGCTTGGTTTTAAGTGAAGGGTAAGATTCCAACATATAGAGAAGGAATTGGGTGAAGAGATGGTGTTTTTTTGCATAGGCAATGACATAAGAAAAGGTCTGCAGGTGGGAGGATGAGATTTGTCTAAGGGGAATGACATATCATCTCAGCTTAACTAGAAAGCAGAGAATGGAGAGGGTAGTTGGATGAGCTAAGACTAGAAAGGGTGTGTAGCCAAGATGGTGGAATAAAGGCAGGGACTCCCCTAGGCTCTCCCCAAAACCTCCAAATAGTTTTCAAAAACAACTCTAAACAAATTCTAGAGCAACAGAAGCCACAAAAAGAGTGAAACAAATTTCCAGCCTAAGACAGCTTGAAAGATTGTCAAGAAAGGTCTGTTGTACCAGGATGAAAGAGGAGCAGAGTCCAGCACAGGCAGCACCAGTGCAGACTGGGCCCCAGAAAAGCTGAAGCAGGCCTTAGGGCAAGTGAATCACTGGCAGCTGTGGTGGTTTCCAGACCTCTCATCCCACAGATGCCAAAGACAGCTTAGAAAGTCAGCAGGAAAGGTCTGTTGCACCTGGGTGAGAGTAGAGTACAATCCAGTCACAGTCTGCAACAGTATAGCTCTAGCTCTAGGAAACCAGGAGCAGGCCTTGGAAGTGACTGAATCAGCAGCAGCAGTGAATACTTCCAGAGCCCTTCTGCCACAGATGGTAAGGGGGTTGAACTGGTCAGAAGGCAATAATAGGAGTCTTTTTGCTAGCACTGAGGCAGGACTCTGTTGCTTTGCCCATACTGAGATCCAGGTCCCAGGTGGCCTAGGGTGAGGAGGAGTACCAAGCTTGTAGCCACCACAGAGTGGGGGATCCTCCTCATAGTTCCAAGGCAGAAAAGAGTGCTTGTGGTCTCTCACAGACCGGAGTACAGGCTAAGAGAATAGTAAATACCTCTCCTTAGATCATTCAAGCTTGGAAGAACTGAAAATTTACAGGTTCCTAGAAGTATCTCTGAAAACAGCTGCATAAACCCCCTGAAATTTGGGACAGTACACACTTGACCCTGGAAGCAGAGCCTTACTTTAACAAAGACTTAAAAATCAACTAAGAAGCTGGGGAAATGAGTAAACAATTGAAAAAAACTCTGACTATTGAAAGTTATTATGGTTACAAGGAAGATCAAAAGTCATACTCAGAAGAAGACAACAAAGTTAAAATTCTTGCATCCAAAGCCTCCAAGAAAAATATGAATTGGTCTGAGGTCATGAAAGAACTCAAAAAGGATTTTGAAAATCAAGTAAGAGAGGCAGAGGAAAAATTGGGAAGAGAAATGAGAGTGATGCAAGAAAATCATGAAAAATCAGTCAACAATTTGGTAAAGGAGACACAAAAAAAATACTGAAGAAAATAACACTTTAAAAAACAGACTAGAGGTCCAAAGAAACAATGAGAAGAATGCCTTAAAAAGCAGAATTGGTTAAATGGAAAAGGAGGTCCAAAAGCTCACTGAAGAAAATAATTCCTTGAAAATTAGAATGATGCAAATGGAAACTATTTCTCTATGAGAAACCAAGAAAAAATAAAACAAAACCCAAAGAATGAAAAAACAGAAGATAATGTGAAATATCTCATTGGAAAAACAACTGACCTGTAAAATATATCCAGAAGAGATAATTTTAAAAATTTTGGTCCATCTAGAAACTATGATTTTAAAAAAGGGAGCCTAGACATTATCTTTCAAGAAATTGTCTGAATACAGATTGATGCTTAGTTCTTTTTTTCCTTTTCTTTATTTTTCTTGAGCGTTTTTTCCTTGTCCATGTTTTCTTTATTAGCATGACAATTATGAATATGTTTTACATGACTACACATGTACAACCTATATGGAATTGCTTGCCTTCTAAATGGGAGGTGGGTTAAGAGGGAGGAAGGGAGAGAATTTGGAACTCAAAATTTTAAAAATGAATGTTAAAAATTGTTTTTACATGTAACTGGGGAAAAATAAAATGCTAAATAAAAGCTTTTTTTTTTAAAAAAAATAGACAATACTAGAAAGATAAGGTGGTACCAGCTTATAGAGGACCAGAGTAAGGAATGACTACTTTAATCAGTAGACAAAAAGGAGCTATTTGAAGTGTTGTGAAGAGAGGAATGACACAGTCAGACCCATGCATAGGAAATGTTAACCTAGCAGGGGTTAGGGAGAAGAGAGTGGGGGTTAGGGGTGGAAATACTTGTAAAGAGGCCTTGCAATAATCCAGGCCAGGGAGAATGAGGTTCTGTGCTACTTTGGTAGCCACAGGAATAAAAAGAGTCAGACAATCAATAAACATTTATTAAGGACCAGGCATTGTCCTAAGCACTGGGTATACAAAGAAAAAAATTTTTTTAAATAGACCCTACTCTTAAGGAGTTCACAGTCTGGTAGGAGGTGGAGACAGCATGCAAAGAGCTATGCAGGAATTAAATGTGCACACATACATATATAGTATACTTAATATAGTATAATATATTCTATATAGCATATGTGTATAAATATACACAATATAACATTATGGGGAGACAACATACAAACAACCATATATATACATATATATCCAGTATATACACACATATAATATGTATTATATATTTAACATAGAGGTATATATTATAAAAGTATATGAAAGAATATCTCTAATATTAAATATATGTAATATGCATTTAATATAACATCTATTACATAAGTATATATTATATACTTTATATAAGTATATATTATATAAAGATATATAATATATATACCTAATACATAGAGTATACTATAAACTTGCACATATTATATTAGGATATATAGTATATGCCCTGTATACTATATATATCACAAAAGTATATATTATTTTAAATATGTAATATACTTACATACTTTATATATAAGATAATTATATATGCTTATATATACTTATATAGCATATGTGTCATATGATATTATAAAAGTACTGTATGATATATATATATATATATACTTATCTAATATATAGTATATATACTTCCATAATATATACATAATTTATATTAAGTATACATATTTATATAGTTTGTGCATAGTTGTTTGTTGTCTCCCCATTTAGTCATAAACACGCACACACTCACACACATGCTATGTTTAGAATCTAATAAACTGGAGACAATCAGCTGAGGGAAGACACTAGAATTAAAAGAAATTGGGAAAGACTTGTAGAAGGGTTAAGTGACTTATTGTAGAAGAAATCACTTAACCCTTTTAACATTCATTTTTAAAACTGTGAATTCCAAATTCTCTCCCTTCCTCCCTCCTCACCCACCTCCCACTGAGAAGGCAAGGACTTGAAGGAAGCCAGCCCAGGAAGCCAGGAGGCCAAAATGCAGAGAAGGAGCATTCCAGACTTGGGAGACAGCTAATGAAAATGACCAGAGTCAAAAGCAGAAGGTGGAGAGAGATTGCAGAAGGAGACTAAAAACTTGGTAACTAAAAATAGGAAGGAGGAGAAAGAATCAATTATAATTCTGGGTAAAGGGTTGTACCACCTATAAAAATCATAAAGAACTAGGTTTTTAAGAAAACATAAGTCACTTCTGGCTTGAGGTTTCATATTAACACATGTAGAGTTATATGGGACCTTGGAGAGGGTCACTCTCTAGAGCTAAGGTCCTTTCCTGTGACTAAATCTATCATCCTATGTTGTATTTTACAGACAAGGAAACTGAGTCCAAAAATTTCAGAGCCAGTATTTGAACTCAGGTCTTTTGACTTGAATTCAACATTTATTAAGCCCCTACATTGTACTAGTCATTAGGTTATGCACTGGAGAAACAAGGAAAAAAATAGTTCCTCCTTTCAAGGAACTTACATTCAACAATTACAAATCCAGTGCTCTTTCCATTATACCACAGGTGATTAAGGTTCAGGTACCAAAGGGACATCCAGGTGGAGTAAACTAGAAAACTGGTGTTACAGCCACTGGGCTAAGGAAGAATAGTGCAAAGCTTTAGAGATAAAAATTTTCAATAAATGTATTACAGCATATTGTAGTTGGAAGGGATCTCCAGTCCAAGCTGTTTGTGTATTTATTTGTCTTTTCATACCTACTGTCTCGTAATTGTCTTGAATAGAAGGATCTTTGTGTTTCTCTTACTACTTAGCACAAAGATTTACATATAGTATTATTGGATCTTGAGAACATGTGAAAAATAAACATCAGCAGTACTCTGAGGAAGGATGGACAGAGCCAAGTGGGCAGTGTATACTCCTTTAATCTCTGGTAGAATGGGCTATGGCAGAAATGTGGCAATAATGATTGTATGCCTCAGGTCAACATCAGCATTGACAATGAGGAGAAAAATTTGGGAGCAGTTCTTTGAAGAAATTCTTCTTGCCTAGGATGATGAAAGGGGGTCAGAGTTTATAAGGTGAATTTAGACTCTAAACTCCAGCTTCCTTGGGGCTGTTTTCCCTTCTCTCCCTCCCCTCCTCCAAACCTATGAAAAACAGGCTTGGAGAAGGGAGGAGCTTAAGCATTCTTGGCTTCACCAGCAAAAATCTGGGCAAAGAAGGCTTTCTTATTTTTGCAAGCCTGCCTCTTTACCTGTGACTCATTTTAATTCTGGGCTTCCAAGATTGTATATCAGAAAGGACACTACCGGGGCGGCCAGGTGGCTCAGCGAGTAAGAGAACCGGCTCCAGTGTTGGGACGACCTGGAGATCGAATCCCAGGCTCAGACACTCAGCACCACACCCAGAAATAACTGGCCGTGTAACCTTGAACACGTTACTTAACCCCGATTGCTTAAAATAAAAAAGAAAAAAAGAAAGGACACTACCTAACCAATCCTTTGTTAATTGCAAAAGGAACTTGCTTTAGTGGACTCCTCTGCATTGTAGAGACTTCTTGAACCACTTGACATTTGTAATAATGTACTTCTAAACCACAGCATTTTACTCTCCTCATTGATGACCCCCTATACTAAACCACCGTAGCAGCAGCTATATTCCCTTTACCCCCCATCCCAGCTCCCTCTCTGGATTTCATCTACTTTCTCACCAGAAGCCTTCTTCTCCCACTTTCCCTTCCTTTAAACTTTTCCCCATTGGACTATTAGTTCCTTGAAGATAGGGGTTATTTTATTTGCTTGTACTTGTACATTCAAACCTTAGTATAGTGCCTAGCACATAGGAAGTACGTAATAAATGTTGTATGTATGCATGTATATATGTGTATGTGTATATGTATATATGTATGTATCTGGACCAGAATCATCTAGTACAAACCTCCAGTTTGGTAGAGAAGGAAACATTCACAAAGGTTACAAAGCTACAGAACCCAGGCCTCCTGACTCCACAAGTGGTGTTTTTCCCTCTTTGCCCACCTCCTTTATATATATATCCCAGTTGCTTTCTTATGCATAATCTCATAATATACCCAAGAGTTAGGAGAGGTACTATCACCCCCATTTTATTAGTGGAAAAACTAAGAATGAAGGAAGTTAAATCACATTAAAATCACTAGTGGAGCTGAGACTATATGCCAGGCCTCTTCACAATTATATTCATGTTTTTTTCTATTATTTCAGGCTGACTTTCCCTAGGAGCTGACTTTCCTAAATAGTGTGGATTTTGAAGACAGCTATATCAATTAGGCAGCAAATAATTATTAGTCACATAACTATATGCCTAGTCACTGTGCTAGATTCTGGGGAAACAAGTAAAAAGAATGAAATGATCCCTACTTATAAGGAAGTTATATTCTAATGGGGAAGACAAGAAATGTGTGAGTGTGTGTGTGTGTGTGAAATATATATATTACACACACACACACAAAATGCATATGTGTGTGTCATAAATATATGAAAAGTAGTTAAGTTCAAGGTAGCTGGGGGGAGGACACTTGTGGTTGCAGGTATTAAGAAAGGCTTCATGTATAAAATGGTGGTTAAAATGCATCTTTATAGAAAAAAGTGACTCGAGGCAGAGTCAAGATGGCAGAGTAGAAACAGGACCTCCACGCAGCTCCAGCTCTTACCACCTCCAATCCATGTAAAAGAAGACTCTGAACAAACTTTGGAGCTACAGAACCCACAAAATAACACAGAGAAGCTAACCTCCCTCTGAAGACAGCCCAGCAGGCCAGCAGGAATTGGCCAGCTCAGTGTTCTGGGAGCTGAGCCCAGGCCCATGCTGAGGTTTTAGGCCCAGGGCAGGCCTGAACAACCACTGGCTGAAGGGACCCAAGACCACCAGCAGCTGTGGTGGTTTCCAGAATTATCAACACATAGATGCTAAGGACAATTTGAGAGGGAAGTGCAGTGTGGACTTTAGGACCCAGTAGCTGGGAGTGCGTCAGCTTTTGCCCCAGGGGGAAGAAGCCACTGAGGAGCCTCGGCTGTGCAGCCTCCTCCATGTGGCAACTTCAGTTCCTGACCTGCAGAGTGTAGGGGGACCAAGAGATCAGTCTGAGGGGAAATTGCTCTTGTTTTAACCGGCTTGGATCTGGATTGTGGTCTAGGGTGGAGGTCCTGGGGTGTGTGACCAGCTTGCTAGAGTGTGTGGAGGTTTCAGAGAGGGCACCCAACTAATACCTCTGGTATCTGAGAAAACCCCAGTGTTTGGTACAAAGCTCCCCTGTCTGGTAGCAGAGTCCTACTGTGGCAAAAAGCCCCAAAGTCAAGTAATTGAGTGGCAACATGGCCAGGCAAAGGAAACAAAGCAAACAGAAAAATCAAACATTAGACTCCTATTTTGGGGACAAAAAGGAGCAAAGCATGGAACAGGAGGAAGACAGTGAAGTCAGAACTCCTGCACCAAAAGCTTCAAAGGAAAATTCAAGATGGTTACAGGCCATAGAGGATTTTAAGAAGCAAATAAGAGAAGTGGAGGAAAAATTGGGAAGAGAAAAGAGAATGATGCAAGAAAATTACCAAATGAGAGTCAACAGCCTGACTGAAGAAAATAACGCCTTAAGAAATAGACTAACTCAAATGGCAATAGAGGCTCATAAAGGTGATGAGGAGAAGAATGCCTTGAAAGGTCAAATTTGCCAGATGGAAAAAGAATATCAAGGGCTCACTGAGGAGAATCATTCCTTCGAAGTTGAATTGGAGCAAGTGGAAGCTAATGACTTTATGAAAATTCAAGATGCTGTTAAACAGATCCCAAACAAATAAGAGAATGGAGGGCAATGTGAAATATCTCATTGGAGAGATCACTGACCTGAAAAATAGATCCAGGAGAGATAATTTAAAAATTGTTGGACTAGGGGCGGCTAGGTGGTACAGTGAGTAAAGTGCCGGCCCCAGAGTTGGGAGGACCTGAGTTC
The DNA here is from genome assembly GCF_028583685.1 of Petaurus breviceps papuanus. NCBI lineage: Eukaryota > Metazoa > Chordata > Mammalia > Diprotodontia > Petauridae > Petaurus > Petaurus breviceps. Next base: position 68,572,751 of record NW_027185764.1, read on the forward strand.
GGTTCCGGCCTCAGACACTTAACACAAAAAACTAGCCATGTAACCTTGGGCAAGTTACTTAACCCCAATTGCCCTCCAAAAGGCAAAAAAAATTGTTGGACTACCTGAAAGCCATGATCAAAGAAAGAACCTAGAGATCATCCTCCAAGAAATTCTCAAGGAAAACTGCCCTGATGTTTTAGAACCAGAGGGCAATATAGAGGTTGAAAGAATCCACCAATCACCTTCTGAAAAAGATCCCCAAAAGAAAACTCCTAGGAATATTATAGCCAGGTTTCAAAATTCCCAGATCAAGGAGAGAATATTATAAGCAGCCAGGACAAAGGAATTTGAATTTTGTGGAAACGCAATCAGGATAACTCAGGATCTGGAAGCCTCTATACTGAGGGATTGAAATATGATGTTCCAGAGGTCAAAGGAGCTGGGATTAAGGCCAAGAATCACCTACCCAGCAAAACTGAGTATCATGTTTCAGGGGAAGATATGGTCATTCAGTGGAATAGAGGACTTTCAAGCATTCTTGATGAAAAAACCAGAGTTGAATAGAAAATTTGACATTGAGATACAAGAAGCAAGAGAACCATGAGAAGGTAAACGGGGAAAAGAAATCATAAGGAACTTACCAAAGTTGAACGATTTACATCCCTACATGGAAAAATGATAATTGTAACTAATGAACCTTTTCTCAGTATGAAAATAGTTGAAGGGAATAGAAATGCATATATATATATATATGTGTGTGTGTGTATACATACATACATGCATGCATACATATGTCAATATAGGAGGGTATATGGGCATATGAATACATATGTATATGTGTGTATATATGTTTACCGTTATACATAGATAGAGGGCACAGGACAAATTTAATAAGAAGGGATGATACTTAAAAGGTGAAATTAAGAGGTGAGAGAGGAATATAATGAGGGGAAATGGGGAGAGACAGAATGGGGTAAACTATCTCATACAGAAGAGGCAAGGGACAATGGTCACAATGGAGGGGAAGAACAGGAAGGCAAAAGGGAATGGGTCAACCTTATTCTCATTGAATTTGGCTTAGGGAGAGAATGACATACACACTAAATAGGGTATCTCACCCTACAAGAGAGTAGGGGGGATGCTGGAAGGGAGGGAAGGCTGGGGTGGGGTGGGAAGTTGGAAGTACCCAATTTTGAAAAGGGACAGGATCAAAGTAGAGAATAGAACAAGGGGGAGGTGGGATTGGAGGGAGGGAAATATAGTCATTTTTTTTTACAACATATCTACTATGGTAACACATGGACAAAAACAGAGGGAAAAATTATCCCCAGTATTTTGTTAATAGTAAGTAAAAGGGGGGCGGCCAGGTGGCACAGTGAGTAAGAGCACCGGCCTGGAGTCGGGAGATGTGGTATCGATTCCGGCCTCAGATATTTAACACCCATACAAAATAACTGGCTGTGTAACCTTGAGCAAGTTAAGTAACTTTTTTATTGCTTTAAAAAAATTAGTAAGTAAAAGGCTTTCATCTCTTCTTTGGTGGTGTAATGGACTGAGAGGAAATCTTAGCCTAAGTTCTGGTTTGGTGGATAATCAGATATGTAGCTTTTGGCAAGTCAGTTAATTTAACTCACCTGGCCTGTTTCCACATCTGTAAAATGAGTCCTATTGAATCCTGTGCTGCTCTGTTTCTCTGATTTTGAAATCCTGTAGCCTCTTGAGGGACAGAACATCTTCTAGAGCAGTGAGGGAAGATACAGGCTCTGTCCAACCATTCCTTTTGGTTGTCTGGGACAGAAGAGGGAGCTGGCCCTCCCTCACCAACTGATGCCTGTATGGGTATCTTACTTGGGTATGACATAAGGCAAGACCTGTTTCCTTGTTCTTGCCCACCCAAAAAAAGGGTTCTGACTTTGGTAAGATTTCATATCTCAACCTGTCCTGAATGGATTCCTAGGGTGTGGTAGAGCTCTATGCCTCTGGCTTTTGAGAAGTGTTCATCCAGACAAAGTATGAGGCAATGGGACTCTTTCCTCCTTGAGAAAATGGACCTAATTCTTCCAGTGACTGAGCAGCACATTTCTCAAATTTTAGAGGTACATTAGTGGGTACAGTGGATAGAACACTGGGCATGGAGTCAGAAAGACCTGAGTTCAAATCCAGCCTGAGACACTTAATACCTATGTGACCCTCGGCAAGTCACTTAACCCTTTTTGCCTCAGTTTCCTCATCTATAAAAGGAGCTGGAGAAGAAATTATAAGCTACTCCAGTATCTTTGCCATGAAAACTCCAAATAAGGTCATGGAGGTAACTGAACAACAACAAAGCATGGGCATACCTGTTTGCCCTCCCAGCCTATAAGGCCCACGCCCAAGAGTTGCATAACCAACAAACCACCATCCCAGATAATATAGGCAGGAGAAATCATAGTACCCTGCAAATGCATCTTCATGCCTTAGCTGAGCATATTGGATGGCTTCAGCTGAAAAGCCACAGCACTCCTAGACCTGAAAGACCACACATAAGTCTTCATGCATCAATAAGCAAACAAATGCCATCTGGAACATCTACACTCTTCTTTTTGTGTCTTAAATATTTTCCACTTTGAAAAGTTCAAATTTGGGATTTGTTAGTTAACTTTCAATATGTTCTCAATTGCCAAAGGTAATTCTCTCTATTTAAGACCTTTCTTTAACATGATCCTTTACCTGAAATCATTGGATGGTTGAACGGGGCAACTAAAGAGGGTCACCTTGTACAACCCCCTTGCCTATGGTGATGAAACTTTTGGCATTCTAGAAAGAGAATGCAGGGAAAAGCTTTTTGGGTGGTTTTGGTTTTACCCATCTAAGGTGTAGGAACTTGGTATATTTTGTGAATTAAACAGGTGGATGTTACTGGGTATTTTTTCTAGTATCAGAGAATATATACTAAATAATAAAAATGTTACCAATATTCTCCTTGTAATGCCCTATGGCTAAAAGTTATAGCTATAAAAATCTCAAAATAATTTCAATTATAGGACAGTTAGGTGACAGAATGGATAGAGCATTGGCCCTAGAGTCAGGAGGACCCAAGTTCAAATCTGACCTCAGACACATACTAGCTGTGTGAACCTGGGCAAGCCACTTAACCCCAGTGGCCTCCAAAAAAAGAAAATTACAAGTACAAAAAAATTCTTAAAAGGCTATGAAAGTTTCCTGGTAGAATTCCTGGAGTATTAATGAATATTTATGTGTATGTATATGTATCTGTATGTATATTTATGTGTATGTATGTGTATATGTATACACATTTATGTGTATATATAACTATATATTACTATATATAACTCTCTATATGTATGTATATATATATATGCAAATACACATACAGATGTTTGCTTATGTTTTTAGTTACAACTTGTATACCAGAATACGTCACCAAAAGACATTATTGAGGATAGATGGGACCAGAAAAGAGGGTGGGTAAATCATGTAGCAGCAATGAAAGAAAAGATAAGCAACCTGAGTGGTAAGTCTGTAAGTAGTAAGTAGTAGTAACTGCCCCCAATTATTAGCATATTCTCCTTCTTGAAATTGTTTTTAATTATTTTATATGTACTTGTATGTTTATATAAATGTAATATAAATATATAAGACTTTATATTTATTTGTACAGGTGTTGCCCCCATCTTCAGGTGAATATACATTTCTTGAGGGAAGGAACAGGGTATATTTGTTTGTTTTTGCCCATTACACTACCTTGCACATAAGGTTAAGGACTAGACTTGTGATTTCATTTGGCATATGGAATTTCTGAATGAAGAAACTATCTCTGCCCATGTGCAGGTCAGCACCTTTTATGTAGCATTGAGCTCCTCAAATAGAAATAAATCCCCATCTGTGATAGTAATGGCAATTAAAGATTCCCCTGTATTGGCTTGGTTTTCAAATTGATTGTGTTAAAACCCAGAGTTTGTTAATCCTACCTGTGGGATGGGCTTGTTGATGTGAAAAGAAAGTCCTGAACTGGGAGGAGCTGGTGATGTAGATTTGGAGAGACACTAGAGAGAGGCGGAAGATTTTTTTGGAAGCAGCACCTCGTGGAGGGAGAGAGAGGCTAAGAGAATTGCTGGTGGCCGCTTTGAATTGCCCTGGACTTTTGAGACCTGCCCCCTGAGCTACCAAGGGCTGAGGAGACATGGCTGTTTTGCTGGTACTTTGTCTGTCTGTTTTGATGTTATTTTGCCAGATTTGTCCACTGGTGAAAGACAGTCCTTTTGTTGAAGAAGTCCTGGAACCTGGCTGTTCGCCAAGAAGCCCTGAGACTGTCCTGCAGACAGAGAGTGAATACTGTCCACTGGTGAGGGACAGTACTGTTGTTGCAGGGGTCTGGAGACTGTCCTGCAGACAGAGTGAATACTGTCCACTGGTGAAGGACAGTGCTGTTGTTGCAGGGGTCTGGGAACCTTTCTGTTGGTTCAGAAGCCCTGAAGAAGGATTTTCTTGTTGTATGTTTACAGAAATCCTGGGAGAGGGTTTTGCTAATGTGTTCAGGGGTTCTAGGACTGTTCTACAGACAGAGGATAAATTCATGAAGGGACTGGCAATGTATCTTATGGCCTTGCTAAGCCTTGTCTCCCCAGGAACTAAGATTGCTGAGAACTTGCCTCGTGTCAAGATGAAGAAAAGACCTCCTTTTGGGTATTAAGTGCTGTGTTTAAACTTGATGTAACTCTGGGGTAGATTCAATTGTGATCCAGGGGTGGGGAACTTTTGACCTTATGTTTGGGAACTAATCTCCATTTGAGAAGAGGGGTTTTGTGGTGGACTTAATTAAGGTATAGCCTAGGGGTGGAGAAGTATTTGGAACAGAGACTTTGTAATTGATTGAATGATTGGAAGGTCCTGGGGTGGGGTAGTACTTGGAGGTTATTTAATCACACTTAGTAAATGCTGTATTTTGAATGATGTCATGTTTTAATCTTCTCTGTTCTTGGTTGGTCACTGAATAAAATAGAGAGCACCTATGCTGGTATTTTGAACCTGGGAAGTTGCCTTCTTTTGGCATTACATTACACCATCATATTAGAAAACCTGTAAAAGGGGATAATAATAGAACATACTTCCCATTTTTGAGGATCAAATGAGATAATAATTGCAAATAGCAGCCTGGATTGCTTTGGGAAAATTGCAATATTACAATGAACATTGTGATACTGAATTTTAATTTATTTTGTTAAACAATTCTCAATTACATTTTAATCTTGTTCAGCCCATACTCAGGAGTTTTGTGATTTTGACACCCCTGACTTAGAGCATTGAGTGGTTAAATAACTTACCAAGGTTCACATAGATAGTATGTGTTATTGGAATGCAGGTTTTCCTGGCTTTAAGGACAGTTGTTTAATCCCTATGCCATGATGTTTCTTAGTTCTATGATTTATACATAAATCATTAATAAATGTTTGTTGAGTTGGATTAAAGAAATATGAGTAGGGGCAGAGCCAAGATGATGGCGTAGAAGCAGGAAAACTCTATGTGCTTCCCCCATAACCACCTCAAATACCTATTAAAAATGACTAAACAAACTTTAGGGCTACAGAACCCACAAAGTGACAGAAAGAAACAAATCTCCCACTGAAGGTAGCCCAGCAGGTTGGCAGGAAGGATCCATCATAGCATGTTGGGAGCAGAGTCCAGCCCCAAATGAACCCATGGTTTTAGCCTCAGGTTGGCCCCGACCAGCCACAGCTAGAGGGACTTCAGGAGAGTGGATCACAAGCAGCTGTGGTGGTTTCCAGAATTATCAACCCATAAATGCCAAAAGCAAAGTAAAAGGTCATTGTAGACTTTGGGAACAGGGGGTCTGAGAGTGTGGTCTGGCCTCTGCCCCTGCAGGGAGAAGCTGCTGGGGTGCAGCGGCAGCCGCTACCTCATGGCTGCTTCAGAGCTCCTGGCCTGCAGATTGTAGGGGGACCAAGCAACCATTATGAGGGGTAATCACTCTTGCTTTAAACTGTTTGGATGTGGATTACTATCTTAGGTGGAGGTCCTGGGGTGTGTGAACAGCTGCCAGAGCCTATGGAGGGCACCCAAGTAATAGCTCTGACAAGCTGTGAAAACCCCAGCTATTTGGGACAAAGCTCTCCTCTCTGGAAGCAGAGTTATATTGTGGCAAAAAGCTCAAAAGTCAAGTAATTGAGTGGCAACATGAACAAGCAAAGAAAGCACAGCAATCCAACTTTAGATTCCTTTTTTGGGGACACAAAGGATCAAAGCATGGAACAGGAGGAAGACAACAAAGTCAGAACTCCTGCACCAAAAGCTCCAAGAAAAATATGAATTGGTTACAGGCCATAGAGGAGCTTAAGAAGAATTTTGAAAACCAAATAAGAGAAGTGGAGGAAAAATTGGGAAGAGAAATGAGAATGATGCAAGAAAATCATGAAAAGAGAGTCAACAATCTGACTGAAGAAAATAACACCTTAAAAAATAGACTACCTCAAATGGCAAGAGAGGCTCAAAAAGGCAATAAGGAGAAGAATGCCTTAAAAAGCTGAATTTTCCAGATGGAAAAAGAATTTCAAAAGCTCACTGAAGAGAATGATTCCTTCAGAATTAGATGACTTTATGAGAAATCAAGATACTATTAAACAGATCCAAACAAATGAAAAAAATAGAAGGGAATGTGAAATATCTCATTGGGAAAACCACTGACCTGGAAAATAGATCCAGGAGAAATAATTTAAAAATTATTGGACTACCTGAAAGCCATGATCAAAAAAAAGAACCTAGAAATCATCCTTCAAGAAATTCTTAAGGAAAATTGCCCTGATGTTTTAGAATCAGAGGGCAAAATAGAGGTTGAAAGAATCCACCAATCACCTCCTGAAAAAGATTCCAAAAAGAAAACTCCTAGGAATATAATAGGCAGGTTCCAGAGTTCCCAGATCAAGGGGAGAATATTACAAGCATCCAAGAAGAAACTATTTGAAGATTGTAGAAACACAATCAGGATAACACAGGGTCTGGCAGCTTCTATACTGAGGGATTCAAGGGCTTGGAATATAATATTCTGGAGATCAAAGGAGCTGGGACTAAAACCAAGAATCACCCAGCAAAACTGAGTATAATACCTCAGAGGAAAATATGGTCATTCAATGAAATAGAGGACTTTGAAGCATTCTTGATGAAAAAAAAACCAGAGTTGAATAGAAAATTTGACATTCAGATACAAGAAGCAAGAGAAGCATGAGAAGGTAAACAGGGAAAAGAAATCATAAGGAATTATCAAAGCTGAACTATTTACATGGAAAAACAATAATTGAATCTTTTCTCAATATGAGGATAATTGAAGGGAATGCAAATGTATACATATATATGTCTTTATAAGAGGGTATATGGGTGTATGAATACATATATGAGTGTGTGTATATATGTGTACATGTATACATAGATGGAGAGCACAGGATCAATTGAATAGGAAGGGATAATACTTAAAAGGTGAAATTGAAAGGTGAGAGAGGAATATAATGAGAGGATATGGGGAGAGAAAGAATAGGGTAAATTATCTTATATAGAAGATGCAAGGGAAAACTGTTACAATGGAGGGGAAGAACAGGAAGGCAAAAAGGAATGAGTCACCCTTACTCTCATTGAATTTGGCTTAGGGAGGGAATGACATACACACTAAATAGGGTATCTTGCCCTACAGGATAGTAGATGGGAAAGGGGATGTGCTGGGGGATGATAGAGGGGAGAGCAGATTGGGGGAGAGGGTAGTTAGAAGCACACACTTGACAAAGGACAGGATCAAAGTAGAGAACAGAACAAGTGGGGGGCGGGATAGGATAGAGGGAAATATAGTCAATTTTTCAAAATATATCCACTATGGAAATGTTTTGTGTAGCTATACACGTACAACCTATATGGAATTGCTTATCTTCCCAGTAAGGGTGGGTGGCGAGGAAGGAAGGAAATTAATCTGGAATTCAAAATTTAAAAATCAAATTAAAAAATGTATATTATTATTATTTCACAGGCACTGGGGTATAGAGATCCATCTTGCCCTATTGGAAAGTCAGAGGGGGAATGGGAGAGGATATAGGAGAAAGCAGATTGGGGCAGGGGGTATACAGTGGGATCGCTGTTTCGGGGTGGTGGGGAGGAGAAAGACAGGAAGAAAATTTGTAACTCAAAATCTTGTGGAAATGAATGATGTAAACTAAAAACAAATATAAAATTTAATTTTCAAAAATAGTAAAAAAAAAAAAAGAAATATGAGTAATACATAACTGATTATTATAGGACAGTGCCAGTCAGACAGCATAAAATTGTGCCGGTAATTTCCCTACTATTTAGAAAAGGAATAATAAAGGCTGGATTTTACAGAATCACAGAATTAAAATTGGAAAAAGACTTTCTTTGTCATTTACTCCATTGGCTTCATTTTATATATGAAGAAACTGGAGCTCAGAGAGCCTTAGAAATTTAGCCAGGGTTACATTGCTCAGAGGTGGGATGTGAACACCAGCTTTTTCATTCCAAAGCTAACATTCTTTCTGAAGCATTTCTCAGTTGTCAGGGGAGGCTTCTTGTATTGCCTTTTATCATCTTTGCCATCTGTCTAGAAGTTGTACAAAATTAGAACATCTGTCCAGTTGACTCAAATACCTCGTTATCAGCATTTTAGCTTGTCTTTACTATTTTTTTGAGTTTTCTTTTTCTCAGATTGCTCAAATTATACTTCTATAAGGATAGTTTCCATATGTAATATCCCTAGGGAATGAGCCCTTATTTGGATGATCAAATTGTGTAGCTCAGGCCTCAGTGATGGGTGCTGGTAGGAATCTCAGAGGGAAGTCCTGAATTATCTCAGTTCTAGAATTTTAATCATCATCATAATAAAAAATAACAATAATAATAAACAACAACAGTATTTGTATGGTGCTTGTTATGTGCCAAGCACTGTGCTATTATTATTTGAAATTCCTTGTTGGTTATATTTTGCAGCAGGCACACACCTACCATGTGCCCTTCCATCACCTTCTCTAAGATACTCATCTTGAAGTCTTCTGGGCAATGGTATTTCAGATTTTATTGTTATATGGTAATGATAGTAAAATGTTTGTATCTAAAAGATGGGACTTTTTTTCAAATGCTTTATTAACTTGTGATTTACATCATTCATTTCCACCAGATTTTGAGTTAAAAATTTTCTTCCCATTTTTCCCCTACCTACCACCCCAAAATAGCAGTCCCACAGGATATTCCCTCCCCCAATCTGCTCTCTGCCATGTCTTCTCCCATACCCCCTTGTAATATAATGCCAAAAGAAAGGCAACTTCCCAAGGTTCAGAATACCAGCATAGGTGCTCTCCGTTTTATTCAGTAACAAACCCAGAACAGAGAAGATCAAAACATGACATCATTCAAAATACAGCATTTACTAAGTGTGATTAAATAATCTCCAAGTACTACCCCACCCCAGGACCTTCCAATCATTCAATCAATTACAAAGTCTCCGTTCTAAATACTTCTCCACCCCTAGGCTATACCTTCATTTAGTTCACCACAAAGCCCCTCTTCTCAAATGGAGATTAGTTTCCAAACATAAGGTCAAAAGTTCCCCACCCCTGGATCACAATTGAATCTACCCCAGAGTTACATCAAGTTTAAACATAGCACTTAATACCCAAATGGAGGTCTTTTCTTCATCTTGACAGGAGGCAAGTTCTCAGCAATCTTAGTTCCTGGGGAGACAAGGCTTAGCAAGGCCATAAGATACATTGCCAGTCCCTTCATGAATTTATCCTCTGTCTGTAGAACATTCCTAGAACCCCTGAACACATTAGCAAAGCCCTCTCCCAGGATTTCTGTAAACATACAACAAGAAAATCCTTCTTCAGGGCTTCTGAACCAACAGAAAGGCTCCCAGACCCCTGCAACAACAGCACTGTCCTTCACCAGTGGACAGTATT
>NW_027185764.1:68582707-68630891 GCF_028583685.1 Petaurus breviceps papuanus
ACTGTCCCTCACCAGTGGACAGTATTCACTCTCTGTCTGCAGGACAGTCTCAGGGCTTCTTGGCGAACAGCCAGGTTCCAGGACTTCTTCAACAAAAGGACTGTCTTTCACCAGTAGACAAATCTGGCAAAACAACATCAAAACAGACAGACAAAGTACCAGCAAAACAGCCATGTCTCCTCAGTCCTTGGCAGCTCAGGGGTAGGTCTCAAAAGTCCAGGGCAATCCAAAGCGGCCACCAGCAATTCTCTTAGTCTCTCTCCCTCCACGAGGTGCTGCTTCCAAAAAGATCTTCCGCCTCTCTCTAGTGTCTCTCCAAATCTACATCACCAGCTCCTCCCAGTTCAGGACTTTCTTTTCATATTAAAAAGTCCATCCCACAGGTGGGATTAACAAGCTCTGGGTTTTAACACAATTTGAAAACCAAGCCAATACAGGGGAATCTTTAAATGCCATTATTATCACACCCCTTCAACTTTTCCAGTAGGGCATGGTGGATCTCTATGCCCCAGTGCCTGTATATCTTATTTCTCAATTACATTTAAAATAGTATTAATAATAGTGTGTGTGTGTATATACATACATACATACATACATATATATATATATATATATATATATATAGTTTTTTTTAAACATTTGATTTTAAAACATTGAATTCCAGATTCATTTGCTTCCTCCCTTGTCACCTACCCTTACTGGGAAGATAAGCAATTCAGTATAGGTTGTACATGTGTAGCTAATGCAAAACATTATCATAGTAGATGTATTGTAAAAGACTGACTATATTTCCTTCCCTCCTATCCCATCTCCCATTTGTTCTATTCTCTACTTTGATCCTGTCCCTTTTCAAAAGTGGGTGCTTCCAATTTCCCTCCCCCCCAGCCTGCCCTCCCTTCCATCATCCCCCCTCTCATCCCCTTCCCCCCTACTCTCCTGTAGGGTGAGATACCCTGTTTAGTGTGTATGTCATTCCTTTCCCGAGCCAAATTCAATGAGAATAAAGTTGACCCATTCACTTTTGCCTTCCTATTCTTCACCGCCATTGTAACCATTTTCCCTTGCCTCTTCTATATGAGATAGTTTACCCCATTCTGTCTTTCCCCATCTCCTGTCATTATATTCCTCTCTCACCTGTTAATGTAATTAATGTCACCTTTTAAGTATCATCCCTTCCTCTTAAATCGGTCCTGTGCCCTCTATCTATATATACCTGTAAACATATATACACACATTCACATATGTATTCATACCCCCATATACCCTCTGATATAGACATATATATATATATATATATATATATATATATTCCCTTCAACTATTTTCATACTGAGAAAAGTTTCATCAGTTACAATTATCATTTTTCCATGTAGGAATATTAATAGTTCAACTTTGATAAGTTCCTTATGATTAAAGATGGACCTTTGATATTATGGGAAGGTCGGGGAGAGAAAAAGTACCTTGCAATTTCCCCAAAGCAATTCAGCTCATTCTCCTCCTCCCTTTAATCTCCATTTATTTATCCATTTGGTTTTTCCTGTGTGGATGGACAGACCAAATTCCTTTGATTGATTACAGAGTTCTTATAGAAGACTGCAGTGTCTTGAGACTTGATGCAATCACGTACAAAAAGGAACATGTGGAGGACGTGACCATTGACAGAGAATCCCTCCTTGACCTGGACTCCACACTCAGTCTCCTGTACCACACTGATGAATACCTTTGGGGAGCATGTATCTCTCTGTTTTATGTTCTACCTCATGTTTATTATCAGAGAGTTACTGAACAGGGTTATTTCTGTTATCACATCTTCCAAGGAATCTTGAATGATCTGGAGAGATGAGGCTCTTCAGTGTCATTTTGTTCTGTTGAAACTTTTTTTCATGATCCATAAAATATAAGCATAATAGATTCTTATATATTCTACATCTTTCAGGTAATGTGAGGTGGTGAAAATGTGGTCCCTTGTTGAAGATTGCTGTCAAAAACCTGCTCTCCCCCTACTAATGCCCTGTTTTCTAATTTAACCAATTAGTCAAATTAATGTTTAACTAATTTCCCTGTTCCCTACTAATACATTTGTTAAGGATGCCATCAATTTTGGTATAGATTACCTTCATAAAGTTTTTGTATAGCTAGGAGAGGTAGGTATATACATTAAAAGTTGATGTTTTCTTGGTCAGTTTTAAAAATCAGTTAGGTCTAAATATTTTTCCATGCCTTTTGTATCTTTCCCTCCCTCACTTTAGATATCTTGGAAGCTGGTGCCTCAGGGTGCTTAGAATTATATTGCCTCTAGCACCTATCTCCTCTCTATATACTTGATTCAATTTGTTGCTTTTCCAAAATTTGCCTCTGTTCAGTGAAATTTCTACTCCCATTGAGAATATTTCAGGCATTGCAATCTTAGGGTTTAGGGGCTGTGGTACCACTCTCTTTGCTAGAGAAAACAGTTTGTTGTAATAATTTTTACAAATCTTTTCCATTTTTCTTCTATTTGTAACTCTCCCTTTTCATTCATGAACACTTGGATGATTTTGCATATTGTGTATCTTGCCAGTCTTTGTTTAGATTGGCTTTTGCCCTCTGCTGCTTTCCACCTTATAAAACAACACTGTTCATAATCATTCATTATATTCTCAGGATTTTACAGAAGAGTTCAAGATTGAATATATGAAACCTCAGGATTTATCAGATATTTAAGATAACCTGAATCCCACTGCCTATGGCCTTTGCATCTGTCCTCAAACCCAGGGTTTCTCATCAGCCCAACTTCTGCTCCTCAGCTCTCCTCTATGCCTTCTCCCCTCCTGGACTTCTCTGCATTATTCTCCCATTTCCTTTCTCCAGTTCATTTTCCTGGGGCATGGTGGGCATGGCTTAGAGTTTGTGTTTTATTCTACACATTCATTCCCTAGAGGACCATGGTTGGGAAGAGTGTTTCTCAGTGATAATGCTGGGCAACCCTGCTCTAGCTAAAGAAGGAGGCCTGGGATAGAAATTAGGACAGAGCTGACCTTTGGCAAAGTTGTTAAAGAGATTATTTGCCTGTTTTCCCATTCCTGCTCCAGGCTTTCCCTCATCTGGAACTTGCCTATTCTGACAATTTCTCCTGAGGCATTCCTGCATTAGCCATCTGGGATTTGTTGTTACCATCATATTTTATTCCTTCAGGAAAACCTAACTATCCTGAATCTTTGGGTTTGGAGGCAGAAGAGTGGGATTTGACTCCCTGAAATCCTATATAATTGTTATGTGACTGTGAGTATTCACTTACTTCTCTGGATCTGTTTTCTCTTCTGTAAAATTGAGGGAGTTGAACTAAATAATCTCCTGATACCTTTTATGCATCTAAAATTATACAGTGAAAAGAGTCCAGGTTTTGGAGTCAGAGGAAAGCTTTCAATTTTTGCTCAGTCATATCCAACTCTTTGAGACCCAATTTGGAGTTTTCTTAGTAAAGGAACTGGAGTGGTTTGCCATTTCCTTCTCCAGATCATTTTACAGATGAGGGAACTGAGGCAATCCTGGATAAATGACTTGCCCAGGGTCACACAGCTTAGTGTCTGAGGCCAGATTTGAACTCATGAAGACTCCTGTCTTCTTGACTCCAGGGCCAGCATTCTGTGCACTATGGTGTCACCTAGCTGCTCTGAGGACAGCTTGGTATAATGTAAAGAATACTGGGTCTGAAGTAGAAGGCTAGAGTTAAAATCACTTTACTTCCTTGGGCCTTGGTTTCCTTTTTTTTTTTAAATGAAGAGATTGAAAAAATGCTCTGTGAGGTCCCTTCTAGTTCTAAAACTATGATTTCTGTAGGCCCCAGTTCTGCCTCCTGCTACTGATGTCACATTAGGCAAATCGCTTACCCTCTCTGGAGGCTGTCTCTTCATCTGTAAAATGAAGAGGTTGAATTTAAGGATCTCTAAAGTCCCTCTAAATCTTTTAGCTGAAAGTGGACTCTCTTCTCCTGGAACTAGATGTTAAACATGTAACAGATTACTTAAAATACTCTGATATTTCCCTCAGAGCCTTCCATGGGGACAATGGATTCACCTGCTGCACTCCATGCCTCTGAGGGAGGGAGCCAGAAAAGATGCTGCTCCCCTTTCCCTCCTGGAGAACATGTCCTCTAATCAAGAGAAGGACCTCTAATGACCCAGTGCAGGGGAAGGCAGTGGCCCACTAGCCCAAGAGGGCTGGCATGGCTTCTTACTGTCTTGTAAATCAGGACACAGAGCTCCCAAACCATGGATCACAAGAGTTAAATGTACTTGCGGTAGACTGGTCAAGTATATTTTTCAACTACTATTCTGATTTTGCCTCATTTAATTTCTTTATTTACTCCCAGGCTAGACTAGGGCTTCTTAACTTTTTCCACTCTCGACCCCTTCAGTGCTTCTTAAACACTTTGAGAAGCACTGGTTTAGACAGTTAGCATTTCCACAGGGACACCCCAACCCTGGGTTATCAAACTCAGGGCCTGGCTTACATTAGAAACAAAAGAGGATTAGAAAAAGGTGCTATATGGAACCATAGAGTATTTGCTTTGGAAGGATTCTCTTGTTTAGTCATTTCTCAGTCACATCTGACTCTTTGAGATCCTTTCTGAGGGTTTCTAGGCAAAGACATTGGAATGGATTGTCATTTCCTTCTCCAGGTCATTTTACAGATGAGGAAAATGAGGCAAACAAGGTGAAGTGACTTGCCCAGGCTCATACAGCTAGCAAGGGTCTGAGACTGAATTTGAACTCAGGTTTTCCTAATTTGAGGCTTGGTGCTCTATACACTACTCTACCTAGCTGCCAGAAGGATCCTCGGAGGTCATTTAATCAAAACCTTCACTTTATAGGATGAGAGAACTGAGGATCAGGGAGGCTGTGACTTGTCCAAGAACGTGCATTTAATTTTTTTACTTTAATTTTAAATATAATTTGATATTTTTTATTAGTCAAATCTATTTTTTGTCCCTCTCACTTCCTCTCTCCACTGGCGGGAAAAGGAAAACAAAATTTCCAAACAAATATTCATAGTCAAGTAAAACAAATTCCTACCTGATCATGTCCAAAAAAATATCTTATTATGTGCCTTGGGCCCTCTTTCAGAAGGTGGATAGCTTGTTTTTTCATGAATCCCTTGAATTCATGGTTGATTGTTGAACTGATCAGAGTTCTTAAGTCTTTCAAAATCATCTATATGGTATCTGTATCAGTACATACAAGTCTTCCCAGGTTTCTCTGAAACTGTTTTTTTTTTCTTAATAGTATAATCTCCAATACATTCATAAACCATAAGTTGATCAGCCATTTCCTAATTAATGAAAACCCCTTTAGTTTCCATGTCTCTTTGCCACTATAAAAAAAATCAATTCAGTTAAATAAAGACAGAAGTGAACTCAGATTTAAATCTCAAGATTCTCAGCCCAGAGTTCTGACTATTACAAAATGCTTTCAGGAATCTCAGTTTGCCTCTACAATAATATTCCATTGCTAAAGGAAGTTAAGAGCTTGCACATTTTTTGAATTCTGAAAAGATGATAAATATGGAGAATCCAGCTCTTAAATGTTTTTCTTTGACAAGATTGAATAAATTCAGAGACACATTGAAAGTGTCTATAATTGAAAATGTATTTTAATTTGCCAAGAATAATAGGGCATAATGAATAAAGAGTTAATTTTGTACTCAGGAATATCGGGGTTCAAGGGCCACCTGTGACCCATATTTGTCCCTGGCCAAATCACTTAATTTTTCAGTGTTATAAGTAACTCTCTGAGAGAAGGTGCTGACCTGCGTTGGTTAAGGCAGTTTCTTCATCTGAAAATCCCTTATATCATTGAAATCACAGGTCCAATCTCTGTCCCCTGAGGTTTGGTATTGCCAAATTGTTGAGTTGCAGACTTTATCTTGGAAAAAAAAAATAATCCAACATGTATACACAAATTGATATTTAACTTTTTTTCAGTGCTCTATTCTGATGATAATCAGTCATATATGTAGGTCTGCTTTGTATACACATGTGAGGAGATGACTTTCATGGGGTGAAAAAGTATGTCTTGGAACCAATGACATTCTCTGCTTATGTCAAAGTTGTAAAATGCACAGGTTATGAGAATATTAGGAAGAATCCTTTTAATTATGAAGTATGAAGAATTCAGAGAAGCATGTGAAGATTTATATGAATTGATGCAGAATGAAGTAAGTAGAGGTGAGAAAACAATAAACTCAATTATTATAGCAATAAATAAAGAAATAAACAAAACAATGAAACTGAAATCTATATAATTATCATAACCAAGCCTGGCCCCAGGGAAGAATTGAGAAAAATTCCTTTTCCTCCCCACTTTGCAGAGGTTAGCAAATATAGTATATAACATCAAGAACATATTATAGTCTTTTTTTTGTTTGTTTAATTGTTTTTTTCTTTTTTGTCCTCCTGATCATTTTCATATGCTTCCATAAACTATCTCTGCTCTTCAGGTGCTTATGATGCTCAATATGTACATTAATTCCTTTGACTAGAATCTTACTTTCAACCTGTTTGTTTACAACAATGCCTGTATCATACTGAATAACATTATAGACCCATCCAGTCTTGCCATGGCAACATTTATGGTGTATTCTCTGTCTGTCCTGTGTTCATATCCTTGATAGTTACACTATTATCCTTCACATATATGGAGACAAAGCAACAATTCTATGTTTGCAAAAGGGCCTAGAAAGTATGTATCTTGTCCCTATCTGCTTTCCTTTTGTCTTAAGTCATTTTGGTAAGTCACTGGAAGCTTATAGTGCCTGCCAAGGGTAGGGTTATTATAAGACCACAGTGTTTCTTTTTCTTTTTCTTTTTTTTCACAGTGCATTAGTTTCTTTATTTTCCCATATTTTTTCACAGAATGATTACTAACTATATTTTTTATTCATTTTGAACTTAAATACAAAGACACCTGTAGCAGCAAGCACTCCAGCATCCCCAGGATGGCTGCCAACACAGGTTCTTAGATCTGCTTTTCTAAAGAAAAGCAACTCAAAATGGGTTAACAAGTTTACTTTAATCAATCAAACATATATCGTTTACCTAGTTCAGGGGGGAAAGGTCAGCACCCCTAACTTCAGAGTATACAGACAGAAGTTACAAGACAGAGAAACAGATCAAATAGACAGGCTTCCAAACTGTCCAACCATTACATCCATACCAAATCACAGTTACCAGAGAGGGAAGCATCAACATCTGGATTTTCAAAGCCAGGGGGCTCTCAATGGCTGCCCAGAGTCTCATCTGGTCAAATCACACAACATTTCTCAAAGTGACCCCCCGACCACAGTATTTCTTAAAGTGGTTGCTTTGCTTGAGGAATGAAAGGGGGAAAGAGCCAGGAATGAGCTAGAGCAGAATTCTTTGAGCTACCTGGCCTCTACTGAGATAAACTGAAGGTCTCAAGATAGTACCTAAAGCTAATTAAATCGAATTTTTCCTCTCCGACTTTCCCCACACTGTGCTTGGCCTGTGGTGATGGACTTGTAGGAACTTGGTTTAAAAAAAAAATCACAATGATTCATCTCTGCAGAACTAATGAATTCTTTCCTGATGTCCAGAAGTAATTCTGACCATGAACTGTTTGCCAATTAGTCTGAGCTGTGAAACGCCTATTAGATGCTCTACACTTTTTATTCTTCCTTCATTTTGAGCATTTATCATTTGGGGGGATGGCTCTTATTTTTATGAATTTGACTTAGTTCTCTATATTAAATAGACTTCTGAAAACAATGTCCTAACTCAGACCCAGTTAGTAGGCCTCTATGGGAGATTTTTTTGGTGGATGAAGCAGGTAGAGACTTACTGGTGTCCTTCAAATCACATTATCTTGTCCTACTGTGTTTACCAGTAAGATGGATGTTAAAGGGGATATAATAGCTCCCACAAAATTTATTGGAAGATAATCAATAGCTGTAGGGAAGCTCTCCCTTATCTTACTTTACTAAAACCCTGGCCTTCCTGGAACTATGACAATCGCCAGAGGGAAATAGAAAGGTAGGGGTGTGGCACAGCTCTGACCTTAGGAGAGATCAGGCTCAGTTGGGTCTCAAGTATCCTTACTACCAGAACTATGTAATCTGCATGTATATATATATGGAATGTAGAATATATAGAGGGAAATAAAGTGAAGAGTTTGAGGCATTTGACTAACTTTTGAAAAATTTGACTATATTTATATTTATATGGGAATGTAGAATATAAATAAAGTAAGGACTCTGAGGAAGTTGACTAACCCTAAGTCTACCAGGAAGAACAGAAGGGTAGACCCTCACTCCAGCTTCTGTATGGGTGTGTCCCTAGGGAGCAAAACACCTGCTTCCTTGCCAGAAGCATAATAAACACCTTCCTCTGCACACTTTGTTTCTGAGTTCTTTTAATGAGAAAGGGTTTGCAATTTTAAGGGGTACATCATGTGGATCTTCCTAAGGGCCCCAAAAGGAAGCAGTGGGAGCTCATCCCAGGCTAACTCCCTGACCCTACTGGGAAGTCCTATGATCCCCATGGTCACATTGAGGGGCATCTCACATGGATCTTCTTAAGGTACCCCAAGGGAGCCATGGATGTGGAAGCTTGTCTAGGCTACCTCCCTAACACTGCCTGGGAAGTCCTGTGATCCCCAAAAGCATTTTTCTTACAATGGAGATAAATATTGTTCATCTACAACTAGGACAAGTACCTCAGAAAGTTTGGTAATATTGTCTCTTTGCATTTGAAAAATGCCCGTCTCCCTTTTTAAACTTACATTTATAGAATGCTTCAAGGTTTGCAAAGTGCTTTACACATTATCTCATTGGACTCCTTCCCCACCCCCCCCAACAATCCTGGGAGCTAGGTGCCATTATTATCCCCTTTTTACAGGTGAGGAAACTGAGGCTGAGTGAGGTTAACTGACTTGCCCAGGATCATACATCTGAGGTGACATTTGAATTCAGCTCTTTCTGACTCCAGGCCCAGAGCTTTATCCATTGCACCACCTAGCTGCCCTTGAGTCTGTGAGTCATTTGTTATGTTTATCTAGGATGCTGCTTTCTAGGGAGTGTGCACCATGGGCTTTAGGACTTCACTCTAATACAGATGACTTGATTTATATTAGGAGAGCAACCTCTGTGTCGGAGAGCAGATATTTATAGCATGAAGAACACACGCATTTATAAATATTAAAACTGAAAAGTGTCTCACATTGAATCCTACTGTGATACTCCTTGTGTTTCCCAATCACCAATTACCGACCCCTCACACTACTTCTTCTTTTGGTATCCCTCTTAATGGCAGTTGATCATGGGGCTGAGAGACATCAGACAAGGCCCCAAGAAACTATTTTACAAACCAAGACACTGAATTAAGTGGAAATCAGGGCTCTCAGGGACACATTTTTTCTTCAGGCCTTCAATTTCTACAGCCAACCAACATATCAATATTTGTTAGGGGAATGGGAATTTAAGATCTTCCCTGCCCCTAGGCCCTTTGATTGGCTTAAGTGCACCTGGAGCCTGTGGTGGGAGGCTTGTTTTTCAGGAGATATTTTGTGATTGGGCACTGGGTCAAGAGGGTTGTTACATTCTCTGAGCCAGGAGAAGGCTATATAAACCCTGATGTGAGGCTTTATTTTGGGTCTCACTTTGAGAAGTGTTCTGTGATTTGACCAGACAATACTCTGGACAGACGTTGAGAGCCCCCCGGCTTTGAAAACCCAGATGTTGATGCTTCCTTCTCTGGTAACTGTGATTTGGTATGGATGTATATAATGGTTGGACAGTTTGGAAGCCTGTCTGCTAAAATGTTTCTCTGTCTTGTAACTTCTGCTTGTAACTTGTCTGTATCTCTGAAGTTTGGGGTGCTGACTTTTTCCCCTGAACTAGGTAAATGATATGTTTGATTAATTAAAGCAAGATTGTTAACCCATTCTGAGTTGCTTTCCTTTAGAAAAGCAGATCTAGGAACCTGCGTTGGCAGCCACCCTGGGGATGCTGGGGTGCTTGCTGCAACAGTATTACAAGGTACAGAACTATAGTCCGGACTGGACTACATGGAGAAGATTTCAATAAAGAGTACCTCTTCAGACTACATCACAGTGGCAAACACTTTTATCAAGTGCATATCTCCTTGTTTCATGCCTTGCCTGATACTGATGATTTCAGAGGGGTCAAGGGAGATTGTCCTGTTATTTTATCTTTCTAGGGATCTTATATCATTTTGACATATGGATAGGAGACAGTTTATTGAAGGACAGTTGTTAAGGTAATTACCAAATTACCTAATCAAGTGCTTTAAAAAAAAAAAGAATCAGATAATGAACACAATGGGATCTCATATTCTTAGCATCTTTTAGTCAATTGAATAATGGCAAAGATGCTCCTTTGTAGGAGCATCTTGTTGTTGACAAGATGCTGCCTATTTTTGTTTTTGACTAATCGATATCCCTTGAAATTAAGGATGCCCTAGATGCAATGTGGACCATTCTCATTCAGAGATGGGAAAATAGACATACTGATTGGTAGGTATGGATGTATGCCAGCTTGAATTTTTAAAGACTACTAATAGGGTCTGAGACTTTTTCCCCCGCATCTTTGGTATTTCTTCCTTCAGACATCTTGTGAATGGTCTCCCACCAAACACACAATTGTGTTGCGTTCAGCACATAGCTCATCCAGGTTCATCTGGTCCAGGCTAACTGCTATTTGGGTATTTTGTCTGTGCTAAAATATATTGATTAAGCTTCTACATGAAATGATTGTAATCATTACTTGCATTTTTTTTTTTGGTCTTCAATAACTTGTTTGCATAGGTCAGTATTTCTTATATTTTTCGAATTTTTTCTTTTTTTTTTTTTAAATTTGGCAATCATTTTGACTTTTACTCATAGCAGTTGGCAGTTGATGGTATCCAAATAGCTGATTCAGGAATAACTCCCACATTGGTGTCCAGTCTGTTAAAATTTAATCATTTGGGGTAATATTACTTGATGCTCACCATGCCCATCACCTTCTGATTCTTTTCTTGAAGAAAGAGTTGACAGCGTACGCAGGTGAAGCATCTGTGTAGTCCACAAGTCTGATATGGCCCATCTTATTACTCATTCATATATTCCAACATATTTTTCGCTGTCCTCACCAATTCCTACCTTTGCATTAAAGTGAATGAGCATTGTATACATTATGATCATTTAATTTGGAGGGGCCTATTGAGTTCTGTGTAATTTTTTTCCACCTCTTCATCCTCTGTAGTGGATGTTGGTACATCAATAGCAATTTTTTTCATGTTGGGTTTCTTGTAAATTCTTATTATGGGCAGTTCCACACAAAATGACTGAGTGTCCCCTGGGTAGATGAATGATACTGCTGGTGGCCTCTGCTCAAACCCCATTTGCCAGCTCCTTTCTCTGCCTCTCCAAGGAGTATCTGTGAGCCATCCTTCTGTTTTCATTGCATTTACATCAAGAATGTCAAGATTGATATGATTCAGTCTTATTAATGTGTCAACGTGGTGATCACTGGACAAGGACCTCATGTTTATAGCACCAACACCTAAATCTGAGTTTACAAATGATTGAACAAACACAATTCTTAGCACTTGGACAAATAGCTCATGATTACAGCACCAACAGCTAGGTGAAAGTTTATGCGTGATTGAAAACTTGGGTTTCTTAGTACTTGGACACAGAGTTCACATTTACAGCACCAACACCTAAGTTAAAGTTTATGAATGGTTGAAAACATGCAGATCTTCCTTGCATTCGCCATCTTTTTTTTTTTCCTGTTTACTGCTCATTTGGACATTGTCTCTGTAGACTGAGGGCCATTCTTCTTCTTTGATTCTAGATTGCTGTGGCCAAAATTCCATCACCTGGTGGCCAGCCTGCTTAACTAGGCCTGTCCTCAGAACACGGACTTGGTCTGTTTCCAGGATCGTACTTGAAGTCTTTCCAGCATGGTAGGATCTGCCAGAGCTTCTTCTCGGCTGGCATAGCCTTCAAGAACCTAGGATCACCTCCACTCCATGATGAGGCCCCAGAGTAGGACTTTGTGGAGGTGCCCTTATTATTCAGAACTAGTTTTAATTCCCCAGCCATAGGAAGAAGTGATAAGGTAAAGAAAGTCTAATCCTTTTCAACTCAAAATTCACAATCACACACCAGTCTGCAGAAAGTAATACTAAGTTTATTTGGTTTATGCAATTCTGTGGTTTCTACACAGGCCCCAGACTGTCCCAGTCCTTTGTTATGTTTATCTGGGATGCTGCTTTCTAGGGCATGTCTTTAACACTACTTCATACTATTTTCTGGACCTCACAGCTTTATGAGACAACCCTTGGATCCAATTACAAAATCAATACTGACCTCAGAGGCTCTCTAATTATAATAGCAGCTCATTTCTACTGGTGAAATCCAAATCAGGATAGCTATTGCTTTCCAGATAATTCTTTCTTTTCAGTATATCCTGTAATCTCTATCAAGACATTATGGCCAAAGTCTCTGCCACATTAGCCAAAGCCCATGTTTTCCAATTCCCGATTCAATAAGATAAAGCTGGGAAGAAAGTAAGGAGTTTTCAAAACCGTTCCAATACTTCCTCTCTCCAACTGGAACACAGAGAAAGCTAAGAAGTCATATGCTTGTGATAACCATGATAAAATAACAGCCCACATGCTTATAAACAATTATAGGTCTACAAAGCATTCTCCCTATGGCAATCCTATCCCCTTCATTTCATGATCCCCTTTTATATATCAATGGAAAAGGGGGCTGGGAATTTGCTCTCCAATCTCCAATTCATTCTTACCTTTCTAAGGGAATGGGAGAAGGAATGCTCATTCTTTTTCCTTCATCCTTTCCCTTCCTTCCCTTCCCTTTTCCTTTTTCCTTTTCCTTTCCTTTTTCCTTCCTCTCCTCCCTTCCTTCCTTCTCTTCCTCAGACACTTACCAGCTGTATGGCCCTGGACAAATCAATTTCCCTCTCTGTGCCTCATTTTCCCCATCTGTAAAATGAGGGTAATATTAGCACCTCATGTCTGAGGACTGTTGTGAGGGTAACATGAGACAATATCTGTAAAGAGCTTTTCTAATCTTAAATACTAGTTATCATTATTGTTATTGGCAGCCAGTCTACTTTCCATGAGGGCTATTTTCCAGAAGGGAGTAGTTCTTTTAAACCTGCTTGTCAGGGAAAGAAGGAAGGAAACAAGCATTTATTACCAGATGCCAGGCACTGTGCTAAGCACTTTACAACTATTATCTCATTTGATACTCACAACAACCCTGCAAGATTGGGGCTATTATTACCCTCATTTTACAGATGAGGAAACTGAGGCAGTCAGAGGTTAAGTGACTCACACAGGATCCCAGAGCTTGTAAATGGTCAAGTACTCCAGACCCAGCACTCTATCCACTGTGCCACCTATCTCTCTATACTCAATCTGGAAGTCTTGTCCTCATTTGAAAGAAAAATTAAACAAAACAATTGTTTTGCAGAATGAATGATGCCAGGTAGTCTTGTAGAATTTGTTCAATGTTTCTCCACAGACCTTGTTAGGGAGAAAAAGCTGCTTAAGAAAACTGTCAGTCAACAAGGATTTATGTATCAAGTTGGACAAGGAACATACAATTACATTAAGTATGGAGAAGCAGTTTATATTTATTTACAAGGCTCCCTGTAAACAAATTCTGCTTAAAATACATAATAAAAATATTGTCCTTTGGTTCTGAAGCTGTTCCTTTGAGAAGGAGAGTTGATGTGAGTTTCCTTTCTAGAGGTAAAATGGGTTTGTGCTCATCCATCTGTATGTTTACCCTAGCCATAGGACAAACCAAAACTCATTGGCCCTTTCAGGATTCTCAGGTATGTCCTTATCCTCATTAATGCCATGTTCTAACCACCTGATTATAATTGCTTTGTATATATTTGTAGGTTGCCCTCCCTTCCCTCTCAATTAGATCATAAGCTCCTTGAGAGCAGAGACTGTCTTTTGCCTCTTTTGTATCCCCAGTGTTTAGCACAGTGCTTGGTAGTTGATAAATGTTTATTGAATTGAAGCAATTCACTGCCCCATTGACCTGCTGAAGTTAGACTTAAGGAAGAGGGAAAGTGTTCAGTACAAGAGAGGATGAGTCTGATGCACTGATCGGATTATATCTGAAATACCACATGCAAATGATGAGAACTGCATTTTAGTGATGCATACTGGTAAACTGGCTTATGTGCAGAGGAAAATAGCAAGGACAATGAGGAGACTGAAGACTACACCACGAGAGGACTGGATGAAGAAACTGTGGATATTTAGCATGGAGAAAAGGATTTGGGAAGGGGTGGACAGGATAACTATTTTTAAGTATTTGAAGGGTTGTCATCTACAGGGATAAAACTTGTACAAGTAGGAACAAGGAGAGAGGGTTGCAGAGTAGCTTTGGGCTTTATAAAGCTTTGGGCTTTATAGAGGGTGTTCCCAATGTTTTATTTCGGTTTAAAGGTATTAAAGCTTAATAGCTACTAACCACTATTATACCTCAAAACTACCCTAAGACTTTCAGGATGCATTGTAAGGGGATGGAACCCATTAGAGCTGTCCCCAAATGGCATGAGCTTCATTTTGGAGGAGTGAGTTCACCATCACTTGATGTCTTCAAGTGGAGTCTGGATAACCTTTTGTCAGAAATGTTGTAGAAAGGATTTTCTGTTCAGATACAGACCAGATAACCTCTAACATTCTTTCTAATGCTGAGATTCTGTGATGCTCTGATTGGAATAAAAGGCTGGAGTCCTTTCACATCTCTTCTAAAAATACTTTCCTCTTCCCTTCAATCAAACCTCCTTTGTCTTTTCACTCTGGCTGAAAGTATAGAGCTAAGTTCTGGCCCTCTCTCTCCAAGTTGGCAGCTCCTGAAATGATCACACAGAGGCCCTTTTCTTCTCACTAGCTTTGGTTTGGACTAAGGCTTTACTCCTCCCTTTTTCAGCATCAGCAGAATAGTTAGCAGACAACATTCCATTCACTGGACCAAAGTTTTAAATTCTCTGGGCCCATTCGGAAGAAATAATCTTGGTATGGACTGAAAACACCTCAAGAAACTTTGAGGTCTGAGCTACCCACTGGTTGTTCCTAAGTAGTACTTGATATGAGGGTAAACTTCCCAGTAGTACTATCCACAAGTAGAAGGGGCTACCCAGAAGGTAGTGAGTTCCCTATCACCCCAACTGTTTAAGTGAACTTTCATGATCATTTGTTAAACTCTTTGAAGGTTGGGACTATTTCATTTTTATCTTTGTAGCCTCACTATCTGGCAGAGCACTTGGCATATAAATAAGGATAATAGTTAACATTTATATACTATCTACTCTGTACCAGGCTGTGAGAAGCACTTTACAAATGTTTGTCACATTTGCTCATACTATTATTATCCCCACTTTACACATGAGGAGACTGAGGCAAACAGAAGTTAAGTGACTTGCCCAGGGTCACACAACTAGTAAGTATCTGAGATTGGATTTGAACTCAGGTCTTCTTAACTCCAGCCTTTCTGCTCTCTCCACTATTCCACCTAGCTGCTGTATGTGCTTATTGATTGATTGAGATTAAAAAGGTAATTCCTCTCAGGTATGGGTTAGACTAGATGTCTTCCTTTGTCCCTTTCAACTCTGTGATTCATATAATTTTGAATGAAGTAAATTTTTTCTTAGCCCTGACTCAAAGAAAGAACTGATTATATGGATTCTAATATAAAGGTCATTGGGTCACACAATATCTTATGATAATAATAATAATAACAGTAATAACCCTAAATAACAAATTTATACAGCACTTTAGTAGTTTATATACATTATCTCATTTGACCTTTACAACCAGATAGGAGCTATTATTGTTATCCCCCTTTTAAAAATTAGGAAACTGAGGCTCAGAGAAGTTAAGTGACTTGACCAAGGTCATATGACTAGTGTGTGTCTGAGGCAGAATTTAAACGCAGAGCTCCCTGACTCTACTACCAGTGCTCTATGCATTACTTTCTCCCCAAAAAAACTCTGACTAAAACATAAATTTCAGTGAAATAGATGCTTGTGCCAAATAATCTTATGCTTGAATCCCTAGGGCTGTCCAAAATATATTTTTTGTTCTCTAAGGTGGGAGAAGTGGAATTTTTCTGCAGACTCATCTCACCTGTTCTTCCCTTCTGCTGGAGGGAGAGGATGCTTTCACTTCTGGGAAAAGGCCATGGGCAGGGGGCAGGCATATAAATTGACTGAATAAAGGTGAAGGGTGAGTGAATGTATGCAGGGCTATGTGGAGTGTCAAGAACTTGACAAGAACTTCTTGAGAAGTAGGAGCAGCTTAGCCTCCTACCTTATTTTTCGCTCCATGGGAAGGCATAATGCAACAAGAGGAGAGCCAATTGCAGGGCTGAGTCTAAGGAAGGGCAAGGTATGCATCTGCTTAGGGCAGAAACATTCCAGGGAGTGAGTTGGTAGAGCAAGAGACATTGGCGTACTTTGTATAAATGTGCATTGATTAGTGATAAAGACATGATCCTAGAGAGATGGACTGAACACTTCCACAGTGTTCTCAACAATGTCAAAATTTGGTTGCCCAGAGAAGTTCATCAGCATCGTACGTCAATTTCATGATGGCATGCTTGCTTGGGTTCTGGATAATGGATAATGTTCTCGTGCTTTCCCAGTCACCAATGGAGTGAAACAAGACTGTGTGCTTGCTCCCATGCTTTTTACCATGATGTTTTCAACCATGTTGTTAAATGTTTTCAATGAGGATGTGGATAAACAGGGCATGAAGGTCAGCTATAGTATTTACTGATGGTAAATTCTTCAACTTGAAAAGGCTACAAGCCAAGACCAAAGTGGAGGGAGTGTTGGTGCATGATTTTCTGTTTGCAGATGATTGTGCAGCCTCTGAAGTTGAGATGCAACAAAGTATGGATCGATTCTCTGCTGTTTGTACTAATTTGGGCCTAACAATTAAGACCAAAGAAACACAGGTGCTCCATCAGCCACCACCACACCGTCCATATGTGGCACCATCAGGGATATATATATTGATAATGAGGTTGGCACATGCATTACCAGAGCTAGCTCAGTGAGAGAGGATCTATTGGAAAGTATAGAAGAGAAGAGGTATTAGACTGACTACCAAACTGAAGGTCTACAGAGCCATGGTGCTGACCTCATTATTGCATGCCTGTGAAACCTGGGCAGTGTACCAGTGCCATGCCAGGAAACTGAATTGCTTCCATTTGAATTGTCTTAGGAAGATTCTGAAGATCGCCTGGCATGATAAGGTACCAGACACTGAGGTCCTTACTAGAACCAAACTGTGAAGCATTTAAACTCTGCTTCAGAGAGTACAACTCCAATGGGCTGGCCATGTTGTTTGAATGCAAAACATATGCTTGCCAAAAAGATTATTATGGAGAACTCACACAGGGCAAACATTCATAATGGTAGTCAGAAGAAGCAATGCAAGAATGCTCTCAAGGTCTCTCCTGAGAACTTTGGAATTGATTGTGTGACATAGGAGAGACACTGGCACACTGGCTCAGCATGGTGTGCCCACATAAGACAAGGGGCTGTGCTCTATGAGCAAAGCAGAATTAAAACAACTCAAAGGAAATACAGGATGGGCATATTTAGAGAATCCACCCCAAATATTCAATTCAAATGGGACTAATTGTGCCCAACTTGTGGTAGAGCTTTCTGAGTTTGTATTGGTCTGATAAGCCACAGTTGGATAAACTGAAACTTGACTCCAGTGAAACCTGACATAGTGATGTCATTTTGGTTCTATTTGAGAACAAAGGACAACACCCAAATAAATGTACATGTAACCCATGGCCCAGCGTCCTCTAAGGTTCTCAAGTTGCCTGGCTCTAAATCTTAGGGGTCTGATCCAAGAGGGATATATATATATATTAGGAACAGTCTTGATTTCACCCCTATAGAAAATGC
Organism: Petaurus breviceps papuanus; assembly: GCF_028583685.1. Taxonomy (NCBI): domain Eukaryota; kingdom Metazoa; phylum Chordata; class Mammalia; order Diprotodontia; family Petauridae; genus Petaurus; species Petaurus breviceps. Next base: position 68,600,687 of record NW_027185764.1, read on the forward strand.
GTAAGATGCAAAGGATTCACAGTAACCCATGAACAGCTTTCCTAAAGAACCTCCATGTGCCCAAGTCAGTAAGTCCCACTCCTCTAACACTATAAGAGGCCCCTCTAATCTGGACCCAAACATGCAGTCTACACCAGGTGCAGTTCCAGGGGAGCTGGACCTTTAATGAAATCAGGGATTAGATTTTCTTGTTACACACCATTCACACCCTGCCCCTCTAGGGATGACTACTTATAGCTTGTAGCTGACATCTATGCTTTCCCCAAAGCAGGGAAATGGAAAAATACTCAATATATAATTTCCCAATGATTGTCCTAAAAATAGCAAAACCCCCACCTTCAATTTTTGTGTTGGCTTCAAAGTCAACTTATAAGGATCTATTCGTTTTGCTGACTGTGAAGACCTGAATGTCTTGGATAGGGGTGGGGAGTGTTGTACAGTAATTCTGTGTTCTGGATTGTAACATTGACTAAGGCACACATGCTCACATGGTTTACTTACATTCCTCAGTCTTCCCATCCCTGATGCAGTTTCCAGAGAACCCTCAGTTTCCATAAGACTGAATTTCTCTGCTTGTGTGTTCTATTTAATTAATTCATCATATTGATAAATTTGGTTTCAAGACAGCAAACTCTCAACAGCTAAACCTCTCTGCAAAGTACAATGCCTGAAAATAACTGTTACAATGCATAGAATGTGAAACCTTCTACTTTAGCAGTTTACTATATTCAAAGTGGGTGGGGGTGGGCAGCTAGTTGGCACTATGGCATGGATGGAACATGGGTCCTGGCATGAGAAAGACCTAAATTCAAATGTGGCCTCAAACTCTAACTGTGTGACCCTGGGCAAGTCATTTTAACCTGTTTGCCTCAGTTCCTCATCTGTAAAACAAGCTGGAGAAGGAAATGGCAAACCATTCGAGTATCTTTGCCAACAAAACCCCTAATTGGGGTCACATAGAGTTGGAAATGAATTCAACAACATATTCAAAGGGTCCATGGTTTGAATGGACCAATTCAAATGACTAAAAATGAATAGACTAGCCAGTTATTTTTACTGTACTTTTTCCTAAAGTCACCTGTCCATTAATTAAGTATACATATATGTAAATATATATGTGCATATATAAAAAGTAGGTGCATATATAGTGGGTATATATATATATATATTTGTGTTTATGTGAGTATACACACACATATTTGCTAAGAACAATAGTGGTTACAAAGAATAGCCTTCATGGAGATTTTTTTTTTTTGGTGGGAAAACAAAAGTCAAGTTAACTTTTTTTTGAGGGGCAATCAGGGTGTTAGTGACTTGCCTAAGGTCACACAGCTAGTAAGTGTTAAGTGTCTGAGGCTGGATTTGAACTCAGGTTCTCCTGACTCCAGGGCCGGTGTTCTATTCATTGCACCACTTAGCCGCCCAAAATTAACTTTTAATAACAGGGGTGAGGGCAATCATTCCATACCACTCCTGTGTTGGAAACAACTAAAACAATCCTAACTACATCTGTATAGCACTTTGTTATCTCATTAATTCTCACTGCAATGGTATGTAGTAGGAGGAAGAGTCATTATCTCCATTTACAAGTGAGGCAGTTTAGAATTGGAACTGAAATGGCAACCTTTCAAGATCACCCTGATAGACAGTGGCAGAACCCACAGCTTCTCTAATTGATTTCAAAGCAGTAAAGATACTATGGTTACTGAAGGGATATACCCAGAGTTCACTGGGTGAGTGGTGATGTAGGAAGGAATTAATGACTATAATAACATCACTGTATAAAGAAGTATTTATATGTTTTTCTAGATGCAATAGTATAGTACAGGTGAAGAAAAGGAGCACATGTTCTCCGCCTTTTTCAATCCTTATACTCTATGGTAGATCAGGTGATCTACCAGCCTCAGCCTACCATCCCTACCCTCTGCAACAGGGATTACAGGCGTGTATCACTCTACTGTAGCTTTGGGATTTGGTCTGGGTTTCAAGCCTGAAGCATATTGGTTGAGACTTGGACCCAATGATGAGGTTGAGAGAATGATGATTTTCTACTTCCCTGAAAGGCAAATCTGACTTGAGAGCTTTGGAAAAGAAAAGCAGGGGTGAAGGATATCTCTCCTCTCCAAAGTTTTTGAACCAACTCTGCAGACATGCAATATCAAGTCATCATTCTCTCAATCACTTAGGAGAGTCTTAGGCAAAATGTTTGACCCCTGGGTTTTATTTCTTAGATATAAAATTCCCCTCTGATGTCAGGTAATGGGACAGAAACAACTCTGGGTTCTTGAAGGCCATGCTAGTGGCTGCCAATTTCTATCAGCTTTATTTTTTCAAATCCTGACTGACCATTATGTAGTTTACATAAATGAGAGCAGGTGGGACTGGGTTCTCTGAACTTTCTATATCCTGAATATTTAAGAACCCTCATTTGGGCAAAATCAAATCTTCCCTACTCAGAAGACTTCAAAATTAACTAATAGATATATTCGATTGAAAAATTATTTATAAAGCAACGACTATGTGCCAGGCATCACTTTGGGTCCTAGAGGTACAAAGACAAAAACAACAAAGTCCCTGCCCTCAAGGTGTTTACATTTTACTTGGGCGAAACAATAGACAGACACCTAAGTAGACACAGAATATACTTAAGTAAACCCAATGTTGTTTGGGGTAGGGGAAGCACTAACAACTGGGGGCATCAGGATATTAAGTCCTCTCTTGAGCTGAGCCTTGAAAGGACCTAGGGGTTCCAAGAAGCCGAGGTGAGAAAGGAGAACATTCCAGGCATCAAGGACAACCCATGCAAAGGAATGGAGGCAAGAATTGGAATGTTGTTTGCAGTCCATAAATTCCAAGTTCATAGCTTGATGTTGGATTAAATCACCCCTAAATTAGAATTTCTTTAGAATCACTTGAAAATAATTCCCAGATTGCAACTCTTAAGTGCTATGAAGATATTTATGGTATTCCAGTCTGTCCCTTTAAAGCAGGGAGAGGGGGAGGTAGGAGCCTAGAAGAAAGAAGAGTCCTAGGACCAGCTGGTCACATATATGTGATTTTAAGTGCTAGAGTCAAATTTTAATTTCAGTCTTACTTCATGCTTTTATATGGTACTTCAGAAGCTTGAACCACTGGATTCTTTCTGGACTCCCTGGTGTATGAGAGGAAGAAAGATTATGACCACACACCATTTCAGGGAGGCATTGGGGAATAATTTTTGTTGGCTGTCCCCCACACCTCCAGTACTTTCCCTCCTTGTCTCCAACTCTTGGCTTCCCTGATTTTGCTTCAAGTCTCAGTTAAAATCCCATATTCTCCAAGGAGCCTTCCCCATCTGCCTTAACCTTAGTATCTTCCCTCTGACATTACCTCCAATATATCTTGTATAAATCTTGTTTGTCCGTAGTTGATTGAATGTTGTCTTCTCCATTAGACTGAGTTCCTTGAAGACAGAGACTGGTTTTTGTGCTTTGTATCTCTAGCTCTCAGCTACAGTCCTGCCACTTAACAAATGCTAGTTGAGTACAGTGAACAGAGGTCTGCACTAGTTAGAATACCTGGGTTCTAGTCTTGGTTCTGTGTGGTCCTGCACCAATTACGTAAACTCTCTGAGCTGAACTAAAGCCCCTGTAAAAGTTCCTTCCAGCTCTAACCTTTCATGACTCCTTCAATTTACTGACTTGACAAGAGTAGAGTGGTGGTCAGAACAGGGAAAGCTCAGAGTCTGATGCCTGAACATGAGAAGGATAGTTCTGGTTCAGATGAATAGCTCCGAAACAATGTACTGGACTGGTCCTTTTATTAATTAGAAGCTTGAAGGAGGTATGCATGCATTAGACCAGGGATTCTTAATTGGGGTGTGTGTGTGTGTGTGTGTGTGTGTGTGTGTGTGTGACCACTTTGGCAGTCTGGTGAAACCTGAGTATCCCTTCTCAGAACAATGGTTTGATGCCTGCATTTCTAACAAAAGGAAAGCCAAATTTCAGTTTGAGGTTAGTGAAAATTAAGATGTGATTTCCCCCTCATTCAATTTCACTGACTCCCTGAAATCTCAACATGAACCTCTTAAGGGTTCATATATCCTAGGTTCAGACCTTCTAAATCAGAAGCTGATGAGGTTAGGATCTCAAATTTTGAGCTATAACGGGACCCCAGAGGCCGACTTCCTCATTTTACAGTTGAGGAAACTGAGGACTAGGGAGGTTTGATGACTTACTCCAAGTCCCATAGGAAGTAGGTATCAGAGGTTGAATTTGAACCCAGGTCCTCTGTTCAAAGCCTGCACGTTTTACATGGAGTCTTTCCTGATCCCCTGTCCCCAACCCAATTACTAGTGTACTCCCTCCCTCTTGCATTTAATTACTTTGAATTTATTTTTATGTTGTGCATATTTATATAAGTTCTTCTCATCTTCCCCATTAGAATGTGAGTTGAATGTGAGTAGTCATCATTTGTACTAAGTGCAGCTAGGTGCCACAGTAGAGTACTGGGCCTGGAGTCAGGAAGACCAGACACCTACTAGCTGGGTGACCCTGGGCAAGTCACTTAACCCTGTTTGCCTCAGTTTCCTCATCTGTAAAATGAGCTGGAAAAGAAAATGGCAAACCACTCCAATATTTCTGCCAAGAAAACCCCAAACAGGGCAACAAAGAGTGTAATACAACTGAAACAAGAAGACAACAACAACTAAATCCCCAGCATCTAGCACAGTGCCTAGCACAGAGGAAGCATTTAACAAATGCATCTCTTCTGTAATTGCTTTTGGTCTGTGGTATTCAATGACAGCTTTGGATTGCATTCTTTTTAAAAAAAAAATTTAATTAATTTTTGTTTTCAATATTCACTTCCATAGGCTTTTGAGCTTTAAATTTTCTCCACCACCCTCGCCACCCCACTCCCCAAGACGGCATACAATCTGATACAGACTATATACATACATACATACATATACAAACACACACACGCATATATATATATATGTATATATATATATATATATATATATATATATATATGGGGGCAAGGCGATTTAAGTGACTTGCCCAAGGTCACACGGCTAGTAAGCATGTTGAGTGTCTGAGGCCAGATTAGAACTTAGAACTCAGGTCCTCCTGACTCTGGGGCTAGTGCTCTATTCACCATGCCACTTAGCTGTCCTGAAAATTGGGTTCGGCATGTATAGATGTTTTTGAATATATATTCTTATTAAACATATTTTCACAGTAGTGTGGATTGCATTCTTGTGAAAATAAATGGGAAGACCCTAGAGAGACTCATGAGAGTTGCCCAAGTGTCACCCAACCCATAGCCCAGTTCTCACATAAGCACTATGTGAGTAGATGAGAACAATAGTAAGTAGGGAAATATAATCTCTATATAGCTTATTAAAAAGTGGGCAAAGGTCTGATTTCATCAGAGTTGTCCAAAATTTTTATAATGTCTCAGAAGCCAAGCAGGCAAGATATTAGGGTAGCGAGGTAGAGGTGTGGCTGTTGCTTAAAGGCAATGTGAACACCTGAGATCTAAAGGACTGATTAACTTGTGCAATAGATGGGGGAGCCAAAGATGACACTTCCAGGAGTGCCAGGTATTTTAGCTATGAGCTAGACCTCCCTCTATGTTCTCATTGACTAAATTCTTTGAGAGGTGAACTGGCCAAGTTATCGGGAGCTTGTTTTCCAAAATTGGTCTGTTGAAATTGGCCATGAGACAAAAAACAAAGAACAGACAGTGCCTACCACTGTCCTTTGTTTCACTGATTTGTAAGGTGAAGTCTTGGCCTGGCCTTACCTGGACTTTTTTTTTCAGTGAATTTAATTCCCCCATCCCTTGATACCTAGAAAAACTTTGCTTTTAGTAGAAACTTGTGGGTGTGCGCACATGTGCACAAATGTATGGGGAATAAATAAATATGGACATCTATTTTTCTCTATTGCATGATATTTCTATGGTGAAAGCCAATAGGAAGTAACAGATATTGTGGTATAGTGAATAGAGCTCTGGACTTGGAATCAGGAAGACCTGGGTTTGAATCCCACCTCAGGTACTTATTAGTTGGATGACTGTAGAACAATCACTTCCTCCCTATGGGGTTCAGTTCTCTTATCTTCAAAATGGAGAGGTTGCATTCAGTAGCCTTCTAAGGTCCCTTCCAAGAGTCAATCCAAGGGTGTGCTTATATGTCATTCCTATATATATATATATATATATATATATATATATATATATATGTATGTCATATATAAGCTAACTTATGTGGGTTAATGAGCTAATTTCAAAATTGAGTCTAGGAAATCAGCAAACAGCTACAAATAGAGGCTTAATTTATTGTTTTGTTGATTATCTTAAGACTTAAGAAAGCGATGGAGAAAATGCAAATGAAACTTAAAAGTGTGTTGAGCATTTTCAGAGAGATGGCTCTTAAAAAGTTACCAACATACCCCTGTTGAAAGCTGTGATCCTGTGAGGTAAGGAGTCTGCATTCTGGGTTATAAGTTCTAAAACATTCAAGGTGTCTTTGACCTTAATTTCCTCAACTCCAGTGATGCTCACCTATGTCATGGATGAGGCACAGTGAAAAATAAAAAAACACTGGTGTAAGTCTGAATCTGAGTTCAAATCCCACATCTGACACTGTGTGACCTTTGCCTGCCCTCCCTGAGCCTCAGTTTCTTCATGTATAAAATGAGGAGATCAGACTAGATGGCCTCTGGGGGCCCTTCCAACTCTAGTTCTGGAATCCACTGATATTATAGATTAGTTCGATGCAAAAGACAATCAGGAAGAAAGTAATACTGCCTCCCTCACAGGTTCTTGCAAGAATATGATAAAAAGTATATAAGAACATTGTGAACTGCAGAGTGATGTGTGTGTCTGCATGCACATACATATGCACCAATTTATATCGATTTGTATTGTTGTAACAGTACCCCTTTACTGTCTTATAATGACAGAGAATGAGGCCCATGTTTACATCATTGACTACTACTGCCTGGAGTGAGGAAGACCTTAGTGCAAATATGGCCTCGTGCACTTATTAGCTATGTGACCCTGGTCAAGTCACTGAAACTCTGCCTCAATCTTCTCATTTTCAAAATGGTGATAATAAGAGCACCTACCTCCCTGGGGTTGTTAAGATATTTGTAAAGATATATATGTGTGTATACATATATGTATATGTACATATGTATATATATATATGTAGACATATATGCATATATATGCAAAGGCTTGTTCCCTTCCCTTCTCTACATGTAGTAGTCCCTTGGAAAGGCAGTTGGGCTTAAGTGTGTGGATGAAGGTGTCACAGCACTGGGGTCTGGGTGACCCACTGCTACTTTGGTTTTTCATGGTAGCAAAAAAACAAACAAACAAACCCAAACCCAGGATGCCAAGAGAAGCAGGGATTAAGAAATAATTGAAGAAATTGATTTGTGTGAATCTAATGGAATATTATTGCAATGTGTGAAGTGATGGCTATGAGTTCAGAGAAACATGGGACGATTTCTATGAACAGGTGTGGGGTAAAGAAGGTAGGACCAGAACAACAGATACCATGATTAGGCTAAAGTAAATGAAAATAACCCTAAAAGGTAAAGGTGAGCTCAATTAAATACAAAGAGAATTAAATTAAAATTAAATGTCCAAGAGAACAGATAATGAAGCAATACTCTTTAGTCCTCTCAGTAGAAAGCTGTGGGATTACAGGCAGGGAAAGTTGTTTATCTTGGAAGATGCAATTACAGTGTCAGTTGGTTTGGTTTAACTGGTTTGTTTTTTTTTGTTACAAGGGAAGCTTTATGGAAGGTGTGGCACCTGAGCTTGGCCTCAAAGGAAGAGGAAATGGAAATGTAGCTGTGGTCTATGAATGTACAGAAATGGGAAAAGACAGGAACAGATGGAGGCTAGCTTGTAGTCCAGTTGGCTTGGAATGTCAAACGTAGCATGAAATGAGATTGGAAAGGTAGTTTGGAGCCTGATTATGGAGAGCCTTAAAGGCTGGGCTAATGAACTTGAATTTTATTCTATGGACAATGGGAGCCACTGAAGGGAAAAGGGAAGGGAACAAGCTTTTATATAACATCTACAAGGCGCTAAGTGCTTTATAAATATTATATAATTTGATCCTCACAACAGCCCTGTGTCACTGTTATTGTCTCCATTTTATAGTTGATGAAACTGAGGCAAATAGCTGTTAAGTGACTTGCCCAGGGTTAAAAGTGGCTGAGATAGGGTTTGAATCCTGGCCCAGCAAGAGTCTGTCTATTGTACCACAAAGCTGCATTTATTAATAAACATTTATTTATATAAATAACATTTATTTACATAAACGTGCTGTGCCAAGTACTAGAAGATTATTTGGAAATCATAGGAGGAAGTATTGGAGAGATGAAAGGCTGAGCAGAAAAACCAGTTGGAAACTATTGTTGGGGCAGCTAGGTGGTGCAATGAATAGAGCACCAGCCCTGGAGTCAGGAGGACCTGAGTTCAAATCCAGCCTCAGACACTTGACACTTAGTAGCTGTATGACTTTGGACACTTAACCCCACTTCCCCCCTCAAAAACAAACAAACAAAAAAGGAAGCTATTGTTATAGACCCCAGACCAGAGGGAATGGGGATCCAAACTAGGGTGATTACAGAGAGGACAGAGATGGACAGTTGTGAGAGACTGAGAAAGCAGAACTGAGTTAACTTTGCACTAATTTAATGTGTGGGATGAGCAGAAAAGAATGAAAAGTGACTTGGAAATTTTGAGTCTAGGTAACAGGGAGAATGGTGATATTTTTAATTCAGTTTCAGAGATGACATATTAGAGATATCTGCCAAAGTTACAACATTCACACAGCTTAGTTTTAGCTAGGTCCAAACCAGTCCTTGACAACTAGGTGAGGTAATGCCTAGAACACTGGACTTTGAGTCAGAAAGACCTGAGTTTGAATTTCAGTAACAATCTCTTTGCAGCCTCAGTTTCCTCATGTGTAAAAAAAAAAGAGATGATTGTATTCACATCCCAGGACTATTGCAGGGAAAAAACGAGTTAATATGCCAAGTATTTTGTAAACTTCAAAGCACTTTATAAATTATTCTTTGGTCTCAAGTGTTCATTATTGTAAAGAGAATCCAGACATGAAGAATGAGAACTATCATCTCTGTTAATAATTGGCCTGCCAGGGATTAGGTGTTTTACTCTAGGCATGCAGCTAAACATTTTTTATCCAAGTTTTTAAGCCCCTAATTTAGGAAGAACTGTTGGAAGAACTAGATGTGGACATCTCTCTTAGGGCAGAGAGAGTTCTCAGAAGTAAAATGAGTTTTTTGGGGAGAAAACACTTCAAGATGCCAGTGGATCTTTGGCCTCATTGATGTAGGTGTTCCCTCCAGTCTCACAGATTGATACCCAGACCAGACCTGCCCATCCTACGTGAAACATATGGTCACATAAATCCACCATGGTTTTTTGTGGTAGCAAAAACAACAAACAAACAAAAAAACAGGAAACAAAGAGGAATAGGGATTGAGGAATAATTGAAGAAATTGATTTGTGTGAATCTAATGGAATGTTATTGCAATGTGTTAAATGATGGATATGAGTTCAGGGAAACATGGGAAGATTTCTATAAACAGATGTAGAGTAAAAAGGTGGGACCAGAACAACAGATACCATGACTAGACTAAAGTAAATGAAAACAACCCTCAAAGGTAAAGTTGAGCTCAATTAAATGCAAAGATTCATAATGGTCTAAGAGAACAGATAATGAAACATTTTTTGGTCCTCTCAGTAGAAAGCTGTGGGATTACAGGCAGGGTAAGTTGTATATCCTGGAAGATGCAATTACATTGTCAGTTGGTTTGGTTTAACAAAGAAACAAATTAAAGAAGGGAGGAAATCAGGTAACATGGCTCCTCAATCTTAGTGCCTTCCCTTGTGATTATCTCCAACTATCCTGTAAAAATCACTTATTTTTTCATACCCATCATGTTTTCTCCCATTATACTGTAAGATCCTTGAGGGTAAGGACAATTTCCCCCCCCCCCATTTTCTTTGCATCCCCAGCTCTTAGCAGAGTTGCTGTTCAATCACTTCAATTATGTCTGACCCTTTGTGATCCCACTTTGGGGTTTTCTTGGCAAAGATACTGAAGTGGTTTGGCATTTCCTTCTCCCGCTCACTTTATGGATGAGGAAACAAAGACAGAGTTAAGTGCCTTACCCAAGGTCACACCGCTAGTAAGTATCTGAGGCCAAATTTGAACTCAGAAAGATGAATCTTCCTGATTCCAAACCCAGTTCTATCCACTGCACCACCTAACTGTCCCACTTAGAACAGTGTCTGATATGCATTAGGTACTTAATAAATACTTGATGACTTAACTTGAGTCATCCTCTAAGGCCTTTCCTGTTAATAGTTGACAAACATTTTATAAAACACTTACAGTGTAGAAGGGACTATGCTAAGTGCTTCACAAATATTATCTCATTTGATTTTCACAACAACCCTGGGAAGCAGGGCTATTATTAGCCCTGTTTTGCAGATGAAGAAACTGAAACAAATAGAGGTTAAGTGACTTTCCCAGGGTCAAACAGTTAGTAAGTGTTAGATTTGAACTCAACTCTCCCAGACTCCAAGTTCTTGACTGTATCCATGATATGATGTAGCTTTATCTTACATGAGAGGTTAATGCTGTCCATCCTAAACTCCTTGTTTATTTTCTATTTAGTTTCAATGTATTTTTCTGAGTACTTGCTGTATCTTCTCCTGTAGAATATATGATCTTTTTCATTTTACTGTTTCATTTTTTTCTTCCGATATTCCTTGCCTAGGACAGTGTCAGGCACAAAGGAAATGCTTAATCACATTTTTTAAAAAATTAATTGAATTGGGGTGGGTGGAAAGTAGAGAGTTGTGGTTAATCACCACCATGCTATCTGAGCCAACAGCCTACTTCCAGTGTGTACAGAGGGGAAATTCATTGTAACCATCAACACTTATTGATGGTTACAATCATTTTTGTTAAATTACAATATATGACAATGTTCCAATAATCATCAGTATTGTCTCCCTTGCCCCCAGGGGTCCACTATAATTTAGTAGAAGGAGTTGCATTTAATAGCAGAGATTCTGGGGAGATTTGGGTTCAACTGTTGCATCAGACAATTATTCACTGTGTAACGGGGGAAATCACTTTACTTCTCTAGGTCTTAGTTTCTTCATCTGTAAAATGAGAGAATTAGTGACAGGCATGGTAGTATAGCTTTGAATCCCTTCTACTGGGGAGGATGAAGCCAGTGGATCCCTTGAGCTTGAGGAATTCTGAGCTGTAGTAGCCCTGGGATAGAGGGGTGGAGTGGGCATCAGATTGCCCAAGGAGGGGCAAACTGGCACAGTTTGGAGATGGAGCACCATATGGCTTTCTTGTGGATCAACAGCTGAATTTTTAGTATAGGCTAGAGAGACTTAGGGCAACTAGGTGCAGTGCATGATGTCAGGCCCTGGAATCAGGAAGACTCATCTTCATGAATTTAAATCTGGCCTCAGACACTTGTTGGCTGTGTGATCTTGGGCAAGGCACTTAACCCTATTTGTCTCAGTTTCCTCATCTGTGAATTGAGCTGAAGAAGGACATGATGAACCACTCCGGGATCTTTGCCAAGAAAACCCCAAATGGGGTCACAAAGAGTTGGACACTACTGAAATATCCGAGCAATAGCAGAGACTTGGCCTCAACAAACAAAACCAACACTACACAACAAAATGAATCAATGAATAAACAAATAAATAAAAATGAGAGGTTGAATTTGATGACCTCTGAGGTCCCATCTCTGTGGGATAGAGACCACTACCAGATTTTTGAAATTGGAGTCTGAGTCAAAAAGCAGAAAGAGTCCTTTATTCTTTCTTCCTCATGAGAAAGGGCACAGCCCTCGGCGCGCAAACAACGTCATCCAGGGAGTGCAAATTTCAGAAGCTGTCAGGCTTCTGTTATCCTAATCCCAACCTGACCCACTCCCCTTGTTGGGTCTCACCATCGGTTGGTGAGGTGGGCTCACAATCCCTTCTCCAGTGTCTTGCTAATTAGTGCAAAGCAATCTCAATCCTTCATTACAATAATTATTCATGAATTCGTATCCTATCAGAGGATCGTGTTTTCCAATTCTTCATTATGCACCAAATTTGGAGACAGCCAATGAGAGTTACAGTTGACAGTCCTCTATTATCATAATTATTCATTTGACTCTTCTACCCAATCAGAAGTAAAAATCCTTCAATCCCTTATTTATGCATATTTACATATCAAATTTGGGGACAACCAATGAGAAGAAGGCTAGTATTGTTTCCTTTAAGTTTCCTTCTTTCTGGGACCTGTGGAAACTTAACCCTTTGCTGTTTCTCACACATCCATCTCTAAATCTTTGAGCCTATGAGTCTAAACCACAATGATTCCTGCCTCTTGGGCAGCTAAGGAGGACAGGAAGAGGGAAGCCACCAAATTAGGAGGAGAAAGGGAGTATCAGATTTGCCTAGGCAAATGTTGGGGACAGGGTAGATGATGCAAAGAATAGAGCATCAGTCCTGGAGTCAGGAAGATTTGAGTTCAAATCTGGTCTCAGATACTAGCTCTATGACCCTGGGCAAGTCACTTAACCCCTATTTTCCTCAGGTCCTCGTCTGTAAAATGTGAATGCATTGGAGAAGGAAATGGCAAACCACTTCAGTATCTTTGTCAAGAAAAACTCATGGTCAAGTCCTTGGACTCACAAAGAGTTGGATGCAACTTGCAAATGTTGCTAACTCTTCAAGGGCATGGACTCAAGTCTGTATTGAGCTCTCCTTTGTACCATTGCATTTAGCACTTAGGATCATAGTGTCCTAACTGCTCAAAATAAAACAAGAAGACCTTACTCTTAGCAGAGATGGTAGTGGGATAGAGAGATAACTGATATAAAAATAATAGGTCCCTTTCTTTCCTGGGCTCTTGGGAAGAAGATCTTGAAAACCATCTCATCCAATCTTTTCTTTTTATAGATGAAGAAATTGAGGGTCTCAGGAGAGGGTTAAGTGACCTGCCTTTGGTCATTGATTGGCATAGCTGGTACCAGAAACCATGTTAGTCTTCTAGTCTAACACAAATGACATTTAAGGATGATGGAAATGCAGGGTCTCATCTCTTGTTTCTCTTTGGAGCTTGCCAAGTGCTCTTCGTGATTCCAATAGCTCCCCAAATTCACAAGCCCTTAGTATCTTCCTGGTCAAGTTATATGGGAACTTTTTCCTCTCTCTCTGGGAATGGAACCATTATACTCTGTAAGCTCCTAGAAAACTTTTATTACTACCCATGCAAGCTCACTCAGCCATGGAATAAACAAGTTGTGGAAACTGCTTAACACGGGCCTAAGAATCTCATACCATGTGAAGAACTCTTTATGAATTGTGCATAATTTATAGGTATTAGTACTGGCCCTGAGCAATTTTAAGAAAGGGGTCAAATTTCCCTAGTATGCTCCCCAATCTCCCCCCTCAGTAACCTTTCCCTTCCTTTCAGAACTTCCAGGTACCAGTGCCCTCATTCAAGTCTAGTTTACCCTATTCTGTACTCAAAGGAAATCAGTATGACAAATTCATTTGTCCTAAGAAGTGAAGGGGGGGAAGAGTTTCAATATGTGATCCTCTGTGAAGATATACCCCTAGGAGATTCAGCACAACTGTATTTAGGGTCTCCTTAAAGGGACTTAAACCATACTTAGAGCTTGGTGAGAACTTAGAATCCATTTATGCTTAGGACTCATGGCCCTTGTGTATAGATCCTGAAAGGGCTCTCCTGTTGTAGTATTTGTCTTTCATTTTCTTTTCTTTTTTTTTTTTTTTAAGCAATCAGGGTTAAGTAACTTGCTCAAGGTTACAAGGCCAGGTGTTTCTGGGTGTGGTGTTGAGTGTCTGAGCCCAGGATTCGATCTCCAGGTCATTCCAACACTGGAGCCGGTGCTCTTACTCGCTGAGCCACCTGGCCACCCCTTGTCCTTCATTTTCGAAGAGACCATGGCATCAGGGAAATGATGACATGACTTGCAGTTGACTTTGATTTGAGTAGGGGAGCACTGTGCAAGGTCACCCGCCTCACTTTGTCTTCCCTAAGAGTTCTCCTAAAGGCACCTAGTTCAGCTCCCTCATTTTATATATGAAAAAGCTGAGGCCCAGGAAATTTAACCAGCTTAACAGTAAATAAGTGTCAGAGGGGGGATTTGAACCCAGGTCCTCTGCCTCCTAAAATGTGGGATCATAGAATCATAGATATAATGTTGGAAAGATCCTTGGGAAAATAATACAATTTCATTTTACAAATGAGGTTCAGGGAAATTAGGTGATTTGTCCGAGGTTACACAGCTATTTTTCCTGAAGGAAGAGATGAATTAGAGTCTTTCTGACTCTAATGCTAACATTCCAACCACATAGCTGATCAATCCCCCAATTTTACCCATGAAGAAAGTATGGCCCAGAAAAAGTTAAGCCCAAGGTTTACTGGATCTGGAAGTCCTACTGAATTATTTCAATTCTCATCCTCCTGCTGCCACCATATGTGTGCTTGCATATGTGTGCCCCCAACCAAACAAATGTCCTTGGGAGTAGGAAATGTTTTTCCTGAAAATCCCCAGATCTCCACCCCAGAAAGTTACCTTCTACTACCATCACCTTTATATGGCTATCTCTTGGAAGGAATTCCAAAACTGCTATATTTCTTTAGGCAAGGTATCAATGAGTCTTCTTTCCCTTAATTCTACCCCCAAAAAGAATGGTTAAATTGAGTATCTCTGTACCCCTGTAAATTTGACATCTTATATACCTTAATTTTTAAAAAATTTATTTCTCTAATTCCGTAGTTTTTTTTTTTTTAATGGCCACCAACATGTATTGGCTAGATTAAGGTAGAGATGCCCTACTGATATTAGGTCCATAGACAGGGGAACACTTCAAAATTCCTTTGGGGTCTGATCAAATCTGCAGTCTTCTGGGGGCAAAGCCTTAGAAAGGATGGGTTCAACCTCTAGTTTTTCCATGCACATTTGCCCCTTGCAAGAAAGCTAGGACCATGCTAAACACAAACAAATAAATCACTAATGTAATTCAACATTGCTGAGGGATAGGTGAACCTTTCCAGTAAATCCACAAGTTTGAAGACTGGCATCTTCTTTGCTCTTCTTTATGACCTTTTCAGTTCCAAGTGCTATGAAACTATGTACATGTGGTTCGTAGCAGGTGGAGAAGAGATGGGAGGTACTTATTTGTTGAGATCTGGACATGAGAGACACTGGTAATATGTCTTTAATTTGGAACCTCACAGGTTCATTAAGTCAAGGTGGGCTAGGGCAGGCCATGTTGTAAAAAAAAAAAACTGGATAATACAGAGATCCAGTTGACTTTCCTTTGGCTTGGCTCCCCTGGCAAAATGGTGACATCAACTCTGGTCAGGAAAGCTCTAGGGAGGGGGCAGCAATGCAGGTTTTCTTGTTTCTTAGACCACTTCTCTATGCTCTATGACAAGCTGGCTCAAAGGAATAACAGGTCCAGGAAAAATAGGTACCCTAATGCATTGTTGGTGGAATTGTGAACTGGTTCAACCATTGTGGAGAATAATTTGGAACTATGCCCAAAGGGCTATAAAGCTTTGCATACCTTTTGTACCAACAAAACCACTACTATGTCTATTCCATGAAGACAGACACTCTATCTCCCATCTCTATACCTTTGTACTGGCTGCCTCCCATGTCTAGAATGTTTTCTTTCCTCTCCTTCACTTCTTAGAAACCCTGTCTTTCAGGAGGTGTTTTCTTTGTCCACCCCCTCCCCTTATCTGCTAGCAACAACAACTACCATTTATGTAGCATTAACTATGTACCAGACACTGTGCTAACTTCACCAATATTATTCAATCCTCACAAAAACCCTGGAAGGTAGGTGCCATTAATGTCCCCATTGTTCAAATGAGGAAATTTGGGCAAACAGAAGTTAAATGTCTTGCCCAAGGTCACACAGTTAGTAAGTGTCTGAGGTGGGAAGACTTCCTGGCTCCAGGCCCAGTGCTCTATCTACTGCTGTACCTAGTTATTAGAGTCTTTCTCTCTAAGGGTACCTTTACCTAGCTACACTGTATAAATCTTGCAGGTACTCACTTATATACACTGTCACTCCCATTAGACAATTGGGTTTAAGTGAAGCAGAAATTAGATTTCAGTGAGGCAGAGTTGTTCAAAGTTGTCGGTCTCACTCTCTCTTCCAGAGTAATTGAAGTCCAGTGGCAAGACAAAAGTCATGATGACTGCTAATGGCCCAAGATGTAGGGCGTGACCTTGGCTTCTTCAGTGTCTGATCAAGCTCTGAGCACTCCACAACTCCTGCTTCAGCCACCTTCACACATAGCTGCTGGAACAAATTGTTCTCATCCACCCATTCTGGACAGGGTGGGGAGATGGGGGCGTAATAAGGGGTGGGGAAGGTGTTAGTCTTCACACCCCAAGTCTAGCACATAGTAAGCATTTAGTAAACATTTGTTAGTCAATATTTTGATTCCCCTGGTATCTTTTCTAGTGCCCGGCACAGTGCTATAAATGGTCCAAACCTACCATGCTTCCCTGATAATAAGACCTATCCCAAAAATAAGCCCTCCCCTTACTGTGTAAGATTCCTCTAAAATAAGCCCTCCCCTGAAAATAAGCCCTATTGAGATTGCTACTGTAGTGAAGGTGATCCCCTGCACTACACGCTACCTTACAGTACCCTCTGTATGCACTGTCCCCCCCCAGTGAAACGCATGCCATGCTCCGAGCTGCATCCAATCAGAGCTGCAGCATCATCCTGTTCTTTATTAAATATATTATTGAATAAAGGTACATTTTTTTGTTCACATTTACCTGTTTATTAAAATTGCTGTCAATGTTCATTAAAATAAGCCCTCCCCTGAAAATAAGCCCTCTGGTGTTTTTCTGTCCAAAAAAAATAATAAGATAGTGTCTTATTATCAGGGAAACACGGTATAGGGGGAATCTCTTGGTATGGAAATTCCTCTCTCCAATTTTCAGTAAGTGCAATCACTTACCAGAGAGTTCATTTATAATCCTTGAGGGTGTCTGGGGGTTAAATAACTCATTCATAAATACACGGTACGCAGCAGAACTTGAACCCTAATATTCTTGATTCCAAGTCTGGTCTTTTAGCACCTATGTTGACTTTCAGCTTGCATGTTGGCTTTGGGGTCATCTCAAAGTGGACAGCATTCTTGGATTGGAGCAATGGGGAGCTTAGTTCAAATCCTGCTTCCGACGCATCTTAGCAGTATCTTGGCAGCTCTCAGCCTCAGTTTTCTCACCTGTAAAATGAAGGGGTTGGTCTCTATGATCTAAATCTATGATCCTCTGACCTGAATACATGTGATGTAATTAATATAGAGAACTCCCTTTACCAACTAGAGCCACAAATGCTCTGCAATTTATAGTCCCATTGAATTGCCTGGGGACACTCAAAGGTTAAGGTCTGTGTCAAAAGTACAACTTGGACTCATGTCTTCCTGAATCTGAAACTGTCTATCCATATGCCATATTGCTTGTCCTTCTTCCAGAAGGCAAACGTATAATAATATTGTTGAAAGGATGAAATTAACACAAAGGAATTTTGGATTATCCATAAGGTATAATACAATTATAATCATCAAGTTTGGTCCCAAAAAAGGGATGGGAGAAAATGCAATTTTCTCTTTTGAAGAGAAGGGGGACTATGGGTAATGTATCACTGCTTACCTATATTTTCCTATATAGTTGATATAATGGGTAGTTTTGCTAAACTGTTTTTTTCCCCCTACTCTTTTATACTTTGTTTAAAGGATGGATAAAGGAGAAAAGGGACATGTTGTGAGATGAAATTGATATCAAAACAAGAAATTGCAACAAAAACTAAACATATATATCTGTGTATCTATGTATATATACATACACATTTACATATACATACATATATATGCACATATATTTTAGGCTAATATTTATTATCCACCAGAACAGTTGCCATCCAATGTTTAAGGTGGAATCATCCTTTCCTCTTGAAAATCTCCCGCCTTAAAAAAAAAATAATAAAAAAATAAAAGAAAATCTCCCACCTTAAAGTCATTGATGTTTCAGAGACAAAGCCAGGGGCATTGTCTTCAATGTTAATTGTCTTCCCACTGTTAAAGTGAATACAGTAGACCAAGCTTGGTCCCTAAAAAGAGATGAGAAAATGGACCCCCTTCCATTTGCAGAGGTGGTAGACTATGGGAGTAGAATATTGAATATGCTATCAGATTTAATTGAAGTCTTGGTGAGTTTTTCTGAATTGTTTTTTTTCCCTCTTCTCTCCTTTTTTTATTCTTTGTTACAGGCTAACTCTTAGAGTTAGAGGATACAGGTATATCTATACACGATAATATATAATGCCCATAATGAGGGCCTCAAGAAGTTTCCTTCACCTTTTCCTAATAGTTGATCAGTCTTCTGTTTTTCAACTTTGCTTTTTGCCACCTTAGAAAGTAGGCAGACAGCCTAGTCCCTGAGATATAGGACAGATATGTTTCAGTGGAGCAGGGAAATGGAAGCTAGTAGCAATAAGATTTAGTTGCCCAAGGGAAAAAATTGGTAACATGAGGGGGGAATCAGGCGAGGGAGGTCAGGCCCAAGAAAATAGGACACCTAATATAGATATAGTTGGTGTGGTGCTCCTGCTGATTGGGAATCTTTTCAAGGGAGGGGCTCAAGAATTATCAGTTTTGCTTAGAGCCAATCCACATGGACCAGCCAATCCAGGACCTCCTGGAAGGGTGTTACCTCAGCACTGCATCCTGTTTTTCAACTGATGTTTAGACTTCCTGAGAACTTGATCCTGGCCAAACAAGTTTCTGTCTGGCAGTATTTGAATCTGAGGGAAAACACTAAGTAATCATGGAAACCATGCCACATTCTCCACTGAAGATCCAACCAGAGGAAGGAGGTTTTAGTTACAGCAAGAAGGATTTGGGTTAGCTAAATAGCAGATATACCTGATCATGAGACTTGTTCTCAAGAGAGAGTGACAAGGGCCTTCATGGCAAACCCTTAAAAATCTGTCAGGTAAATGGGGGCACTTCAGGTCAACATGCTTTGAAGGAAACCTGACGCATGATACTAACGAAGCATTAAACCATTAGGACCAATTTTTTCATCTCTTTAGGAGCCGAGCTTAATATACTGTGTGACCTTTTGAAGTCAATGCCCCTGGCTTTGTTTCTGATCTACTAGTGACTTTAAGGGAGGTATTTTCAGGAGGAAAGGATGGCATAGTAGCCTGCTCTGGTAGATAATAAATATTAAGCCTAAAGTGTGTGTGTGCATACACATACACACACACATTTACACATACACACAGTATGTATGTATGTGTAAATGTAAAAATATACACACATAGGGAGTAGAAACAGGATTTCTGCACAGCTCCCACTTCCACTTCCTCCAATACATGTAAAAAATGACTCTAAACAAACTTTAGAGCTACAGAACCCACAAAGTGACAGAGAGAAACTAACCTCCCACAGAAGACAGCCTGGCAGGCTGGCAGGAAGGGACCATCACAGCACTCTGGGAGCCAAGCCCAGCCCCACATGAGCCCGAGGTTTTAGCTTCAGGGCACCCTGGCTTTTTCATCAAGAAAATATTACAAGCAACCAAGAAGAAGCAATGTGAATATTGTGGAAACGCAATCAGGATAACACAGGATCTGGAAGCTTCGACACTGAGGGATTGAAGCACTTAAAATATGATATTCTGGAGGTCAAAGGAGCTGGGATTAAAACCAAGAATTACCTACTCAGCAAAACTGAGTATCATGCTTCAGGGGAAAATATGATCATTCAGTGGAATAGAGGAATTTCAAGCATTCTTGATGGAAAAACCAGAGTTGAATAGAAAATTTGACATTCAGATACAAGAAGCATGAGAAGCATGAGAAGATAAACAGGGAAAAGAAATCATAAGCCACTGATCAAAGTTGAACTATTTACATTCCTACATGGAACAATTATAATTGTAACTTATGAAACTTTTCTCAGTATGAGAATAGTTGAAGGGAATATAAATATATATATATACATGTATACATACATATGTATGTCTGTATAGGAGGGTATATGGGCATATGAATACATATGTGAGTATGTGTATATATGTTTACAGGTATGCATAGACAGGGGGCATCAGTTCAATTGAATAGGAAGGGATGATACTTAAAAGGTGAAATTGAGAGGTGAGAACGGAATATAATGAGAGGAGATGGGGAGAGACAGAATGGAGCAAATTATCTCACATAGAACAGGCAAGGGAAATCTGATACAATGGAGGGGAAGAACAGGAAGGCAAAAGGGAATGAGTCAACCTTACTTTCATTGAATTTGGCTTAGGGAGGAAACAACATACACACTAAATAGGGTACTTCACCCTACAGGAGAGTAGGGAGGAAGGGGATGAGAGGGGGGATGATGGAGGGGAGGGCAGGTTGGGGGAAAGGAAATTGGAAGCACACACTTTTGAAATGGGACAGGGTCAAAGTAAAGAATAGAACAAGTTGGGTGGTGGGATAGGATGGAGGGAAATATAGTCAGTCTTTCACAATATATCCACTATGGAAATGTTTTGCATAGCTACACATGTACAACCTATATTGAATTGGTTATCTTCCCAGTAAAGGTGGATGATGAGGGAGGAAGGGAAAGAATCTGGAATTCAAAGTTTTAAAATCAAATGTTTAAATATATATATATATATATATTTCTGTACATGCAACTGGAAAATAAGATATACAGGCACTGGGGCATAGAGATCCATTTTGCCCTACTGGAAAGTTGGAGGGAGGATGGGGGAGGATATAGGAGAGGACAGATTGGGGGAGGGGGTATTCAGTGGGATTGCTCTTTTGGGGTGGTGTGTAGGGGGAAAATGGGGAGAAAATTTGTAACTCAATATCTTGTGGAAATGAATGATGTAAACTAAAAGTAAATATAAAATTTAATTAAAAAAAAGAAACTTACGATCGAATGCCAAGTTATTGCTGATTGCTGGCTGACTACCTCTAAGTAGATGATTTGTTCTGTTGGCTTCTCAAACTTAACTTGTCATTCACCCCACAATTAAAATATACTTTTCTTGGCAGAAAAAAAGAAAAATATACACACATATATTTAGTTTTTATTACAATTTTTTATTTTGTCATCAAATTCATTTCATAATATGTCTCTTCTCTCCTTCACCATTAAAATATTAAAAAGTAGGGAAAAACAGTTTAGAAAAACTACCCATCATATCAACTATATAGGAAAATGTATGTAAGCCGTGTTCTGTTATCCATAGTCCTCCTTCTCTAAAAAAAGTGAGAGAATTGCATTTTCTCCTATCGCTCCTTTGGGGACAAACTTGATGATTATAATTGTATTATGCCTTATGGATAATCCAAAACTCCTTTGTGTTAATTTCATCCTTTAAACAATATTATTATACATTTGCCTTCTGGAAGAAGGACAAGCAATATGGCATATGGATAGACAGTCTCAGATTCAGGAAGACATGAGTCCAAGTTGTACTTTTGACACAGACCTTAACCTTTGAGTGTCCCCAGGCAATTCACTGGGACTATAAATTGCAGAGCATTTGTGGCTCTACGTTGGTAAAGGGAGTTCTCTATATTAATTAGATCACAGGTATTCAGGTCAGAGGATCATAGATTTAGATCATAGAGGCCAACTCCTTCATTTTTTTTTAAAGCAACTTGCTCAAGGTTGCACGGCCAGGGTGGGTGCTAAGTGTTTGAGCCTGGATTCGATCCCCAGGTCATCCTGACACTGGGGCTGATGCTCTTACTTGCTGTGCTACATCTCTGCCCCCCAACCCCTTCATTTTACAAGTGAGAAAACTGAGGCTGAGAGCTGCCAAGATACTGCTAAAATGTGTCTGAAGCAGAATTTGAATAAAGTTCTCCATTGTTCCAAGCCAAGAAGGATGTCCACTTTGCAATCGAGCTAAAACAAAAACAATATAGCTAAAACAAAACAAAGCCAACACGCAAGTTGACAGTCAGCATAGTAGCCAGAAGGTCAGATTTGGAATCAGGACAAGGGTTCAAGTTCTGCTATTCACAGTATGCTATTGGATGAATTATTTAACCTCCAGATACCCTCAAGGACTATAAATGACAGTCACTCATTGAAAATTGATGAGAGGAGTTTCCATATCAAGAGATTCCCCATGTTACAAAAATCAGGAGTTTGGACCATTTATAGCACTTTGTGCTTACTATGTGCTAGACTTGGGTTGTGGAGCCTATCCCCCTCCCCACCCCCCATCTCCCCATTCCCCCATCTCCCCACCCTGTCCAGAATGGGTGGATGAGAACAATTTTTTCCAGCAGCCATATGAAGGTGGCTAGAGCAGGAGCTGTGGAGTGCTCAGAGCTTGATCAGACACTGAAGAAGCCAGGTCATGCCCTACATCTTGGGCCATTAGCAGTCATCATGACTTTTGTCTTTCCACCAGACTTCAATAACTCTGGAAGAGAGAGTGAATCTGATAACTTTGAACAACTCTACCTCACTTAAATCCAATTCACTTGAAAGTCAAGACCACCCTGTAATGTCATTTGTGCTTTTTTAAAATAAAGAACAAATGACAGCAACATGTTATAGGCACTATTAAACCCTGGGGATTACAAAGAAATGAAAAAAAAAAAATAGTGCCTGTCCTCAAGGAGTTTGTGGTCTAAAGGGAGTGATACATGTAACTTTCAGTGCAGTTAAAATGTTACCTTAGAGGGAAAGGCTAACAGCTAGATACAGCAGTAGATAGGGCACTGAGCCTGGAGCCAGGAAGTCTTTCCACCTCAGACACTTACTAGCTGTGTGACCTTGGGCAAGTCACTTAACTTCTGTTTGCCCAAATTTCCTCATTTGAACAATGGTGACAATAATGGCACCTGCCTTCCAGGGTTGTTGTGAGGATTGTAAAACATTGGTGAAGCACTTAGCACAGTGTCTGGTACATAGTAAATGTTACATAAATGGTAGTAGTGGTGGTGGTGGTGGTGGTCACAGCAGCAGCAGTAGTAGTGCTAGTAGTTGTTATTAGAAGATGGGGGAGGGGTGAACAAAGGAAAGACTTCCTGAAAGACAAGGTTTCTAAAAAGTGAAGGAGAGGAAAGAAAACATTTTAGGAATGGAAGACAGCCATTGCAAAGATATAGAGATGGGAGATGGAGCACCTGTCTTCATGGAATAGATGTAATAGTGGTTTTTCTGAGTCAAATGGTTATAAGGTTCCAAATTATTATCTATAATGCTTGGACCAGTTCACAGTTCCACAAACAGTGCATTAGGGCACCTATTTTTCCTGGATTTGTGATTCGTTTGAGTCAGCTTGTTATATGGGGAGAACTGACCTAAGAGTCAGGAAAATCTCTGTTCATGTCCTTTTTCTTGACACAAACTGACAATATGACCCTGGGCAAGTCACCTAACCTCTCAATGATCTAGATAACGCCCTACAACTAGGAGTCATAAAGAAGGTGCTACCTTGTTTGGATAGAGGAAAATTTATGGTATGAGAGCTTCTTATATCAATGAAATCACACACAGGCATTATAACTGGGGATTTCAATTTACAAATAACCTCCATGGTTCCCAGTTCTTTCTCCTCCTCAAGTCCTTAGAATGCTTCACTGCCCACAGAACAATGGTCACACTCTTGATCTTCTCAATGTCCTTCCACACCACCATAACTCAGAGTTCCTCTGTCACTAACTCTCCTCCCATCTCTCTCTGTACACACAAATATATATGTTCCATGTGTGTATATACATATAAGTATGTATTTTGGATTATCTATATATGTAATTGACAGGAAGGAAGTAGGGGAAGGGAATAGATATTTTTTAACTGAAGTGCTAAACACTTTATAAATATCATCTCTAGTTCTTCAGTCATGTCCAACTCTTTGTGACCCCTTTTCTGGTTTTCTTGGCAAAGATATTGTAGTGGTTTGCCATTTCCTTCTCCAACTCATTTTACAGATGAAGAAACTAAGGTAAACAGGGTTAAGCAACTTGCCCTGGGTCACACAGCTAGTAAGTCTCTGAGGTCAGATTTGAACTCATGTTCTCCTGACTCCAGGGTTGATGCCCCATCCACTGGGCCACCTAGCTACCTGACAAATATTATCTCATTTAATCTCAAATAGCAGTTGAGATGATCAGGAAAAGCTTTGGGTAAAAGATGATGCTTGTGTTGATTCTTGAAGTAAAAATAAACAATTCCAAGAGGCAGAGGTGAGGAAGGAATTGTTCCCCTTTAGATCAGAAAATGGGATCAGAGAATTAAATGGTTTCATGATTATAGAGGTAATAAATGATAGGCCTGGGATTTCACCCTGTCCTTCCTGATTCCAAGCCTAGAGCCATTTCCACAATATTTCATTTCTGCCAAAGTAACCACGAAAGAATACTTATTCCCAAATTATTTACTGTTACCTTGGAAAACACATGGAGGACTTGAGACACAGATAAGCAGGTTTCAAAGGGGAAGTGAATTGTGGGAAGAGTCATGGTTTGTCAGATAAAGGATGGGTAGCATGAGGTGGCATTAGCCCAAGCAAATCAGGCTCAAGGAAACTGTGTACCTGGAACAGACATATAGTGGTAGTTATAGTGATGAGAATATGAGAAAATGTATGTATGTGTGTATATTTTTCTTAGACATTTGATTTTAAAACTTTGAATTCCAGATTAATTTCCTTCCTCCCCTGTCACCCACCCTTACTGGGAAGATAAGCAGTTCAGTATAAGTTGTACATGTGTAGCTAATGCAAAACATTAACATAGTAGATACATTGTAAAAGACTTACTATATTTCCCTCCCTCCTATCCCACCTCCCACTTGCTCTATTATCTACTTTGATCCTATCCCTTTTCAAAAGTGGGTGCTTGCAACTTCCCTCCCCATCCAGCCTGCCCTCCCTTCCATTATCCCCCTCTCATCCCATTCCCCACTACTCTCCTGTAGGGTGAGATAACCTATTTAGTGTGTATTTCATTCCCTCCCCGAGCCAAATTCAACGAGGATGAAGTTGACCCATTCCCTTTTGCCTTCTTATTCTTTCCCTCCATTGTAAACATTTTCCCTTGCCTCTTCTATATGAGATAGTTTACTCCATTCTGTCTCTCCCCATCTCCTCTCATTATATTCCTCTCTCACCTCTTAATTTCACCTTTTAAGTATCATCCCTTCCTATTAAATTGGTCCTGTGCCCTCTATCTATGTATACCTGTAAATATATATATATATATATATACATACATACATTCACATATGTATTCATAGGCCAGTATGCCCTCCGATATAGAAATATACATTTCTATTCCCTTCAACTATTTTCATACTGAGAAAAGTTTCATCAGTTACAATTATCATTTTTCCATGTAGGAATGCTAATAGTTCAACTTTGATAAGTTCCTTATGATTTCTTTTCCCTGTTTACCTTTTCATGCTTCTCTTGCTTCTTGTATCTGAATGTCAAATTTTCTATTCAACTCTGGTTTTTCCATCAAGAATGCTTGAAAGTCCTCTATTCCACTAAATGACCATATTTTCCCCTGAAACATGATACTTAGTTTTGCTGGGTAGGTGATTCTTGGCTTTAATCCCAGCTCCTTTGACCTCTGGAATATCATATTTCAAGCCCTTCAATCCCTCAGTGTAGAAGTTGCCAGATTCTGAGTTATCCTGATTGTGTTTCCACAATATTGTTTCTTCCTGGCTGCTTGTAATATTCTTTTCTTGATCTGGGAATTTTGGAACCTGGCTATAATATTCTTAGGAGTTTTCTTTTTGGGATCTTTTTCAGGAGGTGATCTGTGGATTTTTTCAACCTCTATTTTGGCCTCTCATTCTAAAATATCAGGGCAATTTTCCTTGAGAATTTCTTGGAGGATGATTTCTAGGTTCTTTCTTTGATCATGGCTTTCAGGTAGTCCAATAATTTTTAAATTATCTCTCCTGGATCTATTTTCCAGGTCAGTGGTTTTTCCAATGACATATTTCACATTGCCTTCTATTCTTTCATTTGTTTGGATATGTTTAACAGCATCTAGATTTCTCATAAAGTCATTAGCTTCCATTTGCTCCAATCTAATTCTGAAGGAAAGGTTCTCCTTAGTGAGCTTTTGAGATTCCTTTTCCATCTGGCAAATTCAGCTTTTTAAGGCATTCTTCTCTTCATTGCCTTTTTGAGCCTCTTTTGCCATTTGAGTCAGTCTGTTTTCTAAGGTGTTATTTTCCTCAGTCAGGCTGTTGACTCTCATTTCATAATTTTCTCGCATCGTTCTCATTTCTCTTCCCAATTTTTCCTCCACTTCTCTTATCTGCTCCTTAAGGTCCTCTATGGACTGTAACCAGCTTGTATTTTCCTTTGAAGCTTTTGGTGCAGGAGTTCTGACTTCACTGTCTTCCTCCTGTTCCATGCTTTGCTCCTTTTTGTCCCCAAAATAGGAGTCTAATGTTGGATGCTTCTGTTTGCTTTGCTTCCTTTGCCTGGTCATGTCACCAGTCAGTCACTTGACCCCTGAGCTTTTTGCCACAGTAGGACTATGCAACCAGACAGGGGAGCTTTAGTCCCAAATGCTGGGGTTTTCTCAGCTGCCTGAGGTATTAGTTGGGTGCCCTCTCTGAAGCCTCCACATGCTCTGGCAAGCTGGTCACACACCCCAGGACCTCCACCCTAGACTGCAATCCAGATCCAAGCAGGTTAAAGCAAGAGCAATTATCCATCAGACTGGTCATTTGCCTCCCCTACACTCTGCAGACCAGGAGCTGAAGCTGCCAAGTGGCTCTGGCTGGCTGTGACTGTGTCTTAGCATCTTCTTGCCCCGGGGGCAAAAGCTGATGCACTCCCACTTACTGGTTCCCAAAGTCCAGACTGTACTGCCTTCTCACTTTGTCTTTAGCATCTATGTGTTGATAATTATGTAAAAAGCCACATCTGCTGCTGATCTGGAGTCCCTCCAGTCAGTGGCTGGTCAGGCCCTGGGGCTCACGCAGGCCTGGGCTCGGCTCCCAGAGCGCTAAGCTGGCCAATTCCTGCCAGCCTGCTGGGCTCTCCTCAGTGGGAGGTTACCTTCTCTGTGTCATTTTGTGGGTTCTGCAGCTCCAAAGTTTGTTCAGAATTCCCTTTTTACATTGATTGGGGAAGGTGGAAGCTTGAGCTGCTCGGAGGTCATGCTTCTACTCTGCAATCTTAAATCTTAATATAATCTTCCTGGTCCTTTTGTTCCACATAGGTTGGAGTGAATTGTATATCCATGTATTCTCCTTCTGAGGTTAAAGAAAGTACCCCCACGGCAGAAGCAGGAGAAGAACTCCTAAAAAGCACTTCTCTCTCCTGGCCTGGGTAAATGTTTAAAAATTTAACCTCAGGCTGTAAGATATCAGCAGTTACTTCAGAGGTAGTGGGATCCAAATTGGCTTCCCCTCCTGAACTTTTGGAGTGCCGAACTGAACATAAGTCCCTGTTGTTTTTTGTGGGCCCGGGACTTGGCCCTTGAGGCTGTTTCCCAGAATTTCTAAATCTACATTTTGAAGCCCAATGAAAGCCCTTATGACATTTGGGGCATTTTGATTTTGGTCGTAATTCACTATTACTGCTGTCCACTTGACATTCCCTTTTGAAATGACCCACTTTGCCATATTTATAATAATTTTTATTTTGCCTATTCATGGCTGCTTATGCTTCTGCTATAATTTGTGCTTGAAAGACCATAGACTTTACCTCCATAGATTTTCTAATTAATTGATCCAAGGAGGCTTTAGCAGGAAGTGCCAAAAAAGCTTTCTTATTATCTAAATTGCAATTCCTTCTAGCTATTTGTCTTATAAATTCTTCCAATCCCACAGTACTTCCTAAGGAACACTCAGCTGCTTGTTGAATTTTTGCCACAAAATCAGAAAATGATTCCTCAGGTCCCTGTATGATATTTGTGAAATTTTTTCCTGCTTGACCAGAACTGGTTATCTCTTTCCATGCTTGTATGGCACGGTCTTGAATAGTACTATATACTGCCACTGAATAGTCCATTTGTGTGTGGGCAATGTATTAGGTCCATCACCCAAAAGCATGGAAATATTGGGTGCGTTGGTCCTTCTGCCAACATAAGATCATATAGCTTACTATGACATTTTCCCTCATAATTGGCTTCCCACTGTAAGTAGTCCCCTGGGGTTATGCATATTTTAGCTGTTTGCCTTCAATCATATCTTGTCAAAGCTGTGGCTGCTAAATTTTCCAATAATGACACTGTATAAGAAGCTATTGTCCCATACTCCTGTACAGCCTATTTTACCTCCTTAAGATCTTTTATATTCAATTTTTGCCATTCTATTGCCCTGGGCATCTACTATAACAGGGTATGCCAACAAATTGCAGTCTTTATATCCCATTTCTCTTAATGACTGTCCTTCCTCTTTCATGAGTTTTTGAAAAGGTGTATATAATTCTGAAACTACGATGGAACTGCCATTAGGCTTCCCAGCCTTTTCTGTTCCCCATGCAGGATTATAGGGCGGACTTGGGCTGAGGTTAAGAGGTTTGGTATTTTCTAGGAGTTTTTCTTCCACAAATTTAGGGGGTGGAGTCTCTTCCTGATCACTGACTTCACTCTCACCCATGACACTCAATATTTCTTTAAGACCTGTTTTGTCTGCTAGGCATACTTTAATGACATTATAAATTGCAAATATGGAACCAGAGTCACTCTCCTGTCCATTCTCCTTAAACTAATTAACTAAAGCCTCTCCCACTGCTTCCCAATCAGGTCCTCTGATCTCAGACCCACTAGGGAACCATGGGGCTGCCTGATAGACTACTTAAAAAATTTTTTTTCAGAATCTGTTTCTTAACTGAAATCCCTTTCTTACACACTATAAGTTGTAATATTCTCAGATCTTTTCCTTCATCTTTTAAACCCTGCACTAAGCTTCCTCCCATACTACGTCTCTGTGAGCTCTGATTATGAAAAATTGAGCATACCGATGATCGCCCTTCTAGAGCCTTCCCCTTACCTTGAAAGAAATCCGTTGTCCCTCAGATTTCACATAGGCCCGCTTTCTGCCAGAAAATCCTGGGGGTCCCTTGCTAGATACTCAATCAGCAGTACTGATGTCCCACGTTGTGGGCACTACTTACTGTGGCCAGTGAAGTTGGTGGGCTAGTGAGCAGTGAGAATAACAAGACGGGGGTGTAATCAATAGTCTATTTATTACAGGACCATTTCATACAGAGCCAAAGATGTAAGGAGCCCACAAAGTTTTTATGCCCCCCCAAGAGAATGTAGATACCCCCAAAAGAATGTAGACTATGTAGAAAGACCCTACATCAAAGGAATGCAGATAATGTAGAAGGAGCCTCTGTTAATCCTGTTTACTATTTACCCTGCTTAAGGTTAGTTACTTATTAGGGTATTATTCTAGGACCACATTCGGAGGCATAAACAAAAAAGATTACCCACCCTCTTGCTATCTGCCCAGTTACCTTTGCAGATAACTGCATAGGACAGGGGAATATACCTAGCGAGGTCAAGGGACCCCAAAACGTTTCCTTCATAATACATCCTCTTGCTTGTCTGCCCTGTAGCCTTTCAGATAATAATATAGGGAAGGGGAGCATTTCATTAGCGAAGCCAAGAAACTTCTGAAAGTTCTCTACTGTCCCCTGTATTGGAAGCCCTCCTTGCTATCTCCTGATATCATAAAGCTACCAGTAGACCTCCCTGGCTGGCCACCTGTCCTCATTTACTGTTGACAAATGACCAGCCTATCTCTTCTCATACATTACCCTGATGGTATCTTTTGCCTCGGTATTTATATGTTCACACCTTAAGTTTAAACAAATCACATTCTACTTACCCCACTAGATTGCATGGCAATTTTTTAAAAATATGAATGAGCATTCAAACATGAAATTATACCATGGAATTATATACCAAGGAAAACTGTAAAATCATGAACTGATATTACACACAATGCTATGTTAAGATTTTGGAAACATCCTATACAACTTTCAAGTATATATTTCAGTAAAAGGTCAGTATCAGGGGCGGCCAGGTGGCTCAGTGAGTAAGAGCACTG
>NW_027185764.1:68630901-68712201 GCF_028583685.1 Petaurus breviceps papuanus
AAAAAAAAAAAAAGGTCAGTATCAACAGTGTCCTTCCAGTCTGTGTCCCCTTTTGAATGTTCTTCTGCTCTATTTTGTGTATTGTTAATATTTCATTGATATTATTTTCTTTCTTTTTTATATCACTGTCATTCTTCCCATTAAACTTTAACTCTTCCCCACCCCTCAAAATAAAGGCTCTCATAAGCCGACTTTTAAAAAAGGATTTAAGGCTAAAAGAGAAATGGGACATGACTATAGTTGGAAATCAGTTCTTTGGCTTCCTATAAGAAGCTACTTACTGTAACAAGAAGTTCTTCACCTAAATGATTATCAGATAAGATAAAATTGTAATTTTGTTGTTGTTAAGATCTAGCATTTCATTGGAGTGGAGGAACTCTTGGTGTGGCAATTCTCTCCATGTATACAGATCAGTGTTGTCTGAACTTCTAGTCTGGACATGGAGAGGGTAAGCGATTTGCCTGGGGTCCCACAGCAAATGTCAGAGCTAGTTCTTTCCTGACTACAAGGCTAGCCCTTTACTCACTAGGCCATATTGTGTCTCTCATTGTGACTATACAAAAGAAATACAATTTCATGCACAAAATATATGGAAAAGTTA
The DNA here is from genome assembly GCF_028583685.1 of Petaurus breviceps papuanus. Taxonomy (NCBI): domain Eukaryota; kingdom Metazoa; phylum Chordata; class Mammalia; order Diprotodontia; family Petauridae; genus Petaurus; species Petaurus breviceps. The sequence continues at coordinate 68,631,503 of NW_027185764.1, forward strand.
CTATTGTCCATATAAATTATATTAATTCAATCAAATTTTATGCCCATGTCCTAATGGCTCAAATAATTCCAAATCATTCTTTTTTTTTTTTGCCTTTTGGAGTGCAATTGGGGTTAAGTAACTTGCCCAAGGTTACACGGCTAGTTTTTTTGTGTGTGGGTGTTAAGTGTCTGAGGCCAGAACCAAACTCGGGTCCTCCTGACTCTGTGGCTGGTGTTTTACTCACTGTGCCACTTAGCTACCCCTAATTCCAAATCATTCTTAATGTAATGTGGCTTATTGTGCCCTGGGAAAGGGGATAATTTGATTTTATTCCACGAGAGGTATAGGAACTTTGTTGTTCAGTCATTTCAGTGTCTAACTCTTTATGACTCCATTTTGGGTTTTCTTGGCAGAGATACTGGAATGGTTTGCCATTTCCTTGTTCAGCTTATTTTATTTTATTTTATTCTTTAATTAATTTTTATTTTTTGTTTTCAACATTTACTTTTATGAGATTTTGTATTCTATTTTTTTCCTCCCTCACTCTACTCCCTCCTCCCCAAGAAAACATGCAATCTGATATAGGCTATACATGTATGATCATATTAAATACATTTCCACATTAGTCATATTGTGGAAGAAGTTTCAGAAGAAAAGGGAAAAATCACAAGAAAAGAAAAACCGAAAAAAGAGAAAATTTTATATTTTGATATTCATTCAGACTCTCTGGATATGGATAGCATTTTCCACTTTTTTTTTTGGAATTTTCTTAGATCATTGCTCAGAAGGGTTAAATCTTAGAAAGTCAGTCATTGCACAGTGTTGCTGTTACTGCATATAAATGTTCTACTGGTTTTGCTCACTTTGCTCAGCAACAGTTCAAGTAAGTCCAGTTTTTCATGAAATCTGCCTGCTCTTCTTATGGAACAACAGTATTCCATTACATTTGTATACCACAACTTGTTCAGCCATTTCCCAACTGATGGGAATCTCCTCAATTTCCAATTCTTTACCACCAAAAAAAGACCTTCTACAAATATTTTTGTAAATGCAGGTCCTTTTCACATTTCTTGTGATTTCTTTGGGATACAGCCCTAGAAGTGGTATCGCTGGGTCAAAGGGTATGTACAGTTTTATAACCCTCTGGGGATAGTTCCAAATTGTTCTCCAGAATGGTTGGATCAGTTCACAACTCCACCAACAATGCATTAGTGTTTTAATTTTTCCACATCTTCTCCAAGATTTATGATTTTCCTGTTTTGTCATGTTAGCCAATCTGACAGGTGACATGTGGTACTTCAGAGTTGTTTTGGTTTGCATTTCTCTAATCAATAGTGATTAAGTGTAATTGCTTTCATATGACTATAGATAGCTTTAATTTCTTCCTCTGAAAACTGCCTGTTCATATCCTTTGACCATTTTATCAACTGGGGAATGATTTGTATTCTCATAAATTTGACTCAGTTCTCTATTTTCAAAATGAGGCCTTTACCAGAGACACTGATGATAAAAATTGTTTCCCAGCTTTCTGCTTCCCTTCTAATCTTGGTTGCATTGGCTTTGTTTGTGCAAAAACTTTTCAATTTAATATAATCAAAATCATCCATTTTGCATTTCATGACGTTCTCTATCTCAGTTTTTGTCAAATAGTGAGTTATTATCCCAGAAGCTAGAGTTTTTAGGTTTATCACATAGTAGATTACTATAGTCATTGACTACTGTGTTGTATATACCTAACCTATTTCACTGACCCACCACTCTATTTCTTAGCCAATACTAAATAGTTTTCATGATTGCTGCTTTATAATACAGTTTTAGATCTGGTATGGCTAGGCCACCTTCTCTTGTATTTCCTTTGATTAATTCCCTTGATATTCTGGACCTTTTGTTCTTCCAGATGAATTTTGTTTTCTGGCTCTATAAAATAATCTTTTGGTAGTTTGATTGCTATGATACTGAATAAGTAAATTAATTTAGGTAGAATTGTCATTTTTATTGCAATAAATAATGCTTGGTCTACCCATGAGCAACTTATATTTTTCTGGTTATTTAGATCTGACTTTATTTGTGTGAAAAGTGTTATTGTAATTGTTTTAATATAGTTTGTGGGATTGTCTTGGCAGGTAGACTCCCAAATATTTTATATTGTCTATCATTACTTTAAATGGAATTTCTCTTTCTATTTCTTGCTGCTGGACTTTGTTAGTAATATCCAACTTATTTTACAGATGAAGAAGTGGGGCAAGCAGGCTCAAGTGACTTGCCCAGGGTCACACAGCTAATAATTGTCTGAAGCCAGATTTGAAGTGATATGAAGGAGTTTTCCTGGCTTCAGGCCTGGTACCCTGTCCATTACACCTCCTAGCTACCCTGTGATTTATTAGTATAGAACTCCCAGATGAAAGGACTCCTTCTACCAATAGAGGTTGTACTTCCTTTGCAATTAATACTCAGTGTGTTGTTTAGAGTACTTAGAGGTTAAATGACTTCTTTAGGGTCACATATGTCAGAGGTATGACTTGAACAAAGGTCTTCTTGGAATAGCTAGGTGACACAATGTATACAGCAGGGAGCCTAGATGTGTAAAGAAATGAATTCAAGTCCTGCTTACTGACTGTATGACCTTAGGCAAGTTTCTTAACTTCAGTGCCCTCATCTATAAAATAGAAAATACCGTAATAGTAAACTTCTAGAATTGTTTGAGGGATAAAATGAGATAATATTTATAAAATGTTTTAGAAGTCTTAAACCACTATATACATACTAGCTATCCTCATTACTAACCCTAGCATTGAGGCCAGCTCTGTGTTATATCATGCTTCCAATGATACATTGTTCATATGTATTTTGTTATTGTACATATTATTTTGTTAATGACACATTGTACATGTTATTTTGTTAATGACGCACCCAATCTAATGCTGACAAAATGGAATCACAGATAAAAAGAGTTCACTACAGCACATTCTTCCAACTCTATCTGGGAATTACTTTATGCTATCTAAGCATTTCTCTAAAGACAGTTAAAGGTAAGTCAGTATTCTACAGAGATGGCTGTCTCCTTGGCTACCCATTATTCTTGGGAATTCGTGAACCACTAATTTAAGACCATTAAGTTGAGAGGCCACTGATCTGGAGGGGGCAATTAAAAATTCCCATTCTTTCCCAATAATCACTTCCCTCTCTTTATTTGGTTCCATTTGTCCGAGTGGAGAAAAATCGGCTGTACACATGAGCATTCTCCTCAGGTGCATCTAAGAGAACTGTGTCTTTTCATCTTTAGACTTTTTATCTATGTGGTTCCCATGATTGAAGTGGAAAACCAACTGAATTCTATTTACCTCAAAGTTGTACTGCGCTCTACTTCTCAACTACAAAATTAATTCTGAAAGTCACACGTCTCTAATTCTTGCTTCGTTTGCCCCATTTGAAGGGCACCCACTGGGTCTGGGTTTAAATCATCTAATAGTAAGAAAGCCCTGAGGACAGCTAGGGTGGCACAGTGGATTGGGTTCTGGGCCTGGAGTCAGGAAGACTGTTTTCATGAGTTCAAATACAGCGTCAGACACTTCCTAGCTGTGTGACTGTGGATAAGTTACTTTACCCTGTTTGCCTCAGTTTCCTCATCTGTAAAATGAGCTTGAGAAGGAAATAACAAAACACACTAGTGTGTCTGCCAAGAAAACCCCAAATGGGGTCACAAAGACCCTTCATTAAATCAACTGAAGAACTACAAAGAAAGACCCCACCTTGATAGGAAGGACTTGAGGGCAGGATCAGTTTCTCTCCAATCTTAGATTTAGAGTTGAAATGGACTTCAGAAATTATTGAGCACAACCTGCTTATTTTATAGATGAAACTTAGAGAGACTGTGATTTAACCCCGAACCACATACTTCATAAGGGGGAGAGCAAGAATTCATTTTTGGTTCCATATTCCATATTCATTCATATTCAACACTCTGCTACACCAGAGCTACCTGATCCTTCCTGATTTCTTTTCTCCATTCCTTCCCCCTCTTTCTGTTATTCGGAGAAGGGGAAGGGGGCAAGTATTTATTGCCTACTGGGTTCCAAGTACTGTGCTAAGTACTTTATAAATATTATCTCATTTGACCCTCATACAAGTCTGAGAGGTAGGTGTGATTATTATTCTCATTTTACACTTGAGGAAACTGAAGCAGACAGTGACTTGCCCAGGGTCACACAGCTAGTATCTGAGGCCAAATTTGAACCCAAGTCCTCCAGACTCTAGGTCCAGCATTCTACTCACTGATCCACTTCTCTGCCCCAGAGATGGTATCATAGGTATTAGAAAAAGAAGCCCTATTTCCCCAAATGTCTACAGCCAAGAAGGGGAACAATATTGTCAGTTTAATAGATGGATTCACATGAATTAAATCATCTATTCCAACCTCCTTATTTGCATAATGGTTAAGTGACTTGTCCAAGGACATATAAATAACAAGTAACAGAGGATGGATTTGAATTCTGGGCCTCTTACTTCTGGTCTAATGTGTTCTGCACTAAACTATTCTGTTCCCTGTAGGTCTTGCAGGAAAATGCTCAGAATCATTCACTTTTCCCCTGCCATGGTCTTTTGGCATGAAACCACTGTCTGTGACAGCATGAAGGTTGAAGTTCATTTTATTGTTCAATTGTTTCATTCATGTTCTTTGTCACCCCATTTGGGATTTTCTTGGCAGAGATACTGGGGGTAGTTTGCCATTTCCTTCTCCAGCTCATTTTACAGATGAGGAAACTGAGGCAAACAGGGTGAAACAACTTGTCCAGGGTCACACAACTAGCAAGTGTCTGAGGTCAAATTTGAATCCAGGTCTTCTTGACTCCAGTTTTGGCGCTCTAACCACTGCACCACCTAGCTGCCGCAAGCTGAAATTCACACAGCAAATAAACAGTCAGGCATGGTTCCCTAGGAAAAATCATTCAGATTTTGAGGCAGAGTTCATTTCAAATCCGAGTTCTGGCACATTTGTGACTTTGGACAAGTCACTAGGTCTTTCTGAGTCTCAGTTTCTTCAACTGTAAAAAGAGCTGACAGGGTTAGATGACTTCTAAGGTCACTTTCCAATCCTGAATCTACCAAGACAGGGGCCTTGGCCATGATTTCAGCAGCCCCACTGTCCCTGACTGCTGGGCAGCTAAGTGAGATTCTGTTAATAGGAAACCAAACCCTTCATTCCACAATTAGATATCCGACTTAAAATGGAAATACTCCAAGGAGAAGTAGTTTAAGATCTTAAATTCATATGAGAGTATAAACAGGGGTGTATTGGAGTCAGCTCAAACCAGCTGGGGAGAGCCTATTGCTAAATTTTCAGTGTGAGCATTTATACCTTAGAAATAATGAAATGCTAAAAAGTCAGGGTTTGATTTCTTGTTTTATTTATTTAAGAAAGTGGGTGAGAAAATGTTAATAATGCAGATGAAACTTAAAACTCTGTCAGGAATTATTGTTTTCCCTTGGATTACTGCCTGGGCATTCTAGAAGGGCACTAATTTGTAACGCTTCCTCAGACTGTCCTTGTAGTTGTGTTGAGGTTTGGGGGGTTAGGGGTGCTCGAGACCCCAAAATACCATCACACTGGGTCCTGCCTGAATGAATTCAACTCAAGCCTTCTGTCAGCCAAAGCAAAGCAAAGTTTATTAAAGGTTCTCCATAATGGATAAACTAGGGATCTGTGAAGCTCGTATTTTGACAAGCAAGCCAGAATAATCTGACACAGACTGAGGCTGTGCTAGATTAATCTCAGCACCTTCATGAAGGCAAGATGGATCTTATATACAGAAAACTATGGGAGGGATCTAGGAGTGATCTAAAGGAGGGGTTTGGGGAGGGTCTTGAGGAGGAGTATAAGGAGGATCTTGAGGAACTGAGGTCAGACTCCAGGAATGGGATTGAGGGTGGGAAATAACTGAAGGCTACTTGGAGATGACAGCTATGCTAGTTTAAGGGTAACAGGTTTGGCTATAGATATTTTGATAGAATGAAGGGTGGGAAGTAGCTGGACAATGGAGGGCTAGGCCAGGTTAAGAGTAACAGAGATTGGTAGATTCAGGACTGGAAAGTGACCTCAGAAGTCATCTAAGCCTGTCAGCTCTTTTTACAGTTGAAGAAACAGAGACTCAGAAAGACCCAGTGACTTGTCCAAAGGAGAATGCCTAGGATAATGAAAAGCTTATGGCCTCAGGCAAATGTTTCATCAAGTGGGAAGATTCAAGGGAGTTCCCAGAGTCTAAACCCCTTCATTACAATTTGTGAACTAATGAACCACAAGTATATTGTACCTTTACCCCAACATCTTGATGCCATTGGTCCTATTCAAGTACAAAGGACAAACAACTATTGCCACCTTATAGAGAGCTATTCTCCAGTAAGTAATGTCAGCCCACCCTGGTAAAACCTTTCTAAACTAAAACAATATAAAAGCATGATCTGCTTCTCTATGAGCACTATCTAAGGAATATGCACAATTCAGTGTCCTTCTGGAATGCCCAACCTTCTATTGATTATGATTCAGCTGCATACCAAATCACATCGCTGGGGCCCCTCCCCATGACCTGGCCCATCCTGCTCCCAATTCACCAAGGGAGCCACAGTTGAATTGATAACATCTGCTGGACCCTGCCCTCCTTTTTTATTTATATTAAGACTGAATTGACTTGTTCCAGATCTTTAGAATCAGGACTAAAGTTTGGGTACCTTTCCTTCAAACACACTTCAATGGGCTCAGAAACCTTAAGTGGTTCACAGCTGGGCAGAAATGGAGGCCAGGATGAAAATCTTCCTTAAGTTCATTGGAATTCATCTTCCTCAGAACTGCTTACAATCCTGGCTCCTTAGTTGACTAAAAACCAGCCTTTGCTCCCAATCTTTCAGCCTTTTTCATTGCTCTTATATACCTGTAATCTTTCTAATATCTCACCTATTAGACCCATGTCTCAGTCAACAAGTACTTACTAGGTATGGTAATCACTGGAGATACAAATACAAAAAGAAAGGCATTCCCTGCTGTGAAGGAGATTTATTCTGTTAGGGGCAAGACAATACTTTTAGCTGAAAAGTAAAGGGGCAGGGAGAGGAAGGTACACAAATGCATGTGAGCAAAACCCAGACTTTAAAACAATGTTGGGAAAGGAATGGAAGATGGTTGGCCTGGGAGGTTCTGGGAGGAATTTACCAATAGGAGAAGGGGGCCACAGGAATGGAGGAGTGATCCAGGAAGGCTGCAGGGAATAAGGGCCATAGATTTTGAGCTAGCAGGGGACTCTCAGGTCATCTGATCTCATCTAATGGTTAAGGGGATCCAGCTTCTTTCTTTTCCCCTCCCTTCCCCCTCTACACCTTTCTCCTCAGTGCCTCACAAGTCTTGCCTGATCCTTTCTGCTTCTCCATTCTCCTACCTGCTTTCTGTGTTTCAGAGAGTTGGTCATGAATATTTGAGAGGGCCCCTGCTGTAAGGCAACAGAACAGGTACTTTAATAACTGGATTTACATGAATGGTCTCAAATACAAGATGAATACTTCCTCCCCCACCCAGTGATCCAAACTGCATTTCTCTAGAAGACTGACTTTTTCCTGCAACCATAATAAGAATAAATTTTAGACCCTATGAATTTCCTGTCTGTTTTGTGTCTTTATCTGCCAAAGAAAGATGCTTCCTTTCTTCCTTCAAGTGATGAGGTACAGGCTCTGGGAACTCCCTTGAACTCTGATTGAATCTTCCCATTTGATGAGACATTTGCCTGAGGCCATAAGCCTTTCATTATAGCTCTGCCCAAATCTGTGTTACTTTTAACCTAGCCTAGCCCTCCATCGTCCAGCTACTTCCCACCCTTAATCTCTCATCAATCTCTCACCACTGGAGTCTCACCTCATTTGACTCCTCCTGAAGACCCTCCCCAAACTCTTCCTCTAGACCACCCCTAGATTCCTCCCACAAACTTTCTGTATATAAGACCCCATCTTGCCTCCATGAGAAAAAAAAGTCAGAGAATTATCTAAGGCAGACTCATTCTGTGTCAGATTATTCTGACCCGCTTGTCCAGTATAAGCATCACAGATACTGAGGCTCCTTAAGAGTCTACCCATTATGGCAAACCTTTAATAAACTTTCCTTTTCTTTGGCTTAGAGAAGACTTAAGTCGAATTAATTTGGCAGTGTTGGTATTTTGGGGTCTCGTACCCCTAACCCTGAACATCAGCATTTTATGGTTCCCTGACCTCTACACTAGGATCTGTTTGGACATCCCATATTCTTCTCCCAGAACAGCATGCTCTTCCTCCTCTCTTCTCTCTTTCTCTCTTTCTCTGCTTTGGATCTTGCCTCAGCCCATTCAGCAGGCAGTCATCCCGAAAGTCTGGGAAACGCAAGAATTACATTGTCTTTGTTTTGAATGCCTTTTGCTTTCCATGATACAGTATTTATTTGAAATGACAAACATCACAGAACAAAAATACTTGCCTCTCCAAAAGCCATGGGCTTGTTTAAATTACCCGGACAAGGGATGTAAATCTTGTATTTCTTGGAAGTGAAGGAGTGTCCAAAATAAGCAAATGTCAGTTTTTTTCAGAGCCATGGGTGTCCCCTGAGGGAAGACTTTGAAAGTTCAAACCTGCTTTAGGTTACTTGGGTTTAGGCCATCCAATGAGACCCTCCCCTTCTGGCTCCTGGTAGAGATGTGAGCAGAATTTCTTGGCTGCAGGACACTGGAGATCCCTAGATAGGACCCTTACCTGGGACAAGGATATCTGCATATCTCTAGGGACAAGCCCTCCATAGGCAAACAGAGGCCCCCACCCTTGTCAACTGATCTCTCTTTTCCCTGAACCACTGGACCTGACTGAAGAAGCTATTTCTTTCTTTTTTGTCTCCTAAAATTAATTTCCCCACTGTTTACCAAGACCTAAACTGTCCCGTGTCAGGCAGCTTTGAGATAAGGTAGCCATCATAGACTCAGGGAATTTTAGAACCAAGAGATCAAACATTATGGGACAGCTTTAGTGCATGGAAAGCATATTGGGCCTACAATTACAGCACCTGGGTGTAGAACTATCTGTGTGGCTTTGAGCAAGACATAAACCTCTTCATTTCCTCATCTGCAAAATGAGTGGAGGGGAGGTTTGGACTAGATGACCTCTGAGGTCCTTTACAACTCTCAACCTATGATGAAATTACATTTTTCCCTCCTTCCTGTTTCTTCTCCCTTTCCATTAAATAGATAGGGAGATGAAAGCACAGAGGGGTCAAACAATTTGTTCATGACTGCAACAGCTGGTTCATGGCAGAACTGAACCCTGATTCAGTCTTTTTTTTGTTTTTGCTTTTTTGGAGCGGGGAATGCAGGGCAATTCGGGTTAAGTGACTTGCCCAAGGTCACATGGCTAGTAAGTGTTAAATGTCTGAGGTCAGATTTGAACTCAGGTCCTTCTGACTCTGGGGCCAGAGCTCTATTCACTGTGCCACCTAGCCGCCCCTCGTTCAGTCTTTTCACCATCCATGCACATTTAGGAGACCTGTCAGATAGGTTTGTTAGGAACAAACCTGCTTATTTTGCTATGCCCACCAAGACTGTATGGCCTATTTTCAGGAAGTTTTCTGATTTGTTTCATTTTTGTACCCAAAAAGAGACATTTTGATTCTTTTTTTTTTCAGTTCCTTTTTCACCCACTCACTTTCCCTGACCCAGATTTCACCAACCTGCAAGATATTTGAAACAAGGACAAAGTGTGTGTTTAGGAAAGAGAAGGGAGGGGAGATTCTGTGGCCCTGCAGCTATCACAATCAGAATTTTAGATCTGTAAGGGATATTTGCAATAATCCAGACTCTCAGGGTCCTTTCATTTTATATGGGAAAGCTGAGACCCAGAGAAATCATTGGACTTGCCCAAAGCTCTACAATCAAGCCTTTATCCTGGCCAAGACCAGAAGCTCAGACTCTCCCCTGGCCTCCTAATCCTTTCTACTCCTCACCTCCAAATACTTCTTCCTGGAAAATTTTGAGTGTTGCCCTGTCCTCAGAAGGCTGGTGAGCCAGCATTGGTAAAACCTCTCAGTTTCAGGTGTTCACTTGCTGGCAAATAGGAGACCAGTAAGTTAATCACTATGATCAAGAGAAGGCACCCCACAGTACCAGCTGGCATTTGGATAGGACTTGAAAAGCACTTTAAATGCATTTGATCCTCACAGAAACCCTATGAGGCAGATGCTATTATTACCACCCCCATTTTACAGAGGAGGAAATTGAGACAGAGATGTTAATTGAGGAAAGATTTGAATCCAAGACTTCTTGCCTTGAGGTCTAATATGCTAATCACTGCACCATCCTACCTTACTAGTAGTCATCAGTTGGAGGTGAAACTGGCAGTGGGACAATAACCCAAGTTATTGGACCCCCATGCCAAAGAGTCTACGTATATGGAGGTGAGAAACCTGGGAAGGTACTTTCCTACCTAGATGATCCAAAAGGAAGAGAGAAGGAAAACACTCATCCCAGAGTAGAGACTGAGATGGGAGGAAACAGAGCATGATGGGAGACAGAAATGAGACTCCTACATGGGGTAGAGGCTTTCTGACTTGGACAGTGATGTTACCCAATTGTATGTTTGCTTGGCATTATATCTAGACAGCTAGGTAGCTCAGCAGATAGAGTTCTGGATCTGGACTCAGGAAGACCTAAGTTCAAATTCATCCTTAGACATTTACTAGCTGTGGTATCCTGGGTGAATCACTTTTGTCTGCCTCAGTCTCCTCATCTGTAAAATGGGGATAATAATAGCACCTACCTCACAGGGTTGTTGTGAGGTGAAAATGAGGTAATATTTGTAGTGTTTGCAAACCTCAAAGTGTAATATAAATGTTAGCTATTATATTATTATTGTTGTTAATTTTTCAGATCTTTCGCATGCATCATTTCATTTGAACCTTACTACAATTTCATGATGAAAGGAGGGTGGAGATTTTAATTTTCGTTTTACAGCTAAGAAAACAGATAGTAGCTGTGATTGCAAAGGACAAAGTTCTTAGCTGTCAAAAGCACTATCAAGGCCTCCTGCTATCAGACCCTGCATAGGTTCCATTTTCCATGCCTCAAATAGCTCCCAGGAACTTTTTGAGCATTATGAAAGGGCTGTATTATGGAAAGAACACTGGATTCAGAGTTGAAGGCTTCAGGTTTGAATCCAGTCGTTTGTTTAATCCACAAACGACTAGTTTATCCCTAGTTTTTTTCATCTATAAGATGGGGCTACTACTATTTGCAATGCATGCGAGAGTGATTTCCAATTTTTTTTTGATAATGTACTACTATTACTAAAGAATTTTTGATCATGCACATACATTTGTATATATTCTCTCTATATATATTATTTATAAATTGTATACATATCCTACTACTACTGTTGTTCAATCAAATTTAATTCTTCGTGACTCCATTTGAGTTTTTCTTGGCAAGGATGTTTGAGAGCTTTGCTATATCCTTCTCCAGCTCATTTGACAGATGAGGAAACTAAGGCAAACAGGAGTAAGTGACTTGCCCAGAATTATATAACTTTTAAGTGTCTGAGGCTGGATTTGAACTCAGGTCTTCCCAACTCCAAGCTTGGTGCTTTTTTCACTGTTCTATCTAGCTGCCCAACAACAACGATCATTTATTTAGTACTTACTATGTACTAAATTACTTACTACTACCTTGTGCTAAGTACTTTATAATTATTATCTCACCTAATTCTCACAACAGTTCTGGGAGGTAGGTGCTATTATCATTCTCATTAGGAAACTGAGTTGAACAGAGGTTAAATGACTTACCCAGGGTCACACAGTTAAGGTCTGAGGTCAGATTTGAAGTCAGGCCTTTCTGACTCCAGACTAAGCACTGTGCCATCTAGCTGCCCCCAAAATGTTACATGTATTATAAGACAAAGAGAAATTAAAAGACAAAACAAATATTTCAAATAACTTCTATTTTATTTATTTTTGGTTACAAAGCCCTTTTTGCTTTTATTAAAACATTACTTTAAATTTTGTATATTTATTCATGTGTTTATGTCCATACACATACATACAATTAATGACTACCTCAGTGAGGAGAGTATGTTTGGGTCCTGGGACTGGTTCCAATTGCCTGGGTATGAGAAAGAAAGTTCCTTTGATCAGGAAGTTCTAAATAAATTCCTGGGATGTGGAGGAGGTGGTTTGGGGGAAATGGGACACAGCCTCATACCAGGGTTTCAGTGGCAACAGCAGGCTGTGGGGGTGGTAGGGAACAAGGGTCCCACTGGTTTTGTTGCTAGCCTCTTTCCTGTGATAGGTATTCACCAGCATCTCAGGCTGGTCACTCTCAGGATGGTTATACGCTCTGGAAGATGCTTGGGTACTGTTAGAGAATCTCTCCCTAACTCACAGAATAGGCGCGCCTTGCCAACCTCCTTCTCCACTCATGAAATCAGTGGACACCCCAATAAAAGGGTAAACTGTCTCCTTTTAGCCTTTTCCTATCAGATGTATCCTCATGGTTTATCTCATAGATACCCACTTTATAGACCCTGGTCTAGGTCACCAGTTTGTTGTGAGAATGAAATAAAGTAATGGGTTTAATTGTCTTTAGTTTTTTATTTCATTTGTTGCTTGCTGTTTTTCAAATGAAAATGTATTAACTAAATGAATTTTTTCTGCTCCTCAAAGCTTCTGTTCATATTGGTCCAGCTGAAGATATACCACATCCCCAGAGATACTAGGTCCTCCTTCCTGATGGGGAAGTAACTTTGATCTGGTTCCTAAGGGTTGGGAGCCCTTAAGAACCCTCTGGGACCTACTCAAGCAGCATGGCTCATTTGGAGCATTTTTTTTTGTAGGGAGAATGAATGGAAATTGGGGTTAATTGACTTGCCCAAGGTCACATGGCTAGTAAGTGTTAAGTGTCTGAGATCTGATTTGAACTCAGGTCCTCCTGACTCCAGGGCAAATGCTCTATTCACTGTGCTACCTAGCCACCCCTAAAAGAGCCTTTCATTTTTGTCTTTTTTTTTGGAGGGGTATTTGGAGCATTTTGAAATTTCTGCTCCCCACTCTAGAAAGTGCTTTGCTGTATGCCACTCCTGGCAGCTGGGGAGTGGGGGGAGGGTTAAGTCCCCACTCTTATTGCCAGACAGAAGGAGCTGTGTTTGTGGCATTCTGATTTGGAACTACAAAGGCATTTTCCCACAGAAATGATGTTATGAATAGTGTTTTGATGGAGTTAATAATAGCTCATTTAAAAAATCGCACTTTGTGTCTTATGAAGCACTTTCTGCTCAGGTTATTGTTTCTACTTTCCAAAGGCTTTTCTAGCTCACAGTCTCCATCTTCTCCCCTGCCTTCACACTTAGAGACTTCACTATACCTACTGACATCTTCCTGAACATTCTAGCCTGCCAGTTCATCAAACTTGTCAGAGAAACTTGCTGCAAATATTTTGCCCAGTTAACTGTTTTCTTTCTAATTTTAGCTGTATCTGTTTTGTCTGTGGGGGGGAAACCTTTTTTATTTCAAAACTATATCATTTTGTGTGATTTTCTATCTACCTGGCACTTTGTAAGTGATTAATAAATTCTTGTCAACTTTGCTTATTTAGCCATGAATTCTTCCCCTATCCACAGATGCAGAAGGTGATTCCTTTCTTGCCCTTCTAATTTGTTTATGTTGTGGCCTTTTATATGTAGGTCACATATCCTTTTTGAGCTTACTGGGGCATATGGTGTGTGATGCTAGTCTTGATTTTAATTTTTGTCAGACTACTTTCCAATTTTTCCAGCAGTCTTGGTCAAATTCTGAGTCCTTATTAGTATAGTTCATTATATAGTAGTTCAGATTTTGAGTTTTATCAAACACTGTGTTACTATGTTCTTTTGTTTCTATGTGAGAGTTCTACTTGGATTTCTCTAAATAATAGTGATTTGAAATGTTTTTCATATAGTTGTTGATTTCTTAGATTTTTATTTTTGAAAACTTCTTATTTATATTCCTTGACTGCTTATTTATTGGGGAAATACCTTAAGTTAGTTCTCTGTCAGTTGGGAACTGGATTTTGTGCCATACATATGTTTCACAGTTCTCTTTTGTTGTGGTTTTAATTATGCAGTCATTAAGATTGGATAGTAGTCCAAGGAAATTTGCAAAAGTTATAGCTTTTCAACAGTACATTTCAATGATTGTTAAAGATATTGCAGTGGCTATTGGTGTGGGTGTTGCTAAAATGGTTTGCAAGCCCACAGTGAAACAGTATCAGCCACACTGAAACACAAAGGAAAGTGTGGTCAAAAATGAAAAATAATATGAAAAAGCTACAATCTATTGCTGGAAAATAGCCTTTTTCATCTTTAGAAAGCAAGCAAAGATGTTCAGAGGGAGTCAGAATCTGTTGGAGTTGTTAATGATTCCTCTGTGGTGCCACATAAGCTTCTTGAAACTGGAAGAACTGTAAGACCAGCAAAAAACAAAAACAAAATGAAACAAAAGCAAAGCAAAACAAAACAAACAAACAAACAAAAAAACCCAGTCGTTGACTACTGTTATGAGGGAAAAAAAAAACACTTGTCATGGGCAAGACAATACAAAGACTAGATTAGATTCTTGAAAACTGGATAAAACTTTTAACTTAATGTCCAAATTAACCTGAAAGACCTTCATCTAATGAAAACATCTACCTAAAAATGTTTTGAGCATTTGTCACTTTTTGAGGGCCTATAAATTTTGTACCCAATGAGATAATGATGAACTCTGATGAATATAATGATATCCAGAGAATCAAAATTGCTCTGGGGTTACAGAAATTCCCAAACATAGATGGAATATTGCAATGCAACTTTGCACTATGCTGTGCATCACGAAAAAAGTTAAGAAATTTATGTAAGAGATAGAAATAAGCATGTCTCCATGGCCTGGGAAATGGTCTGATTTAAGTATCATCAAAGATCTATGGACTATAATTGAGGCTAAACCTGGAAAAATGGACTGTTCTTCAAAGGTATGCCTAATTTCCAATGTGATAAAAGTGTAGTTTCAAGATGAAGAATTAAAGAATATGAGTCAAAATCCTGTGAACTTGGTGCCAAATTATGTGAAACACATAATTGCAGCAAAAAAAACATGTTACATGTGAAAAGTCTTTTTTAAAAGATGCAAAAAATTGTATGTGTATTGAAATTATTTCACTTTGTCCTTGTCCATTCACATGCAACAACTATAGGGTCAATTTTGACTGGGAATGAAACCCCGATCCTCAGCTCTGTTCAAAAAACATACCATAACTCATTCAAGTCTTATTTCTCCTTTAGCAAAATTCAGACAAAACTTCCTTGGATATAAGGGACATTTCCGCTTGGGAGTTGGTGCTTTGGGAGTAAGGGGAAAGACAGGGTTGGAAACAAAAGGGGTAATTATGTATTCTTTAAAAAGTTCAGTCCATATGTTTGTGGGCAATAACACAGAGGTAGCTTTAATCTAGGTCTTTAATCCCAGAGATAGATTAGAAATTGACAAACTAACCAGTATATAACCCATGTTATTGTCTACAGAAAACACTGGCATGTCTTTTGGAATAAAAGGGAGTGACATGCTGAGAAAACCCAGTTGGCAAGCCCTGGCACGTATATTAAAGGGTGGCATACCAGTTAGGCATGAACATCTGTTTTTGTTACCTGTCAATCAATCAACAAGTAATTAATATCTATTGAGAGTCTTGTACTGTATGTTGTAAGAAATAATAAAACATGGTCCTTATCCTTAAGGAGCTTGCCATCTCTAATCTTAATTAATCTGAATAAATTATTTTCTTAGCAATTATTTCAACAAATGAAATGAATAGATGAAGATTTTTTTTTAAAGGAGAAATACATTTTAGAATGACTTATTAGTTGTGCTGGCTACTTTGCACTAAGTTTCTAGCCTGTCTGTGCTTTGCTGGAAAAAAAAATTAAGAAGGTCATTAAACAAGGCAGACAACATGACTTTTTCTATGATTGTTTAGGACTATGATGTTACAGATATGATTTTTACTGTGGCATATACAGTAGTTTATCATTCTCTCAATGATTTACCATTTCCTTCCCTGGCTCATTTTACAGATGAGGAACTGAGGTGAAGGGGGTTAAATGACTTGCTCAGGGTCACATAACTAGAAAGTGTTTGAGGCTGGATTTGAACTCAGGTCCTCTCCAGGGCCAGCACTCCATCAACTGTGCCACCTAGCAAAAATCCTTCATCCTGAGCCAGAGCCCTTGTGCCAGAAGTTCAGAGGAATCCAATTGAGCTCCATGGGCTTGCTCATTCAGGTCCATCCTGGAATATGCTCCATGGAATATGCTTTAAACAGAACAAATCAGAGGGAATGGCTACTGATTACCCCTCTTTCACTGGTAACAGAGATTACAAAAGAAAAAAAAATCTTTTAAAGCTACTAGCCATAAGCAACACATCAGCTTGTCTGATCTATGTAACACTCCATATCCTTGGTTCCTCACCTTCTTTATGAAGGAAGATAGGTACATTTTCTTAAGTTTTCTTCAAGGCCAATCTTGGCCCAATAATTCTTTTTTTTCCATTTAGAAAAGTCTATCAAGTTATTTATTCTTTTATTCTACATTATATATAGGTCAAGCAAGGTCACAGCAGTTTTTCAATATATAAACCCCTTTAAAAGTGGAGGGCATTATCCAGACAAGTATAAAAGTGAAGTCTAGTAATAAAGGCATAAATCCAGCGCGGTATTTCTGAGGGCAAATAAAGCAGACACCAGGGCCATTCTTATTTAGCTTCAATCTTGTTAATAAATTGCAAAAAGTCTTTTTTGGGAATTTGGCAAACTTGACATAATTGGGCTATCATCTTCTTGTAGGACATACAGAAATGCATGAGTGGGAGCAAGATGTCTGCTCCTACAGTTTATTTTTTCCCATTAAATTCTAGCCATAGGACACTTTCCAGAGGGAAAGGCCCAAATCTCTTTTAACTAACTCCTACCTCACTTTTCTTGCCTATCAAGGGGGAAAAAAAAGCCTAGCATCTCATATACTTCCTGTTTCCTCAGTGCATGTTCAAATGAGGGGATGCAATCATTCCTAAATTTGACAAGGCAGATTATTTTGGTGAGAGGAGCATTCCATTCAAATAAATTAGAAAACAAAACCTCCCCAAAAATGGTGAATGAGAGAATAATATTTTGTGTGCAAGACCAGCACTATTCAGTCTTGCTGGAATTAAATCTTCTGGGTAGGTCCCCTTAATCTTTCATGACTAGGGGATGGTAACAAAAAACATATTTTTGCAGCTTGAAGTACATTTCCCAAGGAAGCAAAAGGATAGGAATAAGAAGACTAACAGATTCATATTTCTGCACTTGGCTAGAAATTTCAATAAATCTGTGATCTTGTTGATATAGGTACTTCCTTCATTGTAGTTCCAAATTCATGATAGTTATAGCTTGCATTCATATAACACTTTAATATTTGCAAAGCACTGTATATATATATTATCTCATTTGATCATCACAACAACCCTGTAAGGTGGGTACTATTATTATTTCCAGCTTATAGATCTTCCTAGGGTCATATAGCATACAACTAGGTGGCACAGTAGATAAAGTGCTGGACCTAGAGTCAGGAAAGCCTGAGTTCAAATCTGACCCCAGACACGTACTAGCTGTGTGACCCTGGGTAAGTCACTTGACCCTATTTACTTTTCTTCATCAGTAAAATGAACTAGAGCAGAAATGGCAAACCACTCCAAGAAAATGGCAAACCACTTTGCCAAGATAATCCCAAATGGGGTCACAAAGAGTCAGACGTGACTGAAATGACTCAGCAGCAACATTTGAGGTAGGATTTAAACTTGGGCCTTACTCCTAAACCAGTTTTCTAATAACTATGGCATGCTGTCTAAACCCAACCATGTCTTTGAGATGAGGAAAATGAAGCCTAGGAAGTGGACTGACTTACCCCAGTAGCTGGCAGTGTCAGGAATTGAATTCAGGCTCTATAAATCAGTTTAGCATTCTATGTATGATATATTATATACCACTCATGCTCCCCATACTTGGAGAGAATTCTATTGCCCTTGGTTTGAACCACAAGATTAATTCTTCGGAGACACTGATGTTCTATGACTCCAAGGTAGACAGTTTACCACAAGGGTCTTTGTTTCAGGGAGAAGCAGAGAGTCATTAAAGGCACTGGGCAATTTCCCAGAGGCGATCCAGATTGCTCTTGGTCTTGCTTTAACAGTTCCTTTTAATAGCTAAAATAAAATAATAAAAACTAGGACAGGAGTCTTTGCACTTTGCACTCTACCTTTGCTTCAGTCTTGCTGTCAACCCAGTGTCAGAGTTTCTTTCTTCTCTGGTAACTAATCCACAAAAGGAAGTAATCTATCTTTATTACTCTGCTCTGCACTGAGAAAAGTATTTCTCTTTAAGTAGCAAGAAAGACATTTGAGGAATAGGCTCTTTTGGCTTGGTCGTGGATTTGCCTGGAGGGAAAAGTCAAGGGACAAGGGAATTTTATAGCTCTTTGATTGTCACATCCTCTTCTCCCTGGCCTGCTCAAACTATCATACTCCTGCACAGTCAAACTTTGGTTCCAGATTGGTGAACTGAGCTATAGAACCAGTGCAGTCAGCTTGGGCTTCCCATCCTGATATAATCAGCCACCAAATGCCTCTTTTATACCCCATCCTTCATCCTGACCCCTTTCCTTGTAGGAAGACCCAATTGGGGTCCATTCCAGTTTTCACCCTTCCTTCTCTTGCTGGCACAGACCTAAATAAATCTTTAAGCATAGGTTAGGTAGATAGAGGAGGCATAAGTGAGATGTGGGACTGGATAGCGGAAGGGGTAATAAAGGGGTAAGAGTTCAAGGTTATGGCCATTTGCATTCCATTCTACACCTTACGGATTGGTGGAAGAAGAGAATACCCTCACAATTCTACCAAGATAAACTAAATTACCCTGCACTTTTGGAAAGCAAACATTGCTACAGGTTAATTATTAACTCTCTTAAGGAAATAAATAAATGAATGACTAACCATTAGTTTTTGTTCCGTTTCTGATATCATAAGGTAACTTTCACACTGTAATCATTGTACAGAGATTAGTTTAGGAGACTGTACCAGAATTCGTACAACTTTCCTAGGAGTCTTTTTAGAATATTGGTATAATTATATGGATTTCTCTCCCTTGCCATTTAAAATATTTATTTTCTCTCATTGATAGCAGAAACAGTGTAACATAACAGAAAAAGTACTAGCCTAGGAATCAGGAGACCTGGGTTCAAATGCTGTCTGCCACATATCTGTGTAGGGCCCTTAGGCAAGTCTTTTAACTTCCAAAGGCCTCATTTGTAAAATGAAAGTGTTGGATCAGATAATCTTCTGACTCAGAATTTCTATATCTCTCATATCATTATGCTTATGAACACACTTAATTCTGATGATCTCCCTTTTGTTGAATGAGTAGGAAGGCATAAGGAACATATGATAAATCCCAAAGAAAGATTCAGGGAGGGAACACACCAGGTGAGGAGAGACAGAGACAGAGACACACAGAGAGACAGAGACAGAGAAACAAAGATGAAAGAAAAGGAGAGAGACAGAGAGAGTGATGGGGGTAGAGAAAGAGAGAGAGTGTGTCTGTGAGAGGGAGAGATCTGATCAAGAAACTAAGAAGACTAAGAAAAAAGAAGGCAGTGAAGTACACAGAAAGAGCCCGGGCTCTGGGGTTAGAGAACCATAGTTGCAATTTCAATGATATTTGTTATCTGCCTGATTTTAGACAATTTACTTAAACTCCATGGATCTGTTTCCTCATTTGTAAAATAAGGGAGTTAGACTAAATGGCCCCAGAACCTTTTCTGCTCTACATTTGTTGCCCTGTGACTGAGTCAGAAGTTTGTTGTTGAGTCATTTCAATCATGTCCAAATCTTCATAACCCCATTTGGGGTTTTCTTGGCAAAGATACTGGAGTAGTTTGCCATTTCCTTCTCCAGCTCATTTTACAGATGAGGAACTGAAGCAAATAAGGTTAAGTGACTTGTCCAGGGTCATACCTCTAGTAAATAAGCTAGGTTTGAACTCAAGGAACATGAGTTTTTCTAACTTCTGGCCTAGCTGGGTCAGAAGGCCCATCTCTACATTCTGACTTTGCTTCACTTGTAGTGCCTTATTCATTTCAGCTAACCTCTCTGTAAATCTAAACTTATACATCTGTAAAATGGAATAATACTTGCACTACCTGCCTTATAGGGGTGTTTTGAGGTTCAAATTAAATAACAACAAAAAGTGCTTTGTAACTTTAAAGAATTATATAGATGAAGGTCATCTAGTACTAACAGTAATAGTAGTGGTAGTAGTAGTAGTAGTAGTAGTAGTAGTAGTAGTAATAGTAGTAGTAGTAGATGGTGATTATTTGTATTATTAGTGACAGTAATAATAGACAATCAGTCCCAGCATCCTTTGAAGGAACTGCTTTGGAATAAGATCTAATTCTATCTCTTTCTATATTAACTCTTCTGCTTTCTTCCTGGCTGAGCTTTAGCCCCTTTTGATTTACGAGAAGGATGGTACCTCTTAAAACCATAGGAGTGAGGAGAGAATATTCTTGTCAAGTAATCATACCAGGAAAACTAATCTATTAACACAAGGAAGGAATGACAGCTTCACCTAGCCCCTCTCAGCATTGAGGGGCAGAAGGCAGAGAGAAGGGGGTGGATTGTCAGTGTCTACAAGTGACCTTGGAAGTTCCTTTAAGTAGAGTCAGTATGGTATAGGGCAGAGGTGTTAAACATGCTGCCAGCAATGTTCCCTAGTATAGCCTAAACTGGATTAAAATGTAATTTTTATTTTAGTTATAGTTAATATAGTTAGGAAATAGTTAACAAAATAAATAAAAATACAATAAAACAGATAATGTGGGGTTTTCAAAGTCAACATGTACCCATAAGGATCTTTATGTATGGCTTAATGGTCCTTTTCTATTTGATTTTGACACTATTAGTGTAATGGATAGAGAGACAGCCTTGGAACCAGAAGATCTGGTTCATGGTATGTCTCTGGCACATATAGACTGTGTGATCCTAGGTAAGTCACTTAACTTCTTTTTCTTTTTTTGCTTTTCAGAGGGGGTAGGGTAATTGGGGTTAACTGACTTGCCCAAGGTCACACAGCTAGTAAGTATTAGGTGTCTGAGGCCGCATTTGAACTCAGGTCCTCCTGACTCCAGGGCCAGTGTTCTATTCACTGTATCACCTAGCCACTCCCACTTAACTTCTTAATATTCTAGGCCAGTAGTGTCAAACTCAAATAGAAATAAGAGCCACTAAACCATACCTAAAGCTTCCTACAGGTATATATTGACTTAGAAAACCACATATTAACATTATCTATGTTTTATTGTATTTTTTTTTGTTTTGTTAAATATTTCCCAATTACATTTTAATCTGATTCAGGCCCATTGTGGAGTGTTCCGTGCTACATCTAAGAATGTAAGTTGCAGAGAAGGCACTAACTGACCTGAATGGATGGAAGCAGTTTGTTCACCTGGAATTCCTCAAGGTAAATGAATCACTCACTGTTACCGACTATATTCTTATCACACCAAATAGAATTGGCTGGTATCTCTAATGTAATCCAATCTTTCTCTAAAGTCATGAGGAAAAGTCATGTGATAATGGTGTTTGATGATATTACACATAGACTTTGACAACTGGGGTGAGCCATGATGATCTTGACTTTCAGAAGGCTGTGAGGGAAACTCAGTTCCCTATACATGGAACTGGCACTTAGGGGAGAAAGTGATTTAAGTAAATGGCATTTCCTTCTCTCTATCCTTTGGTATGAGGGGTGGCAGAGACTCTTGTAATTATGGATAACTAGGGGACTGCTGACCAACTAACTGGTTGAATCTTTTCTTAATTTATAGTAAGAGGTAAAGGAATATAATCTTGGGCTATATGCCTAGACCCCTGTAGCAGCAAGCACCCCAGCATCCCCAGGGTGTCTGCCAACACAGGCTCTTAGATCTGCTTTTCTAAAGGAAAGCAACTCAAAATGGGTTAACAATCTTGTTTTAATCAACCAAACATATCAGTTACCTAGTTCAGGGGAAAAAGTCAGCACCCTGAACTTCAGAGTATACAGAGATTACAAGCAGAAATTACAAGAAAACAGAGAAACAAACAGATCAAGCAGACAGGCCTCCAACTGTCCAACCATTACATCCATACTTAGTCAGTTACCAGAGAGGGAAGCATCAACATCTGCGTTTTTCAAAGCCAGGGGGCTCTCAACGGCTGCCCAGAGTCTCCTCTGGTCAAATCACACAACACTTCTCAAAGTGAGCACCAAAGCAAAGCCTTACATCAAGGTTTATATAGCCTTCTGCTGTCTCAGAGAATGTAGCAACCCTCTTGACCCACTGCCCAATCACAAAGTATTTCCTGAGAAACAAGCCTCCCAGCACAGGCTCCAGGTGCACTTAAGGCTATCAAAGGGCCTAGGGGCAGGGAAGATCTTAAAATTTTACACTCCTATAACAACCCCATACATGGGTGAGGATGTTTTATTGTTTTTTTTTGGGGGGGGGTTGCCAATTTTTTGGAGGGATATTAGGTGGGGTGGGGTTGCTAACATCTCAAAATTCATTAACTCTACCAGAATTCACTTCTATATCACACACCTAGGTGACCTTTGGAAGGTCACCAAACTGGCTTTCAGTATTCTTATCTGCAAAATGAGGAAATTGAAGTCATTGGCCTCTTGTGGTGCTTTAGTAGCAAATAAGTGGGCTTGGTGGTCAAAAATGTAATACCTTGCTGATTTTGTTGGTTAGCTATCAATGCCACCGAGAGTAGGAAGACACCAAAACCCTTAACCTCCTCTTGTCCTCAAGGGCATTCAGAAGAAGGACAAATGGCAGTCAGCTGCTCAGTAAAGATATTTGGGCTCCAAGGGAGCAGTGGCTGCAGCTGGTAACCCTACAGGGGTGACCTTACCCAGTCATTCATTCAGCATTCATTCAACAAATATTTATAGAATCTGTGAGTGACAACAGGAAAAACAAACTAGAGAGAGACTCCTAATATTCTCTTGGATGAACAGCAAGAACCTAGTGGAAAAATTCCACTGTGAAAAGAAAAGAGATCAGGCTGGCTTCACCACTTGGATGAATCATTTCACAGCCTTTGCCACCACATGGGGTTTATGCCACCTACTTTGAACTACCACAAAGGGATATTGTGATGATAAAGAAGACAGAATGCTCAGTGTGATTTTGTCAACTCTGAGCATCACTTATATTCCACTTGTTTCCTTTTTCATAGAATTTAGAGGTTAAAGGGACTTCAAAAATCCAGGAATCCCTAAACTTTTCTTCTACCCTATACTCTTAGGCTTTCAGTGGATTTTTGTTAAACTTTTTCAATATGAAAGGCAATCAACTCTAGAGTTTCCTACACATATGCATATAAGAAACAAAATTAATTTTTCATAAAGAAAAATAAGACTGGATTATGCTTCTCATAGCTTTATTGAATGGGAATAAATTTCAAAAAATCCCTGGGCAAGTCACAAGTCAGCTGATCTCAGTTTCCTTACATGGAAAAAAGGATAAAAAAAAGCACTTAGCTCCCAAAGTGGTGAATATCCAATATCAAATGAGATAACTTCGTAAAGTGTTGGGAAACTTTAAAGTGCTATATAAATGCGAGCTATTATTACTATCCTCTGGGAGTGTGCATGTGGTAGATTGGGAATTCCTGATCTAGTCCAACCCCCTCATTATATAGAACTAGAAACCGAGAACCAGAAATTAAAAGACTTGCCGCAAGTTGCACTGGTAGTAGAGCTGGGATTGAAAACTAGGTCTTCTGACTTTAGAGCAAGTACTCTTTTCCCTCAGGTAGGCTGCTACTGTGATTATGACACAGGGTGGAGGTGAAACGTAGGCAAGTTAAAAGAAGCAGGATCATTAGTGTATATGCAAGGACCACTGAAATCCTTGCCAATTGACCACAATGAGTCAAGAGTGGAGAATTCTCACCCATAACAATTTACATTATCTTTAGTTGTTTGCAAAGCTCTGACACAGTCCATTGAACTTCCTGCTTCACCTTGAGGTGAAGGAACATTTCCATAATGGCAATGACCTCTACTGGAGCAGCCTAGCATGACATGCTTCATACTAGAGCAAACCTTAGATCAATTCCAATCCGTTTGTGTTGCTTTTCTTGAACAGTTGGTGAATTTTATTTGTTTATTGACTTGTTTTTAGTAATGGTCATTGCCTCACCTGGGTTAATTGAAAATTCCATAAGTAGGAAGCAGTATATTTCTGTACTTTTTAAAAAAGAGGAATATGGAATTTTCAACTCATCTGATTTTCAGTCATTCAAACAAATTATTTTATGAATAGGAATCTTGGTTCAAGAAGATGAAGGCTTAGGCAAGAGTGTTATGCACTCTCTACTCATCTACACCTCTTGGCTTCCCTGGCATCCTTCAAGTTCCAGCTAAAATCCTACCTTCTGTTGTAAGTCTTTCCCAATGCTTTCCCTCTGTTGATTATCTCCTATGTATACTGTACATGGCTTGTTGGACATGGTTCTTTGCATGTTGTCTCTTCCTGTAGACTGTGAGTTCCTGGAGAACAAGGACCATCTTTTTCCTTTTCTCTATATCCCCAGGGCGTAGCACAGTGCCTCAAGCACATAGTAGGTGCTTAATAAATGTTTATTGGCTGACTTTGAAGGATACCTTAGTAAAATATTGATATGTCCCTATGCCTGACACAACTTACAATCTAACTGAAGAAAATCTGGTAGAATCAGCAGGCAGCTTAGTGTGGTGGAGAGAGTGCCAAGAGGGACCCATAAGTTCCCTGATTCAGGTAATTCTCCAGGGAAGAAGCTCCCTTTACCAATACAAGTCAGCACCTTCCCTGCAATTTAGAGTCTTCAAATTGCCTAGAACAGTGAAGGGACTTGCATAGAGTCACACAGTGTAGCAGCAAGCACCCCAAGCGTCCTCAGGGTTTGCAGCTACCACAGGTTCTTGGATCTGCTTTGTTAAAGGAAAGCAACTCAAAATGGGTTAACAAGCTTACTTTAATCAGTCAGACATATATCGTTTACCTTGTTCAGGAGAAAAGGTCAGCACCCTGAACCTCAAAGTATACAGGCATAATTATCAAGACAGAAACATCAAGTAGACAGATTTCCAAACTGTCCAACCATTACATCCATACCCAGTCAACATCTGGGTTTCCACATTCTGGGTTTTTCAAAGCTGGGGGACTCTCAACAACGGCTTCCCAGAATTCAGATCAAATCACAGAACACTTCTCAAAGTGAGTCCCAAAACAAAGCTACACATCAGGGCTTATATAGCCTTCTCCTGGCTCAGAGAATGTAACAACCTTATTGACCCACTGGCCAATCAAAAAGTATCTACTGAAAAACAAGCCTCCCTCCCCAGGCTTCTGGTGCACTTTAGCCTAGGGGCAGGGAAGATCTTTAAAATTTACATTCCCATTACATTCGGCCCCAAGATCTTTCATGCCCATAGCATAGACAATTTACTTTTGAATTAGCACTGAACATTTCTTAGGTCACATTTTCAAAGTACAGAACTAAAGTTACCAAAGTGGCCACTGGGCCTTAAACAAACACAAAGTACATAGCATTATCACTTTAATTCAGAACAAGAGTTCAAATAAAGTTCTGGGGGGAGGGGAGTGTCCTTCCCCTCGCACAGCTCTAGCCCCAGCTTCCAAGCACAGAGAGGGGGCTGGGCAACAAAACCAACAAGGTGGGGTCCCTGGGGATCCAAGGCACTTCATCCCACCCACCATAGTCACAAGTCCATCCTCCCCCTGGGTCCCAAACTGTGGGATGCAGCCAGGAAACACACTCAGTGCCCCTGCTTTGCTGCTCAGTTCTTATCTTTTCCTGTGGCTGAACTCCGAACTCCTGGGCTCCTTCTCCTCCCGCAATCGGCAGCCGCTCCTGGCTTCTGCCCAGGTCCCGATGCAGGCAGCTCACCATTCCCGCTCTCAGCTCAGCGAAGTCAGCATGCAGGCCATTCTTCTCTCCGGCTCCACAGCTCCACATAATCATAGCTACCACAACTGGGAAACAAACAATTATCCCAGTCCCCATACTTTCCTTTTACTCTGCAGATCCTGTTCGTGACGCCATTTTGTAGCAGCAAGCACCCCAAGCGTCCTCAGGGTTTGCAGCTACCACAGGTTCTTGGATCTGCTTTGTTAAAGGAAAGCAACTTAAAATGGGTTAACAAGCTTACTTTAATCAGTCAGACATATATCGTTTACCTTGTTCAGGAGAAAAGGTCAGCACCCTGAACCTCAAAGTATACAGGCATAATTATCAAGACAGAAACATCAAGTAGACAGATTTCCAAACTGTCCAACCATTACATCCATACCCAGTCAACATCTGGGTTTCCACATTCTGGGTTTTTCAAAGCCGGGGGACTCTCAACAACGGCTTCCCAGAATTCAGATCAAATCACAGAACACTTCTCAAAGTGAGTCCCAAAACAAAGCTACACATCAGGGCTCATATAGCCTTCTCCTGGCTCAGAGAATGTAACAACCTTCTGGACCCAACTGACCAATCAAAAAGTATCTACTGAAAAACAAGCCTCCCTCCCCAGGCTTCTGGTGCACTTTAGCCTAGGGGCAGGGAAGATCTTTAAAATTTACATTCGCATTACACACAGTCAGTTTGTATCAGAAGCAGGACTTGAATCCAGTTCTTCCTGGCTTTGACATCAGCTCTTTATCCATTACTCTACAATGTAAAAAAGCTTTGGGTTCAAATTCCACCCCTAGCACTCACCAGCCGGGTGAACATGCCCAAGTCTCTTCTCTCTGAGTCTCAGGTTCCCTGTAAAAAAAAAAAATGCACCTGCAGTGGATGGGCCTTCGTGACTACTCCAGCTTCCTCATCAAGCATAACAAGCAGGCATAGGGCACTGGGACTGACAACCTCAAGGCCCTAAACTCATTCCAGTACAAGGGGCTGATCCTTCCAAAGGTGTTGGGCATGGAGTCGACCTCCGATGGATAGGGCATCATCGTGGTGCTGAAGCAGAGGGCAGGTCAGAGGAAGCCTGCCACTTCCTACATGAGGACCACAATCAACAGAAATGCTTGGGCCACACTCACCAGTGTCCAGCACATCATCCACAAGAATAAATAGTGGAAAGATGAACTCGTGGCCAGGCCAGTGCCATTCTGTGGAGCCAGGGGCTAGTGATGGTGAAGAAGGAGCGAATCCAGGGGCAGCTAGGTGGCAGAGTGAATAGGGCACCGGCTCTGGAATCAGGAGGACCTGAGTTCAAATGTGGCCTCAGACACTTAACACTTACTAACTGTATGAACTTGGGCAAGTCACTTAACCCCAATTTCCCTGCCTTTACCCCTCAAAAAAAAAAAAAACAACAGAAAAGAAGAAGAAGAAGAGAACCTGCCCCTTCAAGAGCACCTAAGGTGCCAGGCTTCCCTTTGGCTAATAAAGTCAGACTGTGCCCCTCCCCCCAAAAAGAGGGCTAAATAAGTACCTATGTACTTACCTCACAGACTCATCACGTGATGCAGATATGATACCTGACACTGCTATCACTCTGGTGCAGGCTCTCATCAACTCAACAGCCTTGATTGTTGCAATAGCCTTCGGGCATTTCTACCTAACACAAGTCTCTTTCCACTCCAGTCTATCTGTCATTCAGTCACAAAAGTGTTTTTCCTAAAGTTAAAGTGACAGCAAAACCATATTACCCTCCCTGCTCAATAAACTCCAATGGCTCTCTTTTGCCTCCAGGATCAAATACAAAATCCTCTGTTTAGCATTCAAAGCCCCTCATAACCTCACCCCCTCAGCTGTGTAATAGCTTACTCTCAAACAAACTCTCAAAACCCTTCGATGCAGCGACACTAGCCTTTCTATTCCACAAACAAAATAGCCTACCACTCACTTCCAGACATTTCTTTCACTGTCTCTTATGCCTGGAATGTTCTCACTCCTCATCTTCATCTGGCTTCCTGTAAGTCCTTCCTGAAATACCATCTTTTATAGGGAACCTTTCCCAACTCTTCTTATTGCTTTCATTTGTCAATTATTTGTTTTTGTTTTTTATACAGCACATAGTTTGTTTGCTTGTTGTCTCCATCATTACATAGGGAGCTCCTTGAAAAAGCAGGGACTATTTTTTGCATCTTTTTGTATCCAAAGCATTTAGCACAGTAACTGTCACACAGTGGGTACTTAATAAATGTTCATTGACTAATAATAAAAGTTATAAACTCCTACATAAATTTAAGTTATTGTTAGAAAATGAATATCTTCTGGAGGTAAAGGTCTGTCCTACCTCAGTACCTTTCATAGGCTCTTTATGTAAGTGTGCTGAATTATTGAGCAAATGAAACACTTAGAAACTGGGGGAAGGAGGGGACATTGGTGGATTTTCCTCCTCTAATCCAAATTCCAGATTGTTTGCACTCAGATGGGTCAGTCCATTCCAGAGACATGCAGAGGGGCCAGCCAAAAAGCCTCACCTCTTTGGAATGCCTGCAAGCTTTGAGGAGTAGAGGCCTGGGCCCTGGCTGGTGGGTTGGGAGCCAGGGGTCGCTGGCCTTTCTTTTAGAAAGAAAGAAATTAGGGGGAGGCTAGATGGTGCAGTGAATAGAGCACTGGCTCTGGAATCAGGAGGACCTGAGTTCAAATCCATCCCCAGATACTTCATACAAAACTAGCCGTGTGACCTTGGGCAAGTCCCTTAACCCCAATTGCCCTACCTTCCTCCCTCAAAAAAAAAAAAAGCAAAAAAAATAGAAAGAAAGAAATTAGAAAAATTAGAAATTAGAAAATTAGAATTAGAAAATGAGATTTCCTCTTCATATTGTTGAGTCAAAATACACAAAAAAATTCAGAGAAGGTTGGATGGTGGAGGAAAACTTGGAGCTGGACCTTGAAGGATGGTTTGGGATTTGGATATTTAAGGACAGCAGAAAGTGTGTTCCACTTAAGTCAAATGGAATAAAAACTGTCCTGGAGGCAGAATGGAACATGACTGATGTAATGGATCATGAGAAGAGCAACGGCAAATACGTAGGGGAGGCTAGATTAGAGAGGGATTTGGAATTTTTGTGGGAGAGTATGCCATGGACTGATTTGGTATGGTATGGTATGGTATGGAAATAAGAGCTTCAATAGGTGAGTGATAGGATGACAATGCTATTCTAGGGAGCTTACCCTGGGAGTGGTATATATAAAACTTGTGACTACAGAGTGTATTATGACCAGTATTTAAGAATCAAGCAATAAGGACAAAAGTGCCAATCAAGTGTTTGCTCCCAACTATCCTGGGTAACACCCGACAGCAGAAGTGCCTCTGGGATGGCAGCCCATGTTCTCACGTTTCTTTGAGGTTCTCAGTAAGGTAGCTCCCATTTGAATCTTATTTCTACTCTTTTGAGGCTTGTGGGCTGAGCTTGACTTAGATTGGACCCTTGGTAATTTAGGAATGAAATGAGACACTCGTGGGTCATTCCAAGCAGTTAGTAAAAGGAGATTTACATAACCATAGGATAAAAAAGATATTCAGCAAGGATACATCACTCAGCTCTAGCAGATGTGGTCATCCCTTGTCTCTACTCCTTCCACATAATATGTTCATGGGTCTGATTATGATGAATGGCATTAGACTTGGAACAAATGGCAGGTCTGAAGAGCCCTGATTCCATGTGATTGAACCAGGTGACCAGAAAGCCATATCGAAAAGGCCTGAGGCCACCAAGAAGCTGTGTCAATTCAGACTTGTTTTAAACTTTAGCCTCCTGGGCCAATCAAGTCTTGATGACAACTTTCTTGTCTTTTAGGAAAAGAACTAATTCATATATTGTGTATCTACTCTGTTCTGCTGATCTATTTTCAAACCACTACCAAGTTATTTTACTTATTACTGCTTTGTAGTAGTAGTACTACTGCTTTGAAATCTGGTATTACTAGGCCCTCTTTATTCACATTCCTTTTTCATTATTTCTCTTGAGGTTTTTGACCTTTTTTTTTCAGTTCCAAATGAATTTTTAATTTTTTTTCTAATCCTATAAAGTCATCTTTTGGTAGTTTTATTGATATGCCATTGAATAAGTAAATTAATTTAAATTATATTGTCTTTTTTATTATATTGGTTTGTCTTACCCATGAGAGCAATTCTTTTTTGAGTTATTTAGGCCAGTATTCCTATAAACATTTGTTTATAGTTGTACTTATATAGTTCTTGTGCATATATCTTGGAAGATAGACTCTCAAGTATTTTATACATTATAAAGTCATTTTAAGTGAAATTTATCTATCTCTTCATCCTGGGCTTATATCATTGATTTGGGTGGATAAGTTTTATAACCTGCAAGTTTTTTGAATTTGTTAATTGTTTAGACTCTTTTTTTTAGTTAATTCTTTAGGGTTCTTTAAGAACATCATCACGTTATCTTCTTTACCTGTGGTTATTCTCTCAATTTCTTTTTCATCTTATGGCTATAGCCAGCATTTCTGCATTTATATCAAATAAAACTGGTGACAATGGACATTCTTGTTTAACCCTTAATTTACTAGAAAGAATTCTAATTTCTCTCTATTATAAACAATGGTAACTTTTGGTATATTAGTTATCACTTAAAGGAAAAGTCTATTAATTCCTATGTTTTCTAGTTGTTTTACAAAAATGGGTGAATGAGTTGTGGGATACAAATGTGATAGAGTACTATAGTGTTATGATAAATAAGGAAATAGTTAATTTTAAAAAGACATGGAAATCTTATTTGAACTTATTAGAACAAAGTAAACAAAAACAGAACAATTTATATCGTAACATTTGATGTTATAAAACACACAATTTTGAGAACTTTTATAAACTAATGAAGAATGAAATGAGCAGAACCAGGAGAATCATATATTTAATAATGACAACACTGTAAAAACAAACAACATCAAAAGCTGTAAGAATCCATGATTCCAGAGAATTGATGAAGAAACAATGAGACGTACATATTTTTTTATATAGCCACTACTGAGAGAATTTGTTTTGCTTGATAATGCATGCATATTTTTTACAAGAAATGTATTTTTCTTTTCTTTTCCAATAGGGTGGGAGGTGAGAGGGAAAAAATAGATTTCAGTTCATTAAAAAAAATAGATATGGGGGAGGTTGGAATATTACATGTACTTTTAGGTGAGGTCACTATTATTAGTTTTACTTTAATTACTCTACTTTTTTACAAGAGACTTCTCCCCAAATGGGAGCAACATGTAAATGTTAGTAAAGTGAAATCAAGACATATGAATAAAATAAAATTTTAAAAAAGGACTAGTTAGACCTCATGGTTAAGGATGGGATGGTAGTAAACTAGAGAGATAGGATCCTGGCATAAGGGTGGAAGCTTGTTTCTCTTTTTAGTCCAGATTTTGGTCGATTATCCATGGCTTGGTCCCATCTAATTTAAGGAGTTCTTCCCCTACTCCCCATCCCTCCTATGCTCCTATCTAAGTCCATGCAGATACATCCTTATATAGAACTTTTAAATCAGAATATTAGAAATCAATAAAAGCTAATAATATCAGTGTACCTTCCAGAGTCCTAAGTTCATGTGATCAGCCCATCAGCGATAGGCAGGCCAAGACCCATTAGGTTCAGTCTCTCCTTCCCTATACCTCACAGCTCTGTGAGAAGTTTCTAAGGACATTTGTCCAGCGATTTTTCTTCCTGCAGAAAACTCCCTCCTGTATCACTGTCTATACTGCTCTCTGTTAGGATTCCCACAGATGCAATGCAGGACAATCCAAGCACTCAGTTTGTCTCTCCCAAGGGTGGCACAGGTAAAGCAGATTTGTGTCCAGAGTTGGCTTTGCTCTCAGACTTCTGGTCTCTTTGGTGTGTACTTTTAATTCTGTCTATCCCTTTCATAGTAACCAAGTCTGATGGGTAGAATTCCTCCCATGAGACACAAACTGCCTGGGTCACACAGTCTAGCCCAGGAAGAGGGAGAGGGAGGATGGTAGGCTCTGTCAGCTGGGTACCATCTGCTCTCCTTTCCATCCTCCTGTTCAAAGTTAGTACTTTCTAAATGCCTCATCCCACCTTCTTCTGTCAACACAAAGTTTGTATGCTCTTTGACTTTGTGTTATGACTCTTATGACTTTGACTTATGTATGCTCCAGACCTGAAGATGTATGTGGCGATATTATACATGTGTTGGAGAGTCAAAGGAGGCATGAAAGTTATCAAGCAGTGAGGCAATAGAGGCCTAGGTCAGTTTAATATCAATGAGAATAAGGAGGGAAGGGCAAAGACAAGAAACTTTTTAAAAGAAAAAGTTATAGGACTAAAAGTGTGGATATAATGGAAGGAGATGAGAGAAGAGCCAAAGATAATTCTAAGATTCCTACATTACTGTTCTACCTTTGTCATTTGCTATCTGTATGGTCCTGGCAAAGTTCTTTAAATTCAGTCTCAATTTGCTTATCTGTAAAGTGAAAAAATTGAACTAGATTAAGAGTTCTTAACCCTTTTTTGAATCCATGGACTGCCTTGCCAATCTAGTGAAGTCTGTGGACCCCTTCTCAGGGCACTTTTTAAAAATGAATGAAATAAAGTACACAGGATTACAAAGGAAATCAATTTCTTAAATGTAGTTATCAGGATATGGTTTAAAAAAAAAAAACAGTTCATAGACTGGAGATTTAGAAGCCTCGATGATCTGGGGCAGCTAGGTGGCACAGTGAGTAGAGCACTGGCCCTGGAATCAGGAGGACCTGAGTTCAGATGCAGCCTCAGACACCTAACACACACACACACACACACACACACACACACACACACACAAACTTGGCCCTGTGACCTTGGGCAAGTTACTTAACCCCAATTGCCCTCCAAAAAGCAAAAAAAAAGCACCTTGATGATCTCCACAAAACTAGAGGGAACTTCAAAATTCATCTAGTCCCAAATCCTCATTTTACAGATCTCAAGGAAAATGTGAGTGACCTGCCCAGAGTCACATAAGTAACAGGATTCAGAGGAGTAAGTTGAAGCTAAGTCATTTATTTATTACAGAGTCAATATTCTTTCCACACGAGCATGCTATCTGTCCATAAGATGAAAAGGATGGTAGTACAAAGGATAGAAATGAAATAGTTGGGAAGGGGATTCCA
Source organism: Petaurus breviceps papuanus (assembly GCF_028583685.1). NCBI lineage: Eukaryota > Metazoa > Chordata > Mammalia > Diprotodontia > Petauridae > Petaurus > Petaurus breviceps. The sequence goes on from NW_027185764.1 coordinate 68,664,756, forward strand.
TTTGGAGCAGAACAGGAAGATGATCATTTAGTTTCAGATATGTTGAATTTGAGATGATGGCAGGGAAGCCAAGCAGAATGATTTATGTTACTACTTGGAGAGTTCAGGGGCAGAAGTTCTTTGTATGTAGGAGATATTTTTGTGGCATTCATAATTCAAGATTGTCACTAAGCTCGATACTATGAGTTTTCATTATATGTTTCAGTTCATAAATATATAAATTATTATAATATGGATATATACATATAATATATAAACTGAGTTTTCAATGTATATTTATTTTACATTTTCAGTTTGTATTTATATTATACAAATGTACCATAAACACAAAGAAAGAAAGAGATTCCATTCTTTTTAGCACGATGAGATTTCAGAGAGGGTTTCTGTCTGAGTATTAACTCAACTTAAAGTGCCATCTTTTTTCCCCTAGTTTGAAATCTTAATATCATAACTGTAAATTCCTATGGTGGGGGGCAGGGAAGGAAGAGACAGAAAGGGATAGGGAAAAGAAGAAGGAGAGGCAGAGGGAAGAAATGAGAGGGAGGGGAAAGATAGAAAAGGAAGGGGTCAGGTGTGGAAAGAGGGGAGATAACAGAACACTAAAGCATTAGAATTAGAAAAGGTATTCCAATCTTGGGGCGGGGGTAGGGGAAAGATGGGGAGAAAATTTAGAACTCAAAATCTTGTGGCAATGCATGTTGAAAACTAAAAATAAATAAATTCTGGAAAAGTTTTTTTAAAGTGCCATCTCTGGGGGGGGGTGAGGGAAAAAAAGAAATTTACATGATAATTTTGTAATGTATTTTAAATTTGTTATATAATGAATGGAATAGCAAATTGTGCATAGTGGATTTGCAGTTTTGTGTACTATCATCTTTTTTATTGTACTATATTATGGAAATACTTGTTCTGTTCCATAAATTAAAAATAAAATAAATGACCCCTGTAATGGTAAGGGGATTTGAACATCTTCCCTGCCCTTTGATGATGTTGGAGCCCGACAAGAGAAGCTTACTTAGTGGGTCAGGAAGGTTGTGATGTCCTCTGACCCTGAAGAAGGCTATATAAACTCTGAGGTGAGGTTTTGCTTTGGGACTCACTTATGGGAAGAGTTGTGTGATTTTGTCAGACTCTGGGTAGCCATTGAGCCCCCGGCTTTGAAAACCCAGATATTGGCACTTCTTTCTCTGGTAACTAACTATGTAGGTATATGATGGTCAGACAGCTAGAAGCCCTGTCTCTTGGTCTGTTAAATTGTGTTATTTTCTCTATATTTTTTGTCTGCTTATAATTTGTTTGTATTTTCTCTGAAGTTCAGGGTGCTGACTTTTTCTCCTAAACTAGGCAAATGATATATATATATATATATTTGATTAAAGTAATATTGTTAACCCTTTTAGAGTTGTTTTCCTTTAGAAATGCAGATCAAAAACCTGTGCTAGCAGCCATTCTGCATATGCTAGGGTGCTTGCTGTTACACCCCCCCCCCCAAAAAAAAAGGCATTCCATACGACTATATGAATGCCAAAAACAACGAAGCCTTGCAGAAGCACCTACTTTGGACAGTCCTCTCAATAAGAATCTTGGTCATGTTGTATAAATAAAATGTCCAGTAACTGTGTATTTGTTCTTTATCATACAATCACAGAATATTAAGAGTTGAAATGGACCTCAGAAGACCTGTAGTCTAACCTGTCATTGAATTAAAATCTGCTCTCCAACATACTTGATCAATTGGTGATTAGTCTTTGCTTGAAGATTCTCCATTGAGGGTGGATTCACTACTCCGTTTTACTTTTAGATGCTTCTAATTGCATCAAACCTAGAATTGCCTCTTTGCAAGGTCCACCCATGCTCTTTAGTTCTGCTTTCTCAGGTCAGGCAGAACAAATCTAATCCCTCTTTACCTTGAAGTACTTGAAGATGGGAATAATATTAATAATCGCCAACATTTATATAGCACCTATAGTGTGTTATCACTGCTAAGAACTTTACAAATATGATCTCATTTGATCATCACAATAACCCTGGGAGGTAAGGGCTATTATTATCCCCCCCTCCAAGTACTTCAAGCACTGTCACATGGTTTGCTAACAAGGATCAAATCAAATGAGATAAGGCATGCAAACTTAAAGGTGCCATATAAATGTCAGTTTTTATTACTTTTATTATTGCTCTCAAAATCATCCCAAACTATGCTTTCTCCTTTATCTCGAACTCTAAAATTTCCTCTCTGACCATAACATTTCATCTCTTTCTTTCTCTCAAGCCTCTAAAACCCTTCTAAACATCAGTCCTCTCAGACTCAAAGCCTCTGCTAAATCCCTAAAATTTGTCTTCAACCTGCACCCTTCCTTGTTCTCCTGATCCTCTATACTCTAGTCTTATTTCCTTCCTTCCCAGCCTCAAAAAATCACAAGTGTATACTATTCTCTACCTTTAAACCTTTTGTCCCAGTGTCCTTTCCTTGTTGCTAATATTTGTTGTTAAACACTAGCCTGGAGATGCCTCCACCATTCCATTCCACTCCCAAGCTGTGGAATGCTGCTAGAAATAGTCAAACTGGCTACACTGCACACCCATGTCATCTTATCTCAGCTGGGCCCTCCCCTGGCGTACATGAGTCCTTTTATTCTTCTCTTATGGAATGTTCCCATCCTCCCTGTTTCAGTGAGAAGCTACAATGAAACAGTGGGAATGGAGGTGACTACGCTCCAAGGCAGCTTAGAAGTCATGTTAGCCAATTAAGTCAGTGTGAAGGGAAGCTTTTATTGGGGTCACATAGGTAAGGAAGGTCCACAGAGTGATAAAAATAGGGAGTAGGGATTGGATTTGCAATTTCATTGGCATAGGGAAATGTGAGGTGAACAAACTCCACCTACCAATGCAGGTTGTCACCTTCACTGAAACTTACAGTTTTAGAGAGTTACTTGCAGCACTGAGAGGTTAAGTGACTTGTTCAATGTCACATAGTATGTGTCACAGGTGGGACCTTAACCTGGGTCTCTTAAACCCAGGGCATCACAGTTGGAAAGGAAACTGAGGATCTGGGATGTCAGTATCTGACTGGAATCAGGAAACAATCATTGGCTCAGGGTTTGATGTATCATTTTGTTGATTGTCCAGACTTAACATGATAGAGGAAATTTTAATAATGCAAACTAAACTCAAAAATGTATTGAGTGTACGTTTGCAACTTTTCCTAATAATTTCTCAAAGTTCCCAACTCAATCTGGGATGAATTGGATACCATTGTTGGATGAGTAGCACCACCACCACCATCAATTCACTCATCATCATTATTATTCATTTAATCCTTAGTGTCTCAGGTCACAAGGTTTTAGTTATCATCTCTGTGTCAATGACTTACAGATCTATATCCAGTCCCAGTCTCTCCCCAGAGCTTCAGTCTTGGATCACAAGTCAAATTAATGTCACAGACATTTCAAACTCATCATGTCCAAAACTGATCTTGTCTTTTCCTCCAAACCCACCCCTCTATGAAATTTTCTGTTCTTCTTGAAGGCACCAACATTCTTCCACTCTCCCAGATTCATTACCTCATTCTCTACATGGATTCCTTACTGTCCCACACCATACATATCCCAAACAGTTGCCACATTTTGCCATCTCTACTTCACCAAACCCTCACATCCACCCCCTTTTTCCCACTCACACAGCTGCCATCTTGGTTCAGGCCTTTATCATCTCTCTCTTAGATTATTACAATAGCCTAATTGGTCACTGTGTCTCAAGACTTTCACCCTTACAGTTAATCCTTCATACTGTTTCCAAAGTATTTTCTTTAACATAGATCTTACTACGTTACTCCTCTATTAAATCAACTCAAGTGAATATATAGATCATATAGTTTTGGGCAAGAAACAGCAGATCTTAGAGACATGGATGATGTTCTCATTCTTCCTAAAACCCCTACATTAGGGGTTTCAGAAAAGGGCAGATCTAGGAAGTAAACAGCTGGTTACTGGTCTCTGAGGATGGATTTCAACTTGTTGATTTAACTTAAAATACCTGAATTATGAACTTTTTGCCAGTGCTGGTAGAAATAAATTCGTCTAGTGTCTTGGGCAAAGGGACAAGGGACAAGAAAATGTAACAAAGGAGGTATTGAGTTTAAAATGTCAAGTAAGGTGAAGGACCCCTGCTAAGTCACAGTATATAAAATACAATATGGGAGGGAGACTAGAGAGGGCAGTTATGCTTAGGAGACAATAAGCAAGAAAAAAATCAACAAATCTTTGGCCTCAGACAACTACATAGAAAATGAAAGTAACAGACGTAGGAAACTAGAGGTCTTAGCACAAGTAAATTTATCTTCACAGGTATAAAGGAGGTTAGGTGTGTTGGCACTGCATATACTAAAGACCACCTGACATCCCAGCAGCCATAGATCAGTACATGTGCCATATCCCCTTCTTGGTTTGTCATGTTGATGATACCTTGAGAACATGCATAACTGACCTCCTTTCCAATGGGTATCCTATTAAGCACCTGAGAAACAACAAAATGCTAACCAGTTCACTCATGAACCTGATAGATAGCCAGCTAACAAGCTGCTTCAATCAGTAGCCTGGGAGCTCTGGAAATAGCTTATTTCTCTCTCTCTCTTTTTTTTTTTTGGAGGGGGAAAGGCAAGATAATTGGGGTCATGTGACTTGCCTAAGGTCACACAGCCAGTTAAGTTTCAAGTGTCTGAGGCCAAATTTGAACTCAGGTCCTCCTGACCCAGGGACGGTGCTGTATTCACTGAGCTACCTAGCTACCCCAGGAAATAGCTTTCATCTCAAAGAAGCCAAATCATTTCTACTGTAATAGAAAATTTATCGTATTTACTTTTGTAATTTTCTCCATTTCCTTGAATCTGCTTTAGAATTGAAATTGCTGCAAAGGAGAGGATAGAGTGGTGATGGGGAAACCATGAGGCAATATGGCATAAAGATTTTGGCAATATGGCATATTCATTATATAATCACTTAATGTTATAAATATTAAGTATAAAGAGACACGAATCCAACACTGTAATCACAGAGTATAGGGTTTGTTGTTGCACCATCAACAGCTGCAGTCTTCTTTGGAAACAAGCCTTCAAAAACTGACTAAAGGATGTGGGAAGGGGAAGTCACAAACAGTGACTGGTCAGTTTTCCACTTGTTATCAATAAACATAACTTACTAACTCTTTGACCACTCTTACCAAGCCTTCAGATCTGCAGCTGTTGAAAACCATAAGCAACCAGTCAGTTCTTACTTGGGGTTAAACAACAATAACAAATTTTCCCTCAAAAGATGCAAGCAATTAAATATGGGAATGACAACTTAGCATGCTTGATACACATCATTCATGACCTATATTTTCTCTAGCTCAGCTCAAAACTTCAAAACAGGAAGGCCAAAATTCCAGATTGGAGCCACATCCTGAATCACTTTCCTTAAACAAGTTCCATCAGGTTTGTTTTGGGTGGTCAGTTGAAAAGGAAATTCAAAACCCCAAGAGTGTGACTAAATATCCTGGGTTTTAAGGGGGATATTTTAAATCTTTTTTCTTTTATTCTTTTTCTCTCTGATTTTTTTATTTTGGCCTTCAAAGTTGCTGAACGCACATTTGATGCCTATATATACGGTTTCAAGAAACCCAGGTTGGAAAGTGAATAAGAAAGCAGTTGAAGGGGTGAAAACATTCTCTCCAAATAGATCAGCAATGTACAACACCATGGTTATGAGTCATATTAGATGGCTGGACTCATGGAAGAACCCAAATCAGAATCTTAAGGCATTTTCTCAGTGCATCCTGGGAAGTAGAGCATTCCTTATTAAATGTTTTAATTAAATGGGTATTTTAAACTGTTTAGAAGCAGTTGGTCATAGCAGAAAGTCCACTGGAACTACAGTGAGAAAACAGATTTGAGCCTGACTCTCCTGAATTGGACAAATCACCCAACTGAGTACTGTTTCCTGAACTGTGAAATGGGAGTGAGAACTCTTGCATGACCTGCCTCACCAAGTTATTGTGTCAGAAAGAATTTTGTGAATTCAGACAAAGTAACAAATCACTGGAGGGGAATTAGATTTTTAGAGGCTACCATTATGCTGTTTCATTCCATTTCCTACATCCACTACAGAGAGATCTGACAAGGGATCAACTTCACCAGTCTAAACCGCACTTTGAAGCTGTTAAATCTGGAAAGTGTCTTTACCTATTATATACCCCCCTAATAGACCTTCAATTCACCTCCCATCATTCTAATTCCTTAACTCTTGGTATCTATGTGCATACTCCTAGTTACAGTACTAATAGCTAACATTTGTATATTGCTTTAAAGTTTGCAAAATCCTTTGCATATACTATTGCATTTTATATTAACAACAAACCTGTGAAGCAGATGGTATTTTTATCCCTGTTTTATGGATGGGGAAAGTGAGTTTGATAGAGGTCACACAGCCTTCAAATGTCTGAGGCAGGATATGAACTCAGGTCTTCCTGACTCCCAAGTTGCCCCCTATCCACTATACTGCCTAGCTGCCTCCAGTCTTTCTTTCATTGCACTGGGAAGTCACAGAAGTTTGTTTTGTGGGTTTTTTTTTTTTTTGAGATTAGCAAAATGATGTGGGGGCACCTAGGTGATACAGTGGATAGAGTGCTGGGTCTGGAGTCAGGAAGATTGATTTTCTAGTTTAAATCTGGCCTCAGACACCTACTAGCAGTATGACTCTGGGTATCACTTAACCATATTTGCCTCAGTTTCCTCATCTGTAAAATGATCTAGAAAAGGAAATGGCAAACCACTCCAGTATCTTTACCAAGAAAACCCCAAATGGGGTCACAGGGAGTCAGACACAACTGAAATGACTGAACAGCAACAATAAAAAAAATGTAAACAAGCATACACTGGCCTCAACCTGTCTTATTTATTTTTCCAAGTGGTTTCTCAGAAAAAAGCATAGTTTCTGGATGGAAGGGAGGGGAAAAGCAATTTGCAGTTTACAGTTTTTAATAAGATCAATTTTTCATCTCTCTCTCTCTCTCTCTCTCTCTCTCTCTCTCTCTCTCTCTCTCTTTCCCTCGCTTTCTCCTTCCTCTTCCTCTCTTTGCCACTACACCATGTTGCCTTTCCTATTTTCTTTGTGTGTGTGTGTGTGTGTGTGTGTGTAGGCTTTTGCAATTCTTGTTAGGTTAATGCTTAAGCATTTGATATATTTTGTCATTATTGTAAATTATATTCATCTTCATTAAAAAGATGTTAATTTCTACCTTTTATCTAAACCCTCCTTTGTCTTAAAATTTTTTCAATTCCCTACAAATCATGGATTACCAACTTTTATCAGTGATAGTTGATATAAATATTTTCCCTTCCTTACATTTTCTATTATATGTGTGTACATTGTTCATGTAAAAAAAATTAATTTTTTTCTAAATGAAATCGTCCATTGCATTGCATATGGCCTCCTATGCTATTTGTTTGATAAAGAAATCTCTCCCTACCTACTGTTTGAAAAGTATCTTATCTTGTTCTGTAATCTTAGAGGTTGTGAGGATTAGAGAAAATGTTTAGTCTGCCAAGTCTGGTCTTACTGGTCATTTGACCCTAATTCTAAAACAATGTTACCTGTTACATTTAGGTTGCATATCCATTTTGATCATATTGTACATAAGGTGTTGGTCTAACCCCAATTCTGTTAAATTGTTTTCCAGTTTTCCCCAAATTTTTTTGTTGGCTATGGAGAACTTTATCTAGTAATTTATCTCCTAGGATTTATCAAAACCTGGCTTACTACTTTGATTGCTTTTATTTCTTATTTATCAACTTTATTCCACTTTTAAAAACTAAATAATTCTAATGGTTACTATCGATGGGATGCTTGGGGTGTCTATGTTTGTAACATTAGTTTGTAAAATCAATTTGTAAAACCAGTTTGTAAAATCACATTCCCCCCCCCCACCAAGACTCAGAGCATTAACTCTGTCCCTTCCCCCTGCCAGCACTCTGCCCAGCAACAATTCATGAACTATTTATCTCCCCTTAGTATAATGGCCAGCTGCACCTATGAGTCCTTCAATGCACTATCTGTAGGTTAACTCCTCAGCCAATTAGGCACATCCTGAATCCCCATTAGCCTTGGTTCCCAACATCCATCTTGTCAAACATGACACTGATGGGTGGCAGACTAGGCACTTCTCATTCAGCCCTGACTGCTAGCTGACTTAGTGATGTTTCAGGCCTAACACCACACCTTCAGGTAGCCCCCTGCCCTGGGCTATTTCCCAGTGAATTATGGGCAATATACCTGTGCAGTTGATATTAAAAGTGCATGTTCCTTTAAGCACTGACCACTCCTTAACTCCTCCCTAATCCCACCCTTACTCACCTAGTTAGCATAATTGACATCTGATTTACTATTGTAACTCTTTATAAACTATACCTATGACTTCTTTAAGTTTGCAGGTTCCCTAAGAACTCTTGCCTGCTGTAAAGCGTAACGATAAACTTTTACAATCCTGACTTAAAAGATTGCTTGGGTCCTATGAATTCATTCCAGATTGCCAACTCAGGGACTCTGGTCATTGGAGCCCCTGCAACACCTATCACCCCCTCCTCACTATTTTGTAATACAATCTGACGTCTGATCATGCCATGTATACTCCTTTTATCTGTACCGTTTCTCATTATTTTCCTTGAAATTCCAAACCTTTGTCTTTAAATGAGTTTTGTTGTTGATTCACTTAGTTCTATGAAGTATCTGGGATAACTAGGTGACACAATGGAGTCTGGAGTCAGGAAGACTGATTTTCCACTTCAAATCTGGCCTCAGACACCTACTTGCCTCAGTGGTGGACCTGAAGTCAGGAAGACTAATTTTCCTGAATTAAAATCTGGCCTCAGACTAGCTGTGTGACCCTAAACAAGTCACTTAACTTTATGTGTCTCAGTTTCCTCATCTGTGAAATGAGCTGGAGAAGGAAAGAGCAAACTACTCCAGTATCTTTGCCAAGAAAACCCCAAATTGGGTCATGAAGATCTGGACAAGACCGAAAATGACTGAACAACAAAAATAAAGTATTCATTTGATACTATTTATATAGCACTAAATCTTTAAATTAATTTATCTTGTATTGATATTTTTCCCCCTGAAATGCCAATCTACTTCTATTTTCTACTATAGTACAAATTTTCACATTAATAGCTTTTGCTCCATTGATTCTTTAGCTCACTGATTCTCTCTGTTCCCTCAATGTTGCTCAATGTGACATTTATTTCAAAAGAAATTCAGGCAATTAAAAAAAATTGCCTCATCACACGTTGCTGGTCTTGCCTATCCCCAGTCATGTGAAAATAAATATTTGCCTTCTTAGCTTTTCCCCCTCATTTTAAAGTCATTTCACATGTTGAATAATCTGCTCACCTCTGGATTCTTGAAGGAATGACCTGAATTCTTCCCTTTTGCTGAATGTCTAATTATTTTCTTTGATGCCTAGGCTCAGTTTTGCAGCCAACACATTTAGGTTTGCCAACTAATGTTCTTTTATTTTTGGAATATTATATTCTAATTTTCTTTGGTTTCTTATAAACAGGGAGTTACCTTGTTTTAGTTTAACACAAGTTAGTTCTCCTTAGAATGTGAAAGGAATTTGTTGTTTGATGTTGTAATTCTTAACTTTGATTACATTTTGGTGAGTTAAATTTTGGATTTGTTTCTGTTGGTGAGATTTGAGAGTCTTAAATTATTCTTCTTCCTGGTGGGGAATTTATTAATAGTTCTCCATTACTTGTAATGCTACCTCTTAGTTTCAAATAAATGCTTTTTTATCATCTGAAAAAAAATCCTTCCATTTCTAGGCTAAAAATTTTTAGTGTTTTTAGCATAAGTGGGTATTTTATTTTATCAGAGCTCTGTACTGTATATACTGACATGAATTTGTACTTAATGGCTTTTATTAATAATATTATTAATTATACTACTGTTCTCCTAACACAGAACCTGATAAAAAGCTACCTTTCTCTACATGTAGGAAAGCTTTATAAAGCATTGAGATTATTTGTTGTTTGAATATTTGACAGGGTTCACTTGCCAATCTGTTTGGTCCTGATGTATTTTTTAAAAATGGAACTCATCAATGTTGTTTAATTTCTCCTTCTAAAATTAGTTTATTTCAATTGTTTCTTATTTTTAAATTTTGTCCTTTTATTATTTTTCTGCCCTTGACAGATATCAACAAATACTCACATTTCCATATACAAAGAACAGAAAAAGGAATATGTGTGTGTATGTGTGTGTATACACACATATATATGAAACCATGAGCCACTATTATATACAGCTTTTTTAGAAGTATGTATTAAATTTAATAAGGTATTTTCACCATGGCCCTGCATGTCAGGATTGTCCTCTATTCTCTTTTGTGGATTGTTTAAGTGTTTCATTTACACTCCTTTACTTTTTTTTTTTTTTGTTTCACTATTGCTACTCCCTTCTTCCTTCTTATTGCCCCTACCACTTCACCAGTCTAAGAAAAATGAAAGCCATCTTTTTAAGTACAGTCAAAAACACCAAATCCATACATTGGCTTTTTCCAAAAATGTGCATCCCCTGGTCTCTCACTTCTCTGTTAAGAGGGGGAAAACATTCATCATCAATTTCCTGCAGTCATGGTTACCATTGTATCTATCATAGGTCTTAAATCTTTCAAAGTTGCTTTCCTTGACCATGCTCTTTACATTGTATAAACCACATAACTTGCTCTCCTCATCCCACTTCTTCCTACAAGTATTCTCAGGTTTTTCTAGATCGGTCTCTCTTGTCATTTCTTATGGTGCAATAAATTCCATTGCATCCATAGAATTTGTTCAGTCATTGCTTGATGGAAATGAGGGGAATTCACTTTGCTTCTACTTTTTTGTTATAACAAAAAGTGTTGCTATAAATACTTTTTTTTTTCTTATGAGTCTTTTCCTTCTTTCTTTGGGGAATAGGCTTATTAGAGGGATTGGTGGGTCAATGAGTACAGCATTTCTCATTCTATCTGCTGAGGTATTTTGTATTTTCAGTAATACTAATTCATTTCTTTTAGATTCTCTGTTTTGTTGGTATGCAGTCATGTACAGTCTCTAATAGCTTTTTATTTCTTTTGCTTATGTTGTGATCTTCCATTTCTTCATTCCCAATAATTCTATTATAAACTCTCTGAGGGCAGGGACTATTTTGTTTTGTGCTTTGAATATCTATTACCTAGCACAGTGCAAAAAAGGAGGCACTTGAAACTACTTGCTGGATTAAATTTCCTATTTTTGTAATTTGATTTTCATAACTCCTCTTTTTTGACAAAATGTTTTTTGGAGGGGGGAAGGAAAGGCAATTGGGGTTAAGTGACTAGTGTAAGGTCACACAGCTAGTTAAGTATCAAGTGTCTGATGCTGGATTTGAACTCAAGTCCTTCTGACTTCAGGGCCAGTGCTCTGTTCACCACACCGCCTAGCCCTGACAAAATTTTGTCAAAAATTTTTTCAGTGTCCCACTGATGGTATCCCTGCAAGTGTATGGGGTCCCTTGTGCCCTAGTTCCATCTAGTCACTAAAAGTCAGATTAGCTTTTACACAAAAATATTTACTTTAAGAGGAATAATCATAAACATACACATTAATCCTTCTCCCATTTTGGCCCACCTCAGTCTCTGAGGAGGAAAAAGGAATTAGATTCCTTAGTTTAGCTCTGTCCTATGGAGCACAGTTTCAGGTGTCATGGGAGGGAGATTTCAAGTCCAAATACCCCTCAGGTTTGAGTCCCAGACACCCTGCCTTTTCAAGGTCTCCACAACAGACCAGCTGGCTATACCATCCCCCTACAATTCTGACTCCAAGGCCAAACACCCAGTCTTGTGGCATCACCTCTGCTTCCTGAAACTCAGGACAAACAACATGGAAAAGAAACGAAAATCCCCTTGGCCCATTTCTCTGAGCAGTGGTAAAAGAGGAAGAGCAGGGGAAGGAATTCCTTCCTCTCTTATTAGCTCAGTTCATGGCACTCATGCTGAGGGCAAACTGTGATCTTGCCCGTTTGGACACAGCAAAGAAAAGAGATTAGCAGAGATAAAGTAGCTGAAAAAGAGAAGTCGAAAAGAGCAGCAGATAGAAACCAGTCAGGTCAATCATTCCAAGATGCAGGGAAGCAGTCAAGGAGGCTTCCTACCTTCTTTGTGAAGTAGGGAATGCAGAGGACTTCACGTTAGGTAATCTGGACATGCTCCAAAGACCCCACAAGGGTGCCTTCGTGTTAGTACAACTGGGCATGGCCAGACTAGCTTGGGTTACTTGTGTGTGTGTGCATGCTCACATGCATATGCACCTGGAGTCAGGAAGACCTGAATACAAATCCTGCCTCAGACACTAGCTCTGTGATTTGGGCAAGTCACTTGACCTCTCTAAGCTTCAGTTTCCTCATCTGCAAAATCGGGGTAATAACAGCATCTACCCCACAGAGAATCAAATGAGTTATACACACACATACTCACTCACTCACTCTCACTCACTCACTCACTCACTCACTCACTCACTCACTCAGAGTTTTGCAAAACTTAAAGCATTATATAAATGCTAGCTACTCCCATTATCATCATCATCATTATTATTACAATGCAATAAAATCCTATTACATTTGCATACTATAATTTGTTTCAAGGTTAATGGGGGACTAGATTAATGATAAGGATCCAAACCCAAAGGGATTTTTCTAATGGTGCCATTTCAGACATAGTAATAGGAGAGGTCTAGGCCACTAAGAAATATTTTATGGGAGGGTGGCTTTCCCAGCACCCCTCCAATTTTCTCACTAAGGAATTTACTTCATCTAACTGATAGGGTTAGCCAGCCCAAAGGTGAGCATATCCCAGAGATTGACTCCTCTGCTGTGATGTGAGTTAAGAAAATGGAAACAAAATAAGGCTTTCCTATGGTAGAAGGTGGGGCTTTCAGAACAAACAAGGCACAAGTTCCTCTATTTCTTCAAATCTAAGATAGAAGAGATTCAGCAAATAAGATGATTCCTGTGGTTCCTTTCATTCTAATGAGAATCAAAATTGCCTTCTGAAATTATGCAGCCTACGGACAGCTAGGTAGTACAGTGAATAGAGCACCAGCCCTGGACTCAAGAGGACCTGGGTTCAAATCTGGCCTCAGACACTTAACACTTACTAGGCATGTGACCTTGGGCAAGTCACTTAATTCCAATTGCCTTGCCTTCCCCCCTTCCAAAAAAAAAAAAAAGAAATTATGCAGTCTAAATGTCCTAGATTAAAAGTTAGAAGGGGTACCTTGGAGTCTACCTAATCCATTTCTCTCATTATCTAGATGAGGAAATTGGAGCCTTGAGAGGATATGGCTTGCCCAATGTCACAGAATAATAAGTAGCAGGACTAGGACTTGGACCCAGGTCCTCTGACTTCAAATCCAGCATGCTTTTGATTGTATGACACAATTTCCAGAAGCTTCTGTCAAACACTTTTGGAAATATGGCATTGCTGTGTAGAATTCAGGGCTTCTTACACTCACAACCCCGTCAGAGCTTCTGAGTCATGACCCACAGTTTAAGGAGTGCTGGATGACACTCTAACTTCTTTACATAGGATTACATAAACTTGTAATAATATTAATCACCAATTATAAGAAACTTGTTTCACAGTAAATGAAATATTATTTCGTCAGCTATTATATTGTAAATGACAACGAATACTGAATTAAAAGGAAATCTTTATTGACTTTATTTAAATGGGAACATGAATCAGCCCCAGTCTGCTGAAAGGCAACTTCCTTCCGGTAATGCCTGCTGACCAAACTCAAATCTTCACCTCTGTTTCAGACGAGAAAGGTTTGCAGAGATCTCCCTTCCATGGCCCTTTGCAGATTTAACAGGAAGGAAACCAATCAGATCTACCTGACTGAATCACTTATTTCATATTAGGAAATGAGAAACTGGGGGATTGACATGTAGAGAAAGGGTAAGAGCAAGATAATGAGGGAAAGACTGAGATAAGTGAGACAGAGAGCAACAGACAGATGAAACAGAGAGAGGTAGCCAGCTGGAGAGTAGAGACAGAGACAGAGACAGAGAGAGACAGAGAGAAAGGAGAGACAGAGAGAGACACACACAGAGATACAGAGACGAGAGAGAGAGTGAGAGACACACACACAGAGGAGAGACACAGAGAGAGAGAGTCAGTCTTTTGAGGGGAAATCACACTAATGAGTGGCCACATGGCTCATTAATAGAGCTTGATACATCTGAAGTTGATTACTCAGTCCAGGACTAGGCTTTGGGAATTGAACACTGGGGTGCATGAGGAGACTTGTCATGCAATAGCTCCCAGAGCAATAGTTCTGTTTCAGCCTCAATCTTGGCGAGGCATAAAAATTAGGCAATGAGGGACAGCTAGATGGTGCAGTGAATAGAGCACTGGCCCTGGAGTCAGGAGGACCTGAGTTCAAATCCAGCCTTAGACACTTAACACTTACTAGCTGTGTGACCTTAGGCAAGTCACTTAACCACAATTGCCCCTCCAAAAAGCAAAAAAAAAAAAAGAATTAGGCAATGGAATCAAAAGCTACACTAGATGAGGTAGAGAGAGGACTAAGATATAAGAAAAAGGCTACTGAGTCTCTCAAGAAGGACCCTCATAGTCAGAGGATTTCTATGTCCATTTAGGGGAAGTAAATGCCCACTGTAAAAAAAAAAATGCCATTCTTTCTTTTTATGTTTTTGAAAATGTATTTTCTAATGAAAAAAAAAAAACCTATTTTCTCTCCTCCCCAATTCTTTCTTCTCCCCCACAACTAGAAGAAAGGAGAGAAAAACAAATACTTCTTGCACATATGCAAGGTGAAGCAAAACAATTCCTGTATTGGCCATACCTAAAAAAATAATTCTATTGCTTTTCTTTACTGTACCAAGTAACCTAGGGGTTACAAGGAATTAGAGCTTCATCTCATAATGGATCAATATTTTATCTCATTAATATTTCAGTCAAATCGGCACCATGATTATTCCATTCCATCTCTTTTGATTCCACTTAATAAACATTCATTACGAAACCTCTATGTGCCAGGCACAGATACATGAACAGAAAAGAAATAGACTGCCCTCAAGAAGCTTACACTATAGTATGTTATAAAACGTGTACAGGAAAGTAAATGCTAGGTAATTTGAGAAGAGAGAATAATAAGTGAGGGGATGAGGGAAAGCTCTACAAAAGACTGTAGCAGCTGACCTGAGCCTTGAAGACTCAGCTGTGTGAAAGCATGTGAGCAGAATGGGACCTCTGTGAAAGAAAGATAATAGGATGAGGTCAACCTGGTGAGTCTTAGGGAAGATATACTGTGATCTTATACAGCAGGTAGCTGTGCATTAGGAGTACTGGATGGGCAGAAAGGCAATCTAGGTCCTAAGTGTGACCAATGTGTAACCTTGGGTAAACAATTTCCCTTCTCTGAATTTGTTACTCTAACTGTCAAAAGGGATTGTGGACTAGATAACAAGGATGTTGTGAAACTCAAAGGTGACGTACAGGACTTTGCAAAACTTAAAGCACTACTATGTCAATGCCAGTTATTTTTTATTAAAGATTCTGAGAGGGGGATCTGAGGAAGGAGTGCATTGTAGCTTGAGCAAAGGCATGTAGTTAAGAGATGACATTTTTCATCTGAAGAACAGGTAAGCCACTTTGGCTGGAATGTAGCATGTACACTGTAAAATAAGGCTATCAAGGTAGTTTGCATCCCAATTTGGGGAGGGTCTTCAATGCTAGGAGTCTAGAGGCAGTTAGGTGGTACAGTGGATATTCAGGAAAACTCATCTTTCTGGAGTTCAAATCTGACCTCAGACACTAGTTGCGTGACCCTGGGCAAGTCATTTAACTCTCTCAGTTTCCTCATCTATAAAATGAGCTAGAGAAGGGAATGGCAAATCCCTCCATTATCTTTGCCAAGAAAATGCCAAATGGAGGTCACAAAGAGATGGACGTGACTAAAACGAATAAACAATGAACAAGCAGGACTCTAGACCTTTCTTTCCATTACTCAGAATTTCCCTTTGAATTTCTTTTTATCTGTCCCTGTACTCCCTGCATCTGCCTTCTTAAACCAGTTTTTTGTTAGTGAATTCCTTTCCCAACCTTTCTTAATTCTAATTCCCTTTGCTGATCACATCAGATTTATTCTGCACATAGCTTATTTGTGCATACTTATTTGCTTTTTGTTTTCCCATTAGATTGTGAGCTTCTAGACAGCAGGAACTGTTGTTCAGGGGCCTGCCTCATAATAGGCACTTGATAAATGTTTATTAACTGAGTACATTAGTGACGTCAAGAGGATGGAGGAGGGTGAAGAATAAGAGTGGAGGAAACCAAGCAGATAGGGACTTCGAAGAAAAACGTAGTGACCAGATGCTTACACATGTGGAAATGGAGAGATGGGAAATGGGAATGTTAAGCTTCATTCATCCATTCCCAATCCATAGGTTAAGTATAATGCCCTATTTATAACAGAATTCAAGGCTATTTATCATTGTTAATTCATTTCTTACAATGAGTCAGCATGACGGGGGAAACCCAAGTAGAGAAGTCATATGTCTCAGTCATGAGTCCAACTAACCCAAGGCAGAATTAATCCAACCTAGAGATTGAATGAGTTCCTTTTATATGGTCTGGGAAATTGCTAGAAGGGTGACAGGTATTAAGATAACCAAGTTTCTTCCACAATTCCTGGCATATTGTTTTTATTTTAGTCATTCAATCATGTCCAGTTTTTCATGAACCATGAACACTAGGCCCTTATGTCCTCTGACTCTCAAAGTCTGTCCAAGTACATGTTCATTGTTTCCATGACATTATCAATCTCATTCTCTGTCATCCTCTTTTCCTTTTGCCTCCAGTCTTTTCCAACATCATGGTCTTTTCCAATGAGTCCCCAGTTTCTCATTATGTAGCCACAGTAGCTAAGCTTTGGCTTCAGTATTTGGACTTGAAATGAATAGTCTGAATTTATTTCTTTAAATATTGACTAGTTTTCTCTCCTTGCTGTCCAAATGACTCCCAAAACTCCTTGCAAGAACCACAACTTGTGGGGCAGCTAGGTGGCTCTGTGAGTAGAGATCCTTCAGGAGGACCTGAGTTCAAATACGGCCACAGACACTTGACATACTTACTAGCTGTGTGACCTTGGGCAAGTCACTTAACCCCAATTGTCTTGCCTTCTCCCCTCCAAAAGAATGGCACTTTGAAAGTGTTGATTCTATAACATTCAGCTTTCCTTATAGTCCAACTGTCACTATCATACAATAATACCGCAAAAAAACACAGCTTTGATTTTATAGACCTTTGTCAGCAAGGCCATGTTTCTGTTTTTAGTATTCTATCCAGATTTTCCATAGCTTTCCTTCCAAAGAGCAAGCATCTTTTTAATTTCATGGCTGCAGTTGCTGTCTGCAATGATTTTTGAGCCCAAATATGTAAAATTTGACACTGTTTCCATTTTTTCTCCTATTTGCCAGGAAGTGATGGGACTAGTTGCCAAGATCTTAAATCCTTTTTTAAGCTACAAGCCAGCTTTTACACTTTCCTCTTTTACTCTCATCAAGAGGCTTCTTAATTCTTCTTTGCTTTCTTCCATCAGAGTGATATTATCTGCATATTTGTTGATATTTCTCCCAACTTTAATTCCAGCCAAAATATGGCATTTTGCCTGATGTACTCTGCATATAAGTTAAATAAATAAAGTGACAAGACTTGTCCTATTCCTTTTCCAGTATTAAGTCAATCAATTGTCCTATGTTCCATTCTTTTTTTTCAGTCAGTATTTTTTTTTCATTTTTCAAATACTTTATTAACTTCTGATTTACATCATTCATTTCCTCCAGATTTTGAGTTACAAATTCCTATGTTCCATTCTACCTGTTGCTTTTTGACCTGTCTACGGGTTCCTCAGGATTCAAGTAAGATGATCTGGTACTCTCATCTTTTTGAGGACTTGTCACATTTTACTGTGATCCACACAGTCAAAGGCTTCAGTGTAATCAATGAAGCAGGAATAGATATTTTCTGGAACTCCCTTGGTTCTCCAAAATCCAGGGAATCTTGGCAATTTTGTCTCTAGTTCTAATGCCTCTTTGAAAACCAGTTTGTTCTTCTGGTAATTCTCAGTTCATATATTGCCAAAACCTAGCTAGAAGGATCTTTTTTTATTTTATTTTAATTAATTAATTTACTTTTAATTTTAAATTTAATTTAATTAATTAAATTTAATTTCAACATTCAATTCCATAAGATTTTGGATTCCAAATTTTTTCTCCATCTCTCCCTCCCCCCCCGCCAAGACAGATAGAGGCTCTATATATACATTCATATAGAACCTATTTTCACATTAGTCATGTTGTAAAGAAGAGTTAGAACCAATGGAACTGCGGGAAAGAAGAAACAAAACAAAAGGAAAAAAGAGAGAGAGAAAATAATATGCTTCAATCTGCATTCAGACTTCATAGGTCTTTTTCTGTATGTGGACATCATTTTCCATCACGAGTCCTTTGGAGTTGTCTTATATCCTTGCATTGCTACATTGTACATTGTGGCTGTTACTGTGTACAATGTTCTCCTGGTTCTACTCACTTCACTCAGTATCAGTTCATTCAAGTCTTTCTAGGTTTTTCTGAAGTCTTCCTGCTCATCATTTCTTATAGCACAATAGTTTTCCATTATATTTATTTACCACAACTTGTTCAGTCATTCCCCAATTGATGGGAAATCCCTTAACTTCCAATTGTTGGCCACCACAAAAAGAGCTACTATAAATATTTTTTTTGCACATGTGGGTACTTTTCCCATTTGTATGGTCTCTCTGGGATACAGATCTAGAAGTGGTATTGCTGGGTTAAAGGGTATGCACAGTTTTATAGCCTTTTGGCAAAATTCTAAATTGCTCTTCAGAATGGTTGGATCAGTTCACAAGTCCATCAACAATGTATTAGTATTCCAATTTTCCCATATCTTCTACAGTATTTATAATTTTTCTACTTTGTCATGTTAGCCAATCTGATATGTATGATGTGGTACATCAGAGCTATTTTGTTTTGCATTTCTCTAATCAATAGTGATTTAGAGTATTTTTTTCATATGACTGTAGATATCTTTAATTTCTTCCTCTGAAAACTGCCTCTTCATATCTTTTGACCTTTTATCAATTGGGGAATGACTTGTATTCTTGTAAAATTGACTCAGTTCTCTATATATTTTAGAAATGGGGCCTTTATCAGAGACCCTAGTTATAAAAATGCTTTCCCAGTTTTCTGTTTCCCTTCTAATCTTGGTTACATTGGCTTTATTTGTGCAAAATCTTTTCAATTTAATGTAATCAAAATCATCCATTTTGCATTACCCAATGTTCCCTATCTCTTGTTTAGTCATGAATTCTTCCCTTCTTCAGAGATCTGGCAGGTAAACTATTCCTTGCTCTCCCAGTTTGCTTATAATATCAGCCTTTATATCCACATCATGTGCCCATTTTGACTTTATCTTGGGATAGGTTGAAAAATGTTGGTCTATGCCTAGTTTCTGCCATACTCTTTTCCAGTTTCCCAAGCAGTTTTTGTCAAATAGTGAGTTCTTATCCCAGAAGCTGGAGTCTTTGGTTTATCAAACAATAGATTACTATAGTTATTGACTACTGTGTCTTGTGTACCCAACTCATTCCACTGATTTACCACACTATTTCTTAGCCAGTAGTAGATAGTTTTGATGATTGCTGCTTTATAATAAAATTTAAGGGTATGACTAGACCAACTTCCCTAGACTTTTTTGTCATTAATTTCCTTGATATTCTAGACTTTTTGTTCTTTCAGATGAATTTTGTTATTGCTTTTTCTAACTCTATAAAATAATTTTTGGGTAGATTGGTATGACACTGAATAAGTAAATTAATTTAGGTAAATTGTCATTTTATGATATTAGCTCAGTCTACCCATGAGCAGCTGGTGTTTTTCCAGTTATTTAGATCTGGCTTTATTTATGTGAATAGTATTTTGTAATTGTATTCATATAGTTCCTTGGTTTGTTTTGGCAGGTAGACTCCCAAATATTTTATAATGTCTACAGCAACTTTAAATGGAATCTCTTTTTCTATCTCTTGTTCTTGGACTTTCTTAGTAACACACAGAAATACTGATGATTTATGTGGACTTATTTTATATCCTGCAACTTTGCTAAAGCTGTTTTTTCAAGTGGATTTTTACTTGATTCTCTAGGATTCTCTAAGTATATCATTATATCATCTGCAAAGAGTGATAGCTTTTTTTTCTTCTTTGCCTAGTCTAATTCCTTCAATTTGTTTTTCTTCTCTTATTGCTAAAGCTAATGTTTCTAGTACCATATTGAATAACAGCAGTGACAATGGCCATCCTTGTTTCACTCTCAGTCTCATTGGAAATGCTTCTACCTTATACCCATTACACAAAATGCTTGCTAAAGGTTTTAGGTAGATGCTACTTACCATTTTAAGGAACATTCCATTTATTCCTATGCTCTCTAGTGTTTTCAATAAGAATAAATGTTGCATTTTGTCAAAAGCTTTTTTCCCATTAGTTTTGTTGTTGATGTGGTCAATTTATGTTGACAGTTTTCCTAATATTGAACCAGTCATGAATTACTAGTCAAGCCCGATCATACCTGATAATAGTGTATTATTCTTGTGATAAGGCACTGTGATCTTTTTGCCAATGTTTTATTTTAAAATTTTGCATCTATATTCATTAGGGAAATTGGTCTATAATTTTTTTTCTCTGTTTTGACTCTTACCAGTTTAGGTATTGGTATCATATTTGTTTCATAAAAAGAATTTGGTAGGACTCCACCTATTTTCCCAAATAATCTACATAGCATTGGAATTAATGTTTAAAGTTTTCATCCAGGCAGAGGGACTCAAGAACCACCTGAGCTATGGCTGCCATCCCAAAAAAGTTGGTTATAGTTGATGATGGTGCATGTGGGAAGACATGCTTGCTGATTGTATTTAGCAAAGACCAATTCCCTGAAGTTTATGTGTCCAAAGTGTTTGAAAATTATATAGCAGATACTTAAGTGGATGGAAAACAGCCCTGATAGTTTAGAAAACATCCCAGAGAAGTGGACCCCAGAGGTGAAGCATTTCTGTCACAATGTGCCCATTATCCTGGTTGAGAACAAGAAGGATCTTCAAAATGATGAGCACATGAGAAGAGAGCTGGCCAACATGAAGCAGGAGCCAGTGAAACCTGAAGAAGGCAGAGATATGGCAAATCATATTGGTGCATTTGCTTATATGGAGTATTCAGCAAAGACCAAAGACGGTGTGAGGAAGGTTTTTGAAATGGTCACAAGAGCAGCTTTACAAGCCAGATGTGGAAAGAAAAAAGCCAGGTACCCTGTCTTGTAAACACAGTGGAAAGCCAAACCCACACTCAGTTAATTTTTGAAGTGCTGTTTATTAATCTTAGTGTATAATTACTGGCCTTTTTCATTTATCTATAATTTACTTTAAGAGATTTACAAATCAGAAATCATCTTGCTACCAGTATTTAGAAGTCAACCATGATTGTTTAATGACAGTCTGTGTCCAACACATCTGTGCACACCAGGGTCCTTATGACATTACTCTTAATAACCTTCTTCATTCTCCCAACTAGCACATCTGGCACTAATTCAAGGGAATTCTTAACTTCTTTCTTCTTTCTAAATTTTTTATCCAATTTGCTTGTAAAACCATCTGGCCTTGGAGATTTTTTCCTAGGTAGTTTGTTAATGGGTTGTTCAATTTCTTTTTCTGAAATGGGGTTATTTAAGTACTTTATTTCCTCTTCTGTAAATCTGGGCAATTTATATTTTTGTAAATATTCATCCATTTCACTAAGATTGTCAAATTTATTGGCATACATGTACAAAATAATTCCTAATTTAGTTTCCTGTTCATTGGTGGTGAATGCACTCTTTCCATTTTTGATACTGGTAAATTTGGTTTTCTTCTTTCTTTTTTTTTATCAAATTAGCCAAAGGCTTATCTATTTTAATGGTTCTTTCTTAAAACCAGCTCTTAATTACATTTATTAGTTTAATAGTTTTCTTAATTTTAATTTATTAATATCTCCTTAATTTTCAGTGTTTCTAATTTGGTATTTAATTGGGGGGTTTAATTTGTTCTTTTTCTAGCTCTTTTAGTTGCATGCTCAATTCATTGATCTCATCTTTCTCTATTTTATTCATGTAAGCATTCAGAGATATAAAATTTTCCCTTGAAACTGTTTTGGCTGCATAAGTTTTGGCATGTTGTCTCATTATTGTCATTTTCTTGGATGAAGTTATGGGTTGTTTCTATGATTTGTTGTTTGACCCACTCATTCTTTATAATTAGATTATTTAGTTTCCAATTAATTTTTAGCCTATATTTCCATGACCCTTTATTACATATAATTGTAATTGCATCATAATCTGAAAAGGATGCATTTAGTACTTCTGACTTTCTGTATTAGATTGTGAGGCTTTTATTCCCCAGTACATGATCAATTTTTGTGTAGATGCCATGAAGCACTGAGAAAAATGTATATTCCTTTCTATCCCCATTCATTTTTCTCTAGAGGTCTACTACATCTAACTTTTCTAAAATTATATTTACCTCCTTAACTTCTTTCTTGTTTATTTTGAGGTAAGATTTATCTAATTCTGAGAGGGGAAGGTTGAGGTTCCCCACTAGTATAGTTTTGCTATCAATTTCTTCCTGTAAGTGCCTTGACTTCTCCCCTAAGAATATGGATGCTAATGCTACTTGGTGCATATATGTTGTAGTTATGATATTACTTCATTGTCTATGGTACCTTTTAGCATGATGTAGTTTTCTTCCATAAGTTCTTTAATTAGATCTATTTTTGCTTTTGCTTTTTCTGAGGTTAGGATTGCTACCTCTGCTTTTTTTTTTTTTTTACTGCAGCTGAAGTATAATATATTCTACTCTACCCTTTTGCCTTTGTGTATCCCTCTGTTTCAAATGTGTTTCTTGTAAATAACATATTGTAGGATTATGGTTTTTAATCCATTCTGCTTTCTGCTTCCAGTTTATGGGAGAGTTCATCCCATTCACATTCACAGTTATGGTTTCTATCTGTGTCTTTCTCTCCATCTTATTCCCACCCCCATTTATGCTTTTCACACTCCTTTCTCCTTTTCCTTCCTCACTACTACCACCTCCCTTCATTTGCCTTATCTTCTATCCCTCCCCTCCCTTTTCCCCTCCTATTTTCTATAGGGCAAGTTAGATTTCTATACTTAACTGAGTATGTTATTCCCTCCTTTAGCCAAATCCAATGAGAGTGAAGTTCAAACAGTGCTCATCTTCCTCCATTCTTTCCCTCTACTGTAATATGTCTTTGTGCCTCTTCATGTGATGTAATTTACCCTTTTTGACCTCCTCCTTTCCTCTTCTCCCATTACAATCTCTTAAACCACTTAATTAGGTTTCTTATCATCACATCAAAGTCACTTTAAACCCACCTGCTATGTATGTCCCTTCTGAATGCTGTAATAAAGATACAATTCTCAGGGTGGAGCCAAGATGGCAGAAGAGAAGCAGTAACTTTTCTAAGCTCCTCCATGAATCCTATCACTAAACTTTAAAAAGTGAATCTGAATGGATTTTGGAGTGTCAGAATCCACTGGGAGACAGCATGGCAGAATCCAGCCCATGAAAGTTCCCACGTGGGTCTGGGCAGGAGGAGCCCAGAGAACATGGGGACTGCAGCAGCTTGGACCAGAAAGCAGACTACAGCAGAGAGAGAAGGAGTCCCAGACAGGGACTCACCCACCCCAAGGGCGATTCGCAGCCATCTCACCAGCATCTCACCACTGGACGAGAGGATCCATTGGAGCAGGGTAAGAGAGTTCTTGGGGGCCCCCAGCAGAGGCAGAAGCTTTTCCTGGGGCTATCAGCTTCCAGCCTGGAAGTTTAGAAATTGCCTGCCTGATTTTCCAGAGGCTAGGATGACAAAGTAAACTCTGGCTGCTCTGATTCCCCCTCCCTGACCTAGAAAACCCAGAGATAAGTGTCCCACCCAGAGTGAAATCCTGAGACAGTGGAAATAGCCTTGGGCTTGGGAGTCATTAAGAAGGGGTGTAACTGAGGCATCAAGGAGTCTGAAGAGAAGAGGGAGAGGGGTCCCAACAAGCCCTACCTCACCTGACCAGCAAAAGCCTACCTGAGTGGTAGCCCAGGGGCATAGAGGCAGAAATCTGAAGTGGCCAGACGACTCCTCCTCTGCAGAGTACTCCATGAGCATCAGCATAACTCAAGGGAAACATTGAGAGTCCTGGCCTTTGCCTCAATCCAGACACCCAGAGGCTACAGCACACAAAGCCAACAACCAGGCACTTAGCTCCCAGCCTGAAAAATTAGGAAATAGGAAGTTACAATGAGAAGGAAGGAATCTGAGGAGAAGGGGAAGGCAAGAAAATCGATTACAGCTTATTATAGTGAGCAAGAACAACCAAATACAGAGGGCAACATGGACTCTATACTCATACCTGAGACTACAAAAGGAAATATGAACTGGTCTCAAGCCCAGAAAGCATTCTTGGAGGAGCTAAAGAAAGATTTTAAAGGCCAAATTAGGAGGCAGAAGACAAATTTAAATCTACAGTGACCAAATTGGAAAAAAGTCTCACTGAAGAAAACAAAACCTTAAAAAGTAAAATTAGTGAAGTAATTGGAGAAAATACTTCCCTAAAAAAGGACCTTCAAAAACTAACTGAAGAGAATAAGTCACTAAAAATTAGAATCAGTCAAATTGAAGCTCAAGACTCTATGATGCACCAAGAGTCAATCAAACAAAACATGAAGATTGAAAAATTGGAAGATAGTGTAAGATACCTCACTGGAAAAACAACTGACCTAGAGAACAGATCCAGGAGAGATAACTTAAGAATTATTGGTCTATTGTAAAGCCATGATGAAAAAAGCAGCCTGGACAACATCCTCCAAGAGATTGTCAAAGAAAACTGTCCTGAAGTCCTGGAATCAGAAGATAAAATAGTTATCAAAAGAATTCACCAGACTCCTCCTGAAAGAAATCCCAAGTTGAAAACTCCAAGAAATATAGTAGCCAAATTCCAGAATTACAAGATTAAGGAGAAAATACTGCAAGCAGCCAAAAAGAAACAATTCAAATATCATGGAACTACAGTCAGGATCACACAGGACCTAGCAGCTTCTACATTAAAAGATCAGAGGGATTGGAATTTGATATCTCATAGGGCAAAAGAGCTAGAAATGCAACCAAGGATTAACTACCCAGCAAAACTGAGCATAATCTTTCAGGCAAGGAGATGGTCATTTAATGAAATAAGGAACTTCCAGACTTTCCTGATGAAAAAGCTAGAGCTCAATGGAAAATTTGATCTCCAATTACAAGACTCAAGAAAGACATAAAAAGGCAAACAAGGAAAACACACACTCACATATACACACATGCACACACGCACATTCACTCACACATGCACATAACTTGGGATGCAATAAGAGCAAAATATTCACATCCCTATATGAGAAGCTAATAACTGTCAATATAGAAATTTATAAGATTATCATGACCTTTAAAAGGGTTATACATAGATAGAGGGTGTGAGTATAAATGAACTAATCTGATGATACAAAAAAAAAAAAACTTATTAAGGGAGTCAAAGGGACTCCAATGGGATAAAAGGAAAGGATGAGAAAGAAAAAGGTAAATTATGCCATATGAAGAGGCATAAAAACACACTATAGTAGAGGAAGAGGAAAGAGGGAGAGGAACATCATTTGAACATTATTCTCACTGGTTCTGGTTCAAAGAGGAATCAACATAATCAGTTAAGTTTAAGATTCTAATGTGAAAAGACACAAAAACTCATTAAATAGAGGGAAAGGAGGGAGGGAGAGGAGCACTGTATGAAATTTACTATCATTGGTTTGGGGTCAAAGGGGGAATAACATACTCTGATAAGTATAAAAATCTATTGTGTCATAGGCAGTAGGAGGGTAAGGGAGGGATAAAAACTGGGGATTACAGGGGAGGTAAATAGTAATAAGGGGAGAGTAGTAAGGGTAAAGAAGTGGGGATCACTGGGAGGGAACACTGAGGGAGGTGGTAGTCAAAAGGAAAACACTTAAGGAGGGGAAGGGAGAAGGAAGAAATAAAAACATAAGCAGGGGAGGGAATGGGATGGAGGGGAAGAGACAGATAGTCATCATTACTGTGAATGTGAATGGGATGAACTCTTCCATAAAACAGAGGTGGATAGGAGAATGGAATAAAAACCATAATCCTACAATATGCTGTCTACAAGAAACACATTTGAAACAAAGAGATACCCACAGGGTAAAGGTAAAGGCTGGAGTAGAATATATTATGCCTTAGCTAAAGTTAAAAAAAAAAAAGCAGGGGTAGCAATCCTTATCTCAGATAAACCAAAAGCAAAAATAGATCTAATTAAAAGAGATAAGGAAAGGAACTCTATCCTGCTAAAAGGCACCATCAAAAATGAAGCAATATCATTGCTTAACATATATGCACCAAGTGGTATAG
The DNA here is from genome assembly GCF_028583685.1 of Petaurus breviceps papuanus. NCBI lineage: Eukaryota > Metazoa > Chordata > Mammalia > Diprotodontia > Petauridae > Petaurus > Petaurus breviceps. Next base: position 68,691,383 of record NW_027185764.1, read on the forward strand.
CATCCAGATTCCTAGGGGAGAAGTTAAGGGAATTAAGGAAAGAAATAGATAGCAAAACTATACTAGTGGGGGACTTCAGTCTCCCCGTCTTTGAGCTTGATAAATCTAACTTCAAAATAAATAAGAAAGAAGTTAAGGAGGTGAATAGAATTTTAGAGAGGCTAGATATGATAGATTAACTGAAGAAGAAGTAAATTACTTAAATAATCCCATCTCAGAAAAAGAAATCAAACAAGCCATCAGTGAATTCCCTAGGAAAAAATCTCCAGCGCCAGATGGATTTACTAGCAAATTCTATCAAACATTTAAAGAACAATTGATTCCAATACCCTACAAACTATTTGGGAAAATTAGTGAAAAAGGAGTCCTACCAAATTCTTTTTATGACACAAATATGGTACTGACACCTAAATCAGGAAGAGATAAAACAGAGAAAGAAAATTATAGACCAATTTCCCTCATGAATATAGAAGCAAAAATTTTAAATAAAATATTAGCTAAAAGACTACAGCAAATTATGTCAAGAATAATACACTTTAATCAGGTAGGATTTATTCCAGGAATGCAAGGATGGTTTAATATTAGGAAAACCATCAGTATAATTGATCATATCAACCACAAAACTAGCAGAAACCATAGGATTATCTCAATAGATGCAGAAAAGGCTTTTAACAAAATAGAACATCCATTCCTATTAAAAACACTATAAAGTATAGGAATTAATGGAGCCTTCCTTAAAATAATAGACAGCATCTATTTAAAGCCATCAGCAAGTATTATATGTAATGGGGATAAGCTAGAAACATTTCCAATAAGATCAGGGGTGAAACAAGGGTGTCCACTATTACACCTCTCATTCAATTTGGTACTAGAAATGCTAGCAGTAGCAATTAGAGAAGAAAAAGAAATCAAAGGACTCAAATTAGGCAAAGAAGAGACCAAGATATCACATCTTTGTGGATGATATGATGATATACTTAGAGAATCCTAGGGAATCAAGTAAAAAACTACTTGAGACAATAAATAAATTTGGCAAAGTTGCAGGATATAAAACAAACCCACATAAATCCTTGGCATTCCTGTATATTTCTAATGAAATTCAACAGCAAGAGATAGAAAGAGAAATCTCATTTAAAGTTACTGTGGACATTATAAAATATTTGGGAATCTACCTGCCAAAACAAACCCAGGACCTACATGATCACAACTACAAAACACTTTTCACACAAATAAAATCAGATCTAACTAACTGGAAAAACATCCATTGCTCATGGCTTGGTCAAGCTAATATAATGAAAATGACAATTTTACCCAAATTAAATTATATATTTAGTGCCATACCAATCAATTTACCAAAAAACTACTTTATAGAGCTAGAAAAAATAGTAACAAAATTGATTTGGAAGAACAAATGGTCTAGGATATCAAGGGAATTAATGAAAAGAAATACTAGGGAAGGTGGACTAGCTATACCAGATTTTAATCTGTATTATAAAGTAGCAGTCATCAAAACTACTTGGTACAGGGGCAGCCAGGTGGCTCAGCGAGTAAGAGCACCGGCTCCAGTGTTGGGATGACCTGGATCAAATCCAGGCTCAGATACTCAGCACCACACCCAGAAATGACTGGCTGTGTAACCTTGAGCAAGTTACTTAACCCCGATTGCTTTAAAAAAAAAAAACTACTTGGTACTGGCTAAGGAATAGAGTAGTGGATCAATGGAATAGATTAGGCACACGAGATTCAGCAGTAAATTACTATAGTAATCTATTGGTTGATAAATCCAAAGACCCCAGTTTTGGGGATAAGAACTCACTATTTGACAAAAACTGCTGGGAAAACTGGAATATAGTATGGCAGAAACTGGGCATAGACCATTATCTAACACCATATACCAAAATTAAGTCTAAATGAATGCATCATCTAGGTATAAAGGTTGATACTGTAAGCAATATCGAAAAGCAAGGAATAGTTTATCTGTTAGATTTGTGGAGAGGGATAGACTTTATGATCAAACAAGAATTAGAGGGCATTATAAAATGCAAAATAGATAATTTTGATTACATTAAATTGAAAAGCTTTTGTACAAACAAAGCCAATGTAACCAAGATTAAGAAGGAGGTGGGTAATTGGGAAAGAATTTTTACAACCTATGTCTCTGATAAAGGACTCATTTCTAAAATATAGAGAATTGAGTCAAATCTATAAGAATTCCCCAATTGATAAATGGTCAAAGGATATGAACAGGCAGTTTTCAGAGAAAGAAATTAAAGATACCTCTAAGCACATAAAGAAATGCTCTAAATCACTATTGATTAGAGAAATGCAAAACAAAACAACTCTGAGGTACCTCATCTCACCAGTCAGATTGGCTAAGATGACAAAACAGGAAAATGACAAATCCTAGAGAGGATGTGGGCAAATTGGAACACTAATGCATTGCTGGTGGAGTTGTGAAATGATCCAACCTTTCTGGGGAGCAATCTAGAATTATGCCCAAAGGGCTATAAATAATTTCATACCCTTTGACCCAGCAATACCACTTCTAGGGTTATATCCCACAGAGATCATAGAAGTGGGAGGAAGAATCATATGTACAAAAATATTTATAGCAGCTCTTTTTGTGGTGGCAAAGAATTGGAAGTTAAGGAGGTGCCCATCAATTGGGGAATAGCTGAACAAGTTGTGGTATATGCATGTAATGGAATATTATTGTGCTATAAGAAACAAGGAGCAGATGGACTTCATATTTACCTGGGGAGTCTTATACAAACTGATGCTGAGTGAGAAGAGTAGAACCAGGAGAAATTTGTACACAATTACAGACACAACATATGTGTGATGACCAACTTTGATAGACTGGACTCTTCTCAGCAAGGCAGTGATATAAGTTTATCCCAAAAGACTCATGATGGAGAGAGAGATGTCTACATCCAGATAAAGAAATGAGTTTTAATCCAGATTGAAATCCAGATTGAAAGATCCCTGATCTTTTTCTTTTTCTTGTTTGGTTTTATTTCCTCTTTACCATTTTTCATTCCATCTGATACAATCTGTCTTTATAACCGGACTAATGTCTAATGTGAAAGTATTTGCATATCCTATACTTGATTATATGCCACCATGGGGGGGGGGGGGGAGGGAAGGGGACAGAATTTGAAACTCAAGGAATTGTGGAATTGAATCTTGTAAACTAAAAGTAAACACACAAATTAATTAAAAATATTAAAAAATAAAAAAAGGATACAGTTCTCAAACACTATAAGTATCATCTCCCCATGTAGGGATGTAACCAGTTTGCCCTTATTGAATAACATGTTTCTTTCCTTTTTCTTTTCTGTTTACCTTTTTATGTCTCTCTTGAGTCTTGTATTTGAAGACCAAATTTTCTGTTGAGCTCTGGTATTTTCATCAGGAAGGTTTGAAAGTCCCCTATTTCATTTTATGTCCATCTACTTCCCTGAAATATTATGTTCAGTTTTGCTCAGTAATTGATCCTTGGTGGTAATCCAAACTCCTTTGCCTTACAGAATATCATATTCCAAGTTCTCTGATCTTTTAATGTAGAAGATGCAAAGTCCTGTGTAATCCTGATTGTGATTCCATGATATTTGAATTCTTTCTTTTTGGCTACTTGTAATATTTTCTCCTTGACCTGATAATTAGGGAATTTGGCTACAATATTCCTTGGTGTTCTCAATTTGGGATCTCTTTCAGGAAGTAATGGGTAGATTCTTTTGGTAACTATTTTACACTTTGGTTTTGAGACCTCTGGGCAATTTTCCTTGATGATATCTTGAAAGATGCTGTCTAGGCTCTCTTTTTAATCACACCTTTTAGGTAATTCTTAAATTATTTGTCCTGGATATATTTTCTAGGTCAGATGTTTTTCCAATGAGATATTTTACTTTTTCTTCTATTTTTTCATTTTTAAAATTTTGCTTGACTGATTCTAGATGCCTCAGAGTTATTACCTTCCACTTGCCCAAATCTAATTTGTAACAAATTGTTTTCTTCAGTTAGCTTTCATACCTCCTTTTCCATTTAGTCATTTTTATTTTTCAAGGAGTTGTTTTTTTAATGTACTTTTTTCCATTTTGTCTATTATATTTTTAAAGGAATTGTTCAATTTTTCTTCTACCTCTATTATTTGACTTTCAAAATACTTCTTAAGCTTTTCTAAGAAGTCTTTTTGGGCTTGAGACCAGTTCATATTCCCCTTTAAGGTTTTGGATGTGACTATATTGACAATGTTATGCTCTCCTGAATTTGTATTTTGATCTTCCCTGTCACCAAGAAACTTCTCTATGGTCATTGTTTTTCTTGTTTTCTTTTCTTTTCTTTTCTTTTCTTTTCTTTTCTTTTCTTTTCTTTTCTTTTCTTTTCTTTTCTTTTTGCTTTTTGCTCACCTTGTTTGCCTTTTTTTCTGACTTTTAAAGTTGATCTCTGCTTCTGGGGCACAGTGGACACTATTTCAGACTTCTTGTGCTGAGGACTAGTGGTCTGGTTACTGGATTTGTGTGCAGGGCCTCAGGTGCTGGGAGCTGGAGGCTGGCAGCTTACTTGGTGCTGAGCTGGTACTGGTGGTGGCAGCTGTTGTGTGCCTGGTGTTGGCATTTGCCTGCTCTACCACTTTGGGACTCAGGATATCCTGTTGGTCTGTTGAGGTGGGACTTGCCACTGATTTGCTGGGCTGCCTCCCATCTGGCCTCCTTCAGCTACAGAAAGAGGAACCTTTCCTTTAATCCCCCTCACCTCCTGAGCTAAAAGACTGCTGGATCTTATCTTTCTGGTGGCTTCACTATTTCAGGATTTTTCTTGGAACAATAAATATTGTTCAAACAAATAAATATTTCTCTGGGTTTTTCAAGGTCAATAAGGGAGAGTGAGGGCAACTTACTGTTTACTCTGCCATCTTGGCTCCAGGAAGTTGAAATAGAAGACTTTCACATAGTCAGTCTGTGGGCAGATAGCTCCAAGAGCAGCCCCTGCCCATGCAGCTGTCACTGTTGATGCTAGTTCACTGCCAAGGCCTGCTCCTGGTTTGCTGGGGCTAGGGCTGTATTGGCACACCCTGTACTAGACTACACTTCTCTCTCACCCAGGCCCAACAGACCCCTCCCATTGACCTTTTACATTTCTGGTGTCTGTGGCCTGAGAAGTCTGGAGACTGTCACTGCTGCCAGTGATTCAGTCCCCCTAGGTCTGCTTTGGCTTTATCAGGGCCAGTCAGTGCTGGCATGGCCTGCACCATACTGCCCTCCTCTCTCAGGCTGGTGCAACAAATCTTTCCTGTTGACCTTCCAGGTTCTCTTGGGCTGGAAATCTGCCTCACTCTGTCTCTATGTAGGTTCTGCCACTCTAGAATTTATTGAGTCACTTTTTAAAGGTATTTGAAGAGGTTTGGGCAAGAGCTCAGGTAAGTTCCTGCTTTCACTTTGCCATCTTGGTTCTGCCTCTCTGCTAGCAGAATCTTGAGCATAACCTTGTTGGTGTGAAGTAATTCAATTGTTTGGTTATCTGAAAATTCCTTGATATTGCCCTTCTTTAGTATTGAGATGTACGCTGATCTTTTACAATCCAGTGGCCACTGTTATGTTTTCCAAATTTGTTAGCATATTGAGTGCAGCACTTTAACAGCACCATCTTTTAGGATTTTAAATAGCTCAGGTGGAACTCCATTACCTTCACTAGCCTTATTGTTAGCAATGCTTCCTAAGGCCTACTTGACTTTATTTCTCACTATGTATGGCTCCCCATCAGTAACCACACTATTGTGGTGATAGGTGATGTTAAGATCTTTCTTGTATAGTTATTTTGTATATTTTTGTCACCTCTTTTTAGTCTCTTCTGCTATTAAATTACTACCATTTTTGTCTTTTATCATGCCCATTTTTGCATGAAACATTTCCTTGATATCACTAACCTTCTCATTTTTCCACAGAAGAGGAAACTGAGACCTATGGAGGTTAAAAGTTTTTCCCAAGGACTCACACATAGTAAATGCCAAAGATAGGATTGAATTGAGATAAACTGAACTCTAAGTCCAGAATTCTTTCTATTGTACAATTTGGTCTTTCTGGAGGCTGTCAACTAGTTCTGTAGTACCTTGTAGCATATAGAACTGTCCCAATAGTGGATCCCTCTTAGAAGATTTCTCCAGCAAAAAAGTGACCTTAGCAGGAAACTATTTGATAACCCAGAACAATATGCTTCAAACTGTCTTAGAGAGATGGTGGAAGGGGTACTTTTTCTGCTTTGCAAAGATATTTCTCCATCATCTTGGACTTATCTGGCTTCCAAGTTCAGACACATCATCTTTGAAATAGAGAGTTAAGCCAAATTAAAAAAAGAAACAAACAAACCTCTGTCTCACAAAAACTCTAGCTAATGCCCCAGTTTTCTAGACTCTTCCATAAGAAAAAAAGCCCACCACATGTGATATTTCCCTTAGGGTTAATTCATAACAAAGAGGGACTTTGATCATGACACATATTGCCTTTAATAAAGGTCAAAAGTTTTACTTAACATTTTTCTTTGATCAGGAAATATGTACTTTCCCTTGATTTAGATGAGTCCTTTGAAGAAAATTTTCATGAAGGACAGAACATCCAATGACATGGCTCATTAAACTGTTTTCACAGGAAGGTCAATGATCTGAGATTTAACTGTAATCACTCATTGTGTAGCTTATTCCTCGTTCCAGGTATGAGACTTTATTCCACTCATAGACTTTTCCTATGAAAATTATTTTGGAATTTTTGTTCTTTTTCAAGAATGGGGTCAGGGATTGGGATGGCAGAATACATGTAGAACCTTTAAAAGGCTTTTTTTTATACATTACTGTACCATAAACCTACAAAGTGTCATAGAATTTGTCAGAATTAAAGATGGTATTATTATTCTCATTTAATAGAGAAGGGCAGTGAACAGGGGGAGATGAAATGGTTTCCCCATGGTCAGACAATTAAGATAGGACTAGAACTCTAATCTTCTGATACCCTGACTTTTTTTTCACCAGACCAGAATTTGGAAAACTTTCCAAAATGGGATGGCACCTTGGGTTTGAGATAGAGGTTGGGAGCAATGGTAGGCAGTTAGAGAGAATATGTAGCTCTGAGGATGCTGGGGACACCACTGAGTGCCCAGAAAAATTCCAAAGTTCAGAGGAGGAAGAGGGTGTATATGTTGACCATTTTATGGTGAAAAAGTGATACTGAACATGAAGGGAGTAGAAAGCAGAATTTCAAGATGAAAAGGACTGAGCACATCTACCTCTAAAATTCCCTGATTCTTTCCCAAGGGCTCCCGTGCTGGGGTTGAACAACATGGCTATTTAATACCCCCTTTTAGCTTTTTTTCAGCACTTTGTAATTCTATATCTAAGTTAATACTGACAATATCATGGGAGGGAGATAGATGGAATCCCTGAAGTCACCATTTCTATTTCACAGATGGAATTACAGACTCATTGGAAAGAAAAGGCCTCTGGCTATTTGGTAGCAGATTAGTCTCTTCCATGATAGAAAAATGAATAATTTCCAGGAGGGTTTGTACACCAAATATGTCTCATTTATCTGGCATTGTCTAGGAAGGATATATTCTATATAAGTGAATTTTCCATAAATCTGAAACTGACATCTTTAAGTGTCAAACATATTTTGCATTTTTTTACAGAACTATTTCTAAAAAGATACCACTCTTTTATTTTGAAAATGAGAAGGACTTTTAATATAGTTCACTTTCTATTAGTGACTCTTTTATCATTATGATCATCAATTACTGTACTGGGCTCTAATACAAAAGGTTTTCTGTCTGCTTCCTTGACATCAACTGACATGCTCCTCCTCTGTAATTTGATGTTTTAAATTTATTCTGATCTGAGAAACCAAGAACCCCCAAATTTATATTGTCATCATTAGCAAAAGCAATAATAATAATCCTTTTCTAAAGTCTTACTAGAATGACTCTTGCTAAGGTGGAGATAGCTCTGGGGTCTCATGGGTCATACCAGCTAAATTCAGTTTCTGAGCGAGTTTCAACTATATATGTGCTGCCTGAGGGACAGTCCAGCAAAAAGCAATGAGGCTCGTCTGCATTAAGTTGAACAAAAACCAGATCATGCACAACAACTCATAAAGACCATCTCCCAAAACATGGAGGAACTGCTATCTATGCCAGTAGAAGAAAGACTCATGAAAATCATGAATTTTTGAAATATTATTAATAAAACTTTACATTTGTATAAAACTTTATAAATCACACACTTCTTATATCCATATTCTTTTCATTTGATTTTCACAATGACTCTGTGAAATTGTCAGGGCATGTCCTATCCAATATTCCCTATATAAGCTGAAGTTCAGAGAAATGACTTGTACAAGGTAACAATTAATAAGTGACAGAACCCTTGGGAGTCAAGATGGCAGAGTAGAAACAGGACCTCCATGTGGCGCCGGTTCCCACCACTTCCAATTCATGTAAAAGGAGACTGAACAAACATTGGAGCTACAGAACCCACAAAATGACACAGAGAAACTAACCTCCTGCTGAGGACAGCCTGGCAGGCCGGCCCGAATCACCAGCACAGAAATCTGGGAGCCAACCTCAGCCCTGCCCAAGCCAGAGGTTTTAGCCCCAGGGTGGGCCTGACCAACCACAGGCTAGAGGGACTCCAGATAACCAGCAGCTGTGGACATTTCCAGGATTATCAACACATGGATGCTAAAGACAAAGTGAGAGGACAGTGCAGTGTGGACTTTGGGATCCACTAGTTGGGAGTGAGTTGGCCTCTTCCCCTGGGGCATGAAGCTGCTGAGGCACTGAACTTGCAGATTGTAGGGGGAGCAAGAGACCAGCCTGATGGGTAATCGCTCTTGCTTTAACCTGCTTGGATATGGATTGCGAGCTAGGCTGGAGGTCCTGGGGTGTCTAGCTTGCCAAAGCATGTGGAGGCTTCAGAGAGGGCACTCAACTAATACCTCTGGCAGCTGAGGAAACCCCAGCATTTTGAATGAAGCTCCTGTGTCTGGTGGCAGAGTCCTACTGTGGCAAAAAGCCCAGGGGTCAAGTAACTGAGTGGCGACATGACCAGGCAAAGGAAGCAAACCAAAAAGAAGATTCCAACATTAGACTCCTATTTTGAGGACAAAAAGGATCAAAGCATGCAACAGGAGGAAGACAGTGAAGTCAGAACTCCTGCACCAAAAGCTTCCAAGAAAAATATGAGCTGGTTACAGGCCATACAGGACCTTAAGAAGCAGATAAGAGAAATGGAGGAAAAATTGGAAAGAGAAATGAGAATGATGAAAGAAAATTATGAAATGAGAGCCAACAGCCTGACTGAGGAAAATAACACCTTAAAAAAATAGACTAACTCAAATGGCAAAAGAGGTTCAAAAAGGCAATGAGGAGAAGAATGCCTTAAAAAGCCAAATTTGCCAGATGGAAAAAGAATCTCAAAAGCTCACTGAGGAGAATCATTCCTTCAGGATTAGATTGGAGCAAGTGGAAGCTAGTGACTTTATGAGAAATCAAGATGCTATTAAACAGATCCAAAGAAATGAAAGAATAGAGGGCAATGTGAAATATCTCATGGGAAAAACACTGACCTGGAAAATAGATCCAGGAGAGATAATTAAAAAATTATTGGACTACCTGAAAGCCATGATCAAAAAAAGAACCTAGAAATCATCCTCCAAGAAATTCTCAAGGAAAACTGCCCTGATGTTTTAGAATCAGAGGGCAAAATAGAGGTTGAAAGAATCCACTAATCACCTCTTGAAAAAGATCCCAAAAAGAAAACTCCTAGGAATATTGTAGCCAGGTTCCAAAATTCCCAGATCAAGGAGAGAATATTACAAGCAGCCAGGAAGAAACAATTTGAATATTGTGGAAACACGATCAGGATAACACAGGATCAGGCAGCTTCTAGAGGGATTGAAGGGCTTTTAATATGATATTCCAGAGGTCAAAGGAGCTGAGATTAAAACCAAGAATCACCTACCCAGCAAAACTGAGTATCATGTTTCAGGGGAAAATATGGTCATTCAGTGGAATAGAGGACTTTCAAGCATTCTTGATGAAAAAAACAGAGTTGAATAGAAAATCTGACATTCAGATGCAAGAAGCAAGAGAAGCATGAGAAGGTAAATAGGGAAAAGAAATCATAAGGAACTTATCAAAGTTGAACTATTAACATTCCTACATGGAAAAATGATAATTGTAACTGATGAAACTTTTCTCAGTTTGAAAATAGTTGAAGGGAATAGAAATAGATATAGATATATGTTTATATCAGAGGGTATGTGGGCGTATGAATACATATGTGGATGTGTGTATATGTTTACAGGTATGCATAGATAGAGGGAATAGGACCAATTAAATAGGAAGGGATGATACTTAAAAGGTGACATTAAGAGGTGAGAGAGGAATATAATGAGAAGAGATGGGGAAAGACAGAATGGGGTAAGCTATCTCATATAGAAGAGGCAAGGGAAAATGTTTACAATGGAGGTGAAGAATAGGAAGGCAAAAGGGAATGAATGGGTCAACCTTATTCCCATTGAATTTGGCTCAGGGAGGGACTGACATACACACTAAATAGAGTATCTCACCCTACAGGAGAGTAGGGGGAAAGGGGATGAGAGGGGGGATGATAGAAGGGAGGGCAGGCTGGGGGGGAGGGAAGTTGGAAGCACCCACTTTTGAAAAGGGACAGGATCAAAGTAGAGAATAGAGCAAGTGGGGGGATAGGAGGGAGGGAAATATAGTCAGTCTTTTACAATATATCTACTATGTTATTGTTTTGCATTAGCCACACATGTACAACCTATACTGAATTGTTTATCTTCCCAGTAAGGGTGGATGACAAGGGAAGAAGGAAATTAATCTGGAATTAAAAGTTTCAAAATCAAATGTTTAAAAATATATACATATACTATTATTAATACTATTTTACATGTAATTGGGAAAAGATATACAGGCCCTGGGGCATAGAGATCCACCATACCCTACTGGAAAAGTCGAAGGGGGTATAGGAGAAAATATGGGAGAGAGCAGATTGGAGGAGGGGATATCCTGTGGGACTGCTATTTTGGGGCGGTGGGTAGGGGAAAAAAGGGGAGAAAAATTGTAACTCAAAATATGGCAGAAATGAATGATGTAAATCAGAAGTTAATAAAGCATTTGAAAAAAAAGTGACAGAACCAAAACTAGAATGCCAGTTTCCTGAACTCTACTAGTGATGTGACTTCTGACTCCTAAAGTTTTCTACTAACTGTTTTTAAATAGTTTGAAGACTGCTTTTAGGACATAAGGGAGAACAGACATTTTTTAAGCATCTACTAATTGTCAGTCATTGTTTTAAGCATTTTGTAAATATCTCATTTGCTCCTCCCAACAATTCTGTGAGATAGGTGATACTATTACTCCCACTTTATAGTTGAGGTAACTGAGGTAGATAGAGGTAAAGTGACTTGCCCAGGGTCACAAAGCTTTTAAGTGTCTGAGGCAATATTTGAACCTAGGTTTTTCTGACTTCATGTCTAGTGCTCCAAGCACTGGGAAACCTAGCTGCACCTACTCAGAGAGTAAAACCTACAAGCTTTACAGCATGAGCTTTCTGACAGTGATTTCAGCTGCTTACAAATATTTTGTGTGTGTGTGTGTGTGTGTGTGTGTGTGTGTGTGTGTGTGCTTGTTTCTTAGTTCTGTGTTCTAGATGCTTGAGATTGCTCTAAATCTGACCTCTGAATGCATGGTCATTTGGGAGAATTTTTTGGATAGCAGAGGGCAGGCCTTAATTTACATAAATTCTTGCAATATCCTACCTTCTTTGTAATTAATAGAGATACAGAGGAACCTCAAGTTCATTGAGTTAATCTTGTTCTGTTTCCTGATTAATCTGATCACACCCCATGCTGACTGCTCCTTTGTCTTTATTTCCTCAATAGTTTTATAGTTTGTACTATACTCTCTGGAATTTGCTTATATTCAATTAATTCAGTGTTTGTCATGACAACACAATTAGAATGATTCAATGGAACTGGTCCTGGATTGGGAATGGGGAGATGTGGCCCCTGACACTGACAAGTCACATGTCCTTAGGAAAGAGATAATTGGAATCCTGGGATTCTGGAGCTGGAAGGAAATCCTCCAATACCTGAATTCTTCCATTTTAAATAAGAAGGTTGAGGCTAATACTACTAAAATTAATTCACACTTTTAATGCCATTCTGATCAAATAACCAAGGGAATATTCCATAGAACTTGCCAAAATAACAAAATTAATTTGAAAAACAAAAGATTTAGAACATTGGGGGAAATGGTAAAAAGAAGTAGGGATGAAGAAGAAACAGCATTTCCAGATCCAAATTATATTTTAAAGCAACAGTCATCAAAACCATCTGGTGTTAGTTTGAAAAATAGAGATTGATTAGTGGAACGGACTAGAAAAGGGGGAATCAGAAACAATAGAACTCAATAACCCAGCATTTGATAAAGTGGAAAACCTAGAAAAGGGCTCCCTATGTGATTTTAAAAAAAAAACTGCTGGGGAAATTTGAAAGCAATCTGGCAGAAATTAGGCTTAAACCAACACCTCATACCATATTCCACCATAGAATCTAAATGGATATACAACCTTAATATTAAAGATCATACCATAAAAACATTGGAAGAGAAACAGATCATTTATCTTTCACAGCTACCAGTAAGATATATATTCTTAACCAAACAAGAGATAGAGACAATTACAAAAGATAAAATAGATAATTTTGGTTATATATAACTGAAAAGCTTCTCAACAGACAAAATTAGCATACCTAGAATAAGAAAGGAAGTGTTTGAATGGGGGAGGGGAAGAAAGGACACTGAGTTAGGATGAGGAGTGTTATGAGAGAAACAGCCAGTAGGCAGGTGTTTCTGTATTATAGAGTTCTTAGAGGGAAGTGATATGTAAGAAGATTAGAAAGGTTGTGAAGGACTTTAAAAACCAAAAAAGAGGATTTCATATTTAATCCTTGAAGTAACGGGGAGCAAGTGAAATCTTTTGAGGGGAAGAGTATATGTGACAGGGTCAGATCTGTACTTTAGGGAGATCACTTTAATAGCTGAGTAGAGAATGGATTAGAATGGGGAGACTTGAGGTGGGGAGACAAATCAGAAGTTTATTGCAATTGTCCAGACATGAGGTGATGAAAGCCTATACCAGAGTAGTGACTATGGGCATAGAGAAAAGGGAATAGGTGTTGTCAAAGTAGAAATGATAAGATCTTGCAATGGATTAAATATGTAAAACAAGTGTGAGCCAGGAGTCCAGGATGACACACAGGATATAAGCCTGGGTACCTTGGAGGATGATAGCACCCTCAAGAAGTTCATAAGAGAGGAGGGTTTGGGGGAACATGCTAAGTTTGAAATGTTGTGGGAGATAAAGATTCTGAGGGGCACAGGTAAGGAAAGAGTCCATTTTAGGCATAGGAGGTGGACTGTTTGAATGTAAGAAGGCAGGAGGTAGAATGTAGAGCTCACAAGAATAGATGTCAATTGGGATAGAGTGCTTACAGGGGCATAATGAGTAATAAAGATGGAAAGATAGATTGGGGTCCAACTGTGGAGGGACTTAAATGCCAGGCTATGTGATCTGAATTCTATTTAGAAGCAATAAGGCACCTCTGCACATTTTTGAGAGAAGGAATAGTAAGTATTGTCAGATCTGTTCTTTAACATTTTTTTTGCCCACTGTGTGACAATTGGGTTGCAGAAGAGTACCTTTGCCTATGACAGTCACAAACATAGCTAGCCTTTGACCTGAGAACATGTATGTGGCATGCCTCCTTGTAGGCTTTTCTAATGTCTCCATTAGATGGTAGTCATGGCAGAGTAGAAAGTACTTTCCCCTGAGATACAGAAAATCTGGGTTTTATTCTTGCCTCTGTTGTTCTGCTGTTTCACCATTGTGTGACCTTTCAACGTATCTCAGACTTTTCACAACTAGTAGGATCAAAGCAGATCTATCTGGTGAGTGTTGAGGAGAAGGGTGAGCTCTGAGAATATTCCAACTTCTCTAGGATGTTCTGTCAATGCACGTGTCTCAGGGAAGCTTCCTTCTAAAGACGAGATGAAATACCATGGGTGAGGAAGAGCATCACATAGGAAGAGGAGCAATATGAAATAATTTTGGAAAGGCAGTTTAAAGTTAGTTTGTGAAGGACTTTAATGCCAAATAGAGGAGTTTGTATATCTTCTAGAGGCAACCTATAGACTGACCAATTGCTTTCTGCCACCCAAAATTAGTGTGATAAGAAAAGACTGATGATGGCTCAGGTAGGATTTGGATATGGGCGTCTACAGAATCAGCTCTTAGGAGATGCATTCTAGGGACACTGCACTAATCATCTCATGTGCATGTGTATATATACATAATATGTAGTATGTGTGTATAAATATGTATAAAAAACCATCTTCTGTAAGAGATTTTCTGTGCCTTCCCTCCTGCTACACTACTTTCTCTCTCTCTCTCTCTCTTCATATATGAATATACATATATACACACAGAGGAGAAAAGAGGAGGACTGGAGAATTCATTAAGTGCCTACTATGTACCTGATATTGTGTTTATACATATCTCATTTGATCCTCACAACAACTCTGGGAGGTGGGTGCTATTATGATCCTTATTTGACAGCTGAGGAAAATGAGACAGAGGTTAAGACTTGGGTCAAATAATGGTGTATATACACAAATCTATTTACATGCTATATTCCTCTTAAAAGAATGTAAACTCCTTGAAGGTAGGATTTAAAAAAAAAACTTGTACAACTCAACACCCAACCCAGATTCTTTCATGTAGCAGTTATTTTTAATGTTTATTGGATAGATTTATATCACTTCCCCTCTTTGGGTCTCACAAAATGAAACTCAGAGTTCATCTAGTTCAACCTCCACTTTTTTTTGCAGATGAGGAAACTGAGACCCAGAGCAATTAAGTAATTTTTCCCAAGGTCACACAGGTAGCAAGAATCAGTGGCAGGATTTGAACCCAGATCCTCTGGATGAACCCAGAACTAAGTTCATCATGTGTAAAATGAAGGAATTGAAGTAGATTATCCTTCAGGTATCTCCTAAATTTAAGTTATACAGAATTTTATGACACCTTTAAATCACCCTTGAATTTTATGAATCACCAAAATTATTTTTGCCACTTTTGGGTTTTCCACCTAGCTAACTGATAGTGTCTAAGCCAATTTGCAAAGCAAATTTCTTCCAGCAGGAATAAGTGTATTATACTTTGAGTCAATAATGAATTCTGAAGTGATGAACATTTGCATGCAACTTTTTATCAATATGTAAACAATCAAAGAAAAGCAGGAAACCATTGGACAATAATTAAATTACTCTGTAACAGTTCGATTTTTTGTGTGCCAAGATTTGGCAGACAGTTCATTCTATCATGTGAACATAATAGCTAATAGCTACCGTTTATATAGCACCACAGTCAAAGTGAGAATTCTGAAAGACCTTAGCTTAAAAAGACCAAGGTCCCCCACTGCATCCTGGGCCTTCTCCAGTTGTCTGATCTCTATCTCACCACTGGACTCAGCTCCAAAGGAGAAAGTGAGGCTGGTGACTTTGCACAGCCCTCCCTCACTTAAGTCCAATTGACTTGCATGTCATGACATCATCTTCCTGATGTCATGGTCCTCTTAGAGAATGAAGGACAAACCACAATCATAATCAAACAGGCCGATGACTGTGCAAAGTGCCTTACAAATGCTGTCTTATTTGATCCTCACAACAACCCTAGTGCTATATTATTTCCATTTTGCAGTTGAGGAAGTTGAGGCAGACGGAAGTGAAGTGACTCGTCACAGCTGGGGACAGTTGTAACATAAGAGTACAAATTTGAACTCAGGTCTCACTCCATAACGAGTGCTCTACCCCCTGGGCCATCTCTCTGCCTCAAATAATATACTAATAACATGATATACAATCTGTTTTGAGGGAAATACATCTCCACACATACATGCCTGAACCATACAAACCTGGTTCTTTAAGTTCTGTAGCCTCTAGTCACAGACCCAGCTCCACATGTAGACTTGAAAGGACTGCCTTTGGGTTGTCCATATAAAGGACCATGTTCTTCCCCCCTGGCTGTCTCATCTTATTATTATAAATTAAAAAAATCTCTTAATCGTCTCCTTAATTCTTTTACCTGATATCTATCCATCACAACCCTTGGTGCCTCAAATCATCTTCTTTTAATCATTTATTACTTGACTCCCCATTGCTCATGCCTTTCCTCTGAGATTACCTTCCATTTATATTATACATATACTGCATATATACAGTATATACCTTGTATGTACATAATTATTTGCATGTTATCTCCTCTATTAAAATATGAACTCTTTGAAGACAGGGATGATATCTTTGCTTCTAGTATACAGTGTAAATGTAATTTTATTTGATGAACTTTAATTTAGTTTTCAAAATTCTTCCTGGTCACCTGAACCTGACAGGTGTTAGAATTGGCAATTCTGTTCCTTATATTTGAAGATGCTTGTTCTACTTACCTCACAAATTAATTGGGAGGCTTATAATAGACTCATAAATTCAGAGCTAGAGGAGACCTCAGAAGTCTGCTGGCCTCCCTCCCGTGTTTTACAGATGAGGAAACTGAGGCACAGAGTGGCTAAATGAAATGGCAAAGGGCACACGAAGCTGGGATTTGAACTCCAGTCTTTTTACGTCAAAATCAGAAAACTTCCCACTGTGCAACACTATCTTTTCAATATGACATTTAAGCATGTTGTAACTATAAAGCCATATATCTACACAAGCTATTAAAACTGAAATGTTATTGTCATTCTAGCTCACCTCCATCATGCCATTCTGCAAGTTCATCATGGTGTAGAATTCAGAAAGTTCAGCCAGAGAGACTGGAGCACTTGCAGAATTTGCTTCTTCTAGTTAGTAAAAAGATGGGTACAGTAAAACAGAGTTGGTGGAGCTGTGAATTGGTCCAACCATTCTAAAAGTCATTTTGGAATTATGCTAAGAAAGTGACTCAAGTCCAACCTTTTGTCCTTAAGATCCTGTTGGGAGGCATATACCCCAAGGTCAGTGATAAAAGAAAGGTCCCTTATTTACCAAGCTATTTATAGCAGCACTTTTCTTGACTGTTGTTGCAAAGAACAGGCAACAAAATAAATGTTTACCTATGTGGGGTAGTAGCTAGGAACATTGCAGTACATAAATGCAATGTAATATTACTGTGTTGCAAAAAATGATGAATGTGATGACTAATAGGAAGAATTGCAAAATAAATTAATCAGAAACAGAAAAATAACATACAAAATCAAGGCAACAATGTAAATAGAAAGAACAACAAAATAACAGAATACTGTGACAGTATAATCACCAAATTGGCTAAAAGAAGATTTAGGCAACCTTGTTTGCAGATATAGGGACCTATGGGAGTGGAACACTGCATATAATGCCAGAGCTTGGGGGTTGGGGGGTGAGGGTTGTATGTTGGTTAGTTTTGCTGAACTGTTTTTTCCTCTTTTTTTATTCTTTGTTACAGGAGACCAATTACTATAAGAGACATATAGGGAAATGCGGATTATATACAAACTAAATATGTCAATATTTTTTCAAAGGAAAAAAAAAACACCTTGATTTTTCCAAAGAGAAATAACTTGTGTAGTTAAAATGACCAATCCTGGTCCTGAGGAAGAAATGAGATAATGTACCTCCCTCCCTTCCCTTTATTTACATGACCATCACCTTAGTTCTTACCCTCCTTATCTCTCTGCTAGACTATTGCAATGGCCTCTGAATTGTTCTCCCTATCTTGTCTCTGCCCTTTCTAGTCCATCTTCCACATAGCTGCCACAGTGATTTTACTTAATTGCAGATCTTACCACATAACTCTCCTACTCAAGAAATTCCAGCAACTCCCATTGCCTCTAACTCTTTTATTTGGCTTTTAAAGCTCTTTGTGGCTGTCCCCAAATTATATTTGTAGCCTCATCTTATATTACTCCCCTTCCCATATTCTTTGGTCCAACCAAACCAACCTTCTCTCTGTTCTTCATACATGCCACTCCATTTCCAATCTTCATATCTTTCCATTGTCTATTCTAAATGCCTGCCCCATGCCTGTAGTGCACTCTTTCCTCACCTCTACCTCACAAAATCTCTATCTTCCTTCAAGATGCAACTCAAGCACCACTTTCTATATGAAGCCTTTGATAGCAGATCTCTATGTGGTATATAACCTCTTTGTATTTATTCATTCTGTATATACAGAATGTCCACTGGGCCATCTAGTATTTGAGCCTCCCAACAAGCCTGAAATGGGCACTCATTTTACAGATGGGGAAACTGAAATGGAAAGAAGTTAATTGCCTGGAGTTTTTATTATATATAATATACATACATACATAGATTGTGTAATCTTCAGCTAGGATAAGGGTTCTTGATCATTTTTGTTTCATGCACCCTTTTGGAAATCTAGTAAGCCAATGGACCTCTTTGCAGAACAATAATTTAAAAAAAACTTTATAATTGAAGGAAATTCTAAATTTCATCTAGAAGCTAGTAAAAATAAAGATGTGATTCCTTCCCCCCCCCCCCTTATTCTGAGATCTATCCATGGTCTATGGATCCAAGTTAAGGACCTCTAGTCTAGAAGACCATGGAGGCCACCTAATCTAGCTCCCTCATTTTCTAGATGAGTAATATGAGGTCCAAGGAGGCTAAGTGATTCACTTAAAGTTACAAAGGCAATAAACCTCAAAGGTGGAATCTGAACCCAGGCCCTCTGACTCTAGGGCCAATGCTAATTTGCACATACCATGTTGCCTTTTCTAAATGCTTAATAAATGGTTTTTTGATTGATTTTAATGTATGTTTGTTTCCTTTGAAAGAATATAAACTCTTGAGAGGATTGTTTCTTTTATTTTCTATTTTTTTGTTTTGTTTTGATTTTTTGTATTTGTATCCCTAGAGACTATAAAAGAGCTTGGAACTTAATAGTTGTTGTTGTTGAGTCATTTTCAGTCATGTTTGACTTTTCATGACCCCATTTGGGGTTTTCTTAGAAAAAATACTGCAGGGACGGCCAGGTGGCTCAGCGAGTAAGAGTACCGGCTCCAGTGTTGGGACGACCTGGAGATCGAATCCCGGGCTCAGACACTCAGCACCACACCCAGAAATAACTGGCCATGTAACCTTGAGCAAGTTACTTAACCCCAATTGCTTAGGGGCGGCCAGGTGGCTCAGCGAGTAAGAGTACCAGCTCCAGTGTTGGGACGACCTGGAGATCGAATCCCGGGCTCAGACACTCAGCACCACACCCAGAAATAACTGGCCGTGTAACCTTGAGCAAGTTACTTAATCCTGATTGCTTAAAAGAAATTTAAAAAAAAATTAAAAAATTAAAAAAAAAGAAAAAATACTGCAGTGGTTTGTCATTTTATTCTCCATCTCATTTTATATATAAGGAATGGAGGTAAACAGGGTTAAACAACTTCCCCAGGGTCACACAGAGAGTAAGTCTGAGACTGGATTTGAACTCATGAAGATAAATTTTCCTGACTTCAGGCCTATCCACTCTATCCAGTATGCCACCTAGCTGCCTTGAAACTTAATAGTAGTCACTTAATAAATGTGGGTTGATTGATAATATTCCCATTTGATAGATGAGGGAATGGAGACTCAGAAAGCTAACTTTTTCACAGTCATACAGCTAAACAAATTCCAGGAATCAGGATTTGGTTTCAGCACTTGTTGGCTTTAAGACCAGCACCATATTCACTATACCACAAGCTATCTTCTTATGAATGCAATTTCTAGTCTAAGAAAAGCATCAGTAAGGGCTAAATGAAATCTAGCAATGCAGTATTGCTGACTTCTACATGACATGACTAACCAATGCCTCCTGCCAGGGAAAGCCTACAATATAGTGGAATATGGCTGTGTGCTATTAGTTAGAGATCATCCCAAATACTTTCCTCACCAATTTGCAGCTATGTGAAATTGTACCTTTAATACCCCATTCCTTTGACTTAAGATGCTGGATTCTGTTATAATGCTTTGCACACTTTAAGGTAATGGTCTTTTATTATCATAATTTTATAATTGAGAAAAAATGTGATTTGTCTGGGGTCACTGTAGCACAATGTGATATTCACAGTGCCTATGGTAGCTATGAAATTGCTGGAGTAATTCTGAATCACAAAATATAACAGACTCTCCACATAAAAGACAAAACCAAAACATTTATTTAAACACCAGAAAGCCAAATCCCAACACCAGAAAGCCAAATTCATCATAGCAACAAAGAAATCTATACACAATAACAATGTAGAGGGCACTGCCATCCCCAAGTCTTCCCCCTCCTAAGGCCTTCCTACAAATGAACACTAATAGATCATTGTCTGCTTCTTCTCTCTCCCTCAGTTCTAACTATTCTGACCAACTTCCTTGTTCCACCCTTCCTGCTCCACCCCTTCCTGTTGCACCATTCAGCAAGCTCCTCCCACCATAGGCTTCATGTGATTCCAACTTATGTGATTTAGGCTTCCATGTTACTTAAGCAGGTCACATGGGCCTCTTAATAGATGGGAAAGATCTTCCCATTTACATTACCATTAAAGTCACACAAATAGTAAGTATCAGATCTAGGAATCAAACTCAGATCTTCTGATTTCAAGGCCAATGCTCACTCTACTGTCACATTGCTTTTCTGCTTTCTTTTCTTTTGTTTGATTTCTCTCTCTCTCTCTCTCTCTCTCTCTCTCTCTCTC
>NW_027185764.1:68712301-68872407 GCF_028583685.1 Petaurus breviceps papuanus
CTCTCTCTCTCTCTCTCTCTCTCTCTCTCTCTCTCTCTCTTTCTTGGAGTTAATAGGGATTAAGTGACTTGCCCAGGGTCACATAGCTAGTAAGTCTCTGAGGCCAAATTTGAACTCAGATCCTCCTTACTCTGGGCTGGTGCTCTGCATTGCTTCTCATAAACAAACAAATATTGCTTCCAAAGAAGCAGTTTCTTATAACACCTCTAAGGAGGCATGTTAAAAAAGGAGAAAATAGACTGCATTTCATTCTCTCCATCTCTTAGATCTCCACCTCTCCATCATCTGCCTCCTATAGTTGTGCTAGAGGGAGCTGAAGTAGTAAGGCTTGGGCAGTTTAACTGGTACCATTTTATCCAACCCACCTTGCTCCAGTCTTCACCACTTCAGAATACCCAACAAAGCCAAGAACAAAGAGGCTAAAACTGGTCTTTCCCTTCCTTCACTTGTCAGAATCAAGATCACATCCTTCCTAGTTAATGTCACTTATGCAATGGAAGTTATTTATAGAAAACCTGACAGATAAACAATAATAACAAGGACACTGAACTAGTTGACATCTCTTTTAAACTCTGAAACCCTTTGAAAGAACACACTTGTATCTGACTTAGATCAAGTTAAAAAAAGATAATAGCTAAATTATGAGAGTCCATGAGACCATGAGATCCCCTGCCCTTGTCACTTTGAGGCTTTGTACTAAAATTATTTAAATCACAGTCCTTTTTAAAGAAAGAATGGATACAAGTACAGTAACAATAGCTTACATTTATGAACTGCTTTAAACTTTTGCCAAAAGCAGTTTACACATATCTTCTTTGTTCTTCACAGCAATTCTATGAGTGGCTACTATTATTATGCCCATCTTACAAATGAGGAAACTAAGATTGAGAGCTTAAAATGACTTAGCCAAGGTCAGGCAAATGTCCAAGGCAGAATATGCATTTCAGTCTTTCTGACTCCAGGATCAGCATTCAATCCACTATGAGTATGACAGTAAGCTTCCTCTGTTACTGGTATACAAATCCCTTGTGAAGAGGAGAAAAGAAGCATTAGACTGATTTGTTACCTGTGAGATGCCTCTCTGTGTACCCCTTCCAGTGTGAAGGAGAGGAGGGACCAGGATTGAAAGAAATTCCATGAAAAGACTTTGTTTGGACATAACAGTTGCCTTCAATATTTGAATGGTAGAAGATTAGAAGGATTAGATTTGCTATGTGTTACTACCAAGGACAAATTTAGCAGGTAGAAGTCACAGAGATACAGATTTCAGTTTGACACCACTGAACTAGATAACTTTTAAGATTGTTTCAAATGATGAGATTCTGTGTGTTTCTGTATATGTGGGATGGAAAGAAAGGGAAAAATACTTGAGACACTCACTGGGTCTCAGTCTTACAAATTTTATAGAAGATATAATATAGAATAGAATAAATATTTATATATAATAAATATATATTATATAATATATTAATAAATATATTTATATATAAAATACATAGAATAGAATAAATACAAAGCAAATTATCAAGATTGTATCAATTCAGAAAATAAGGGGGATATCCATCAATTGGAGAATGGCTGATCAAGTTGTTGCATATGATTGTGATAGAATACTATTATGCTACAATAAATGCTGACTCTCAGTAAAACCTGGAAAGACTTACATGAACTGAATCAAAATGAAATGAGTAGAACCAGGAGAACATTGCACATAGTAACAGCAATATTGTAAGATGATCAACTGTGAAAGGCTTAGCTTTTTCTCAGCAATACAGTGATGAGGGTCATCTCCAGTTGTCCTGATCTATATCTTACCACTGAACCCAGATGACTCTGGAGGAGAAACTGAGGCTGGTGACTTTGCATAGCCTTCCCTCACATAAATCCAATTCACTTGTAGGTCATGACCCAACTGGAACCGATCAGTTTGGCAACACAACTCTCTGTCTGTCTCTCTCTCTCTCTGTCTCTGTCTCTGTCTCTCTCTGTCTCTGTCTCTGTCTCTGTCTCTCTGTCTCTCTCTCTCTCTGTCTCTCTCTTTTCTCTCTCTCATTTCCATTTCTTTTCCTTCCCTTCCCTCTGTCCACACAGGATACCATACCCATGCCTGAAGGTGCTCTGCCAAAAGGAATGAAGGAATAAAAATTTTGATTAGTAAAACCTGTGGAATATATCTTGGGGTTTGTGGCCTAGATTTCTTTCTTAAGGACCATGTCTTAAACTCAGATCACTCTGGCTCTCACTGATTGGCTAGCAATAAGTCCCAGGTCAAGTCCCACTTGGTCATTGTTTAGACTCTGATTGGCTCAGAGTGAATGCAAATAGTAATTGTTTCTGTTTTGACCAGAACCCCTGAGGGTCTTCCCCTCCCAGACTGATTTATTCTTTTTTGAACTACCGTGTTTCCCCAATAATAAGACCTATCCCGAAAATAAGCCCTCCCCTTACTGTGTAAGATTCCTCTAAAATAAGCCCTCCCCCGAAAATAAGCCCTATTGAGATTGCTACTGTAGTGAAGGTGATCCCCTGCGCTACACGCTACATTACGATACCCTCTGTATGCACCGTCCCCCCCCGTGAAACGCACGCCACTCTCCGAGCTGCATCCAATCAGAGCTGCAGCAGTGAGCGCGTCATCCTGTTCTTTATTGAATTCATTATTGAATAAAGGTACATTTTTTTGTTCACATTTACCTGTTTATTAAAATTGCTGTCAATTTTCATTAAAATAAGCCCTCCCCTGAAAATAAGCCCTCTGGTGTTTTTCTGTCTAAAAAAATAATAAGACAGTGTCTTATTATCGGGGAAACATGGTAGGTAAAAGAGGCCATTCTCTGCCTCATTTCTCACCTAGCCTTAATCACTGAGTGGGGTTGCCTCAGTCAAAATGAGACCTGGGAAAAACCTTAGCTTAAAAAGGTTAAGGTCTCCCACTGCATCCAGGGCCATCTCCGGTTCCTGATCTATAAATTGCCACTAGACCCAGATGGCTCTGGAGGAGTAAGTGAGGCTGGTGACTTTGCACGACCCTCTCTCACTTCAATCCAATTCATTTGCATGTCATGGCATCACTTCCTGATGTCATGGTCCTCTTCAGAAACAAAGGACGAAGACAACAACATTGATCCAGGACAACTCTGAAGTACTTATGATGAAAAATGCTCTCTATCCTCAGAGAAAGAACTGATGATGCCCGAATACAGATTGAAGTATATTTTGTTTGCACTCTTTATGTTTCTTGGGATTTTCTGGGGGTAGAAGTCTATGTTTTCTTTTGTAACTAATATGGAAATATGTTTTGCATAACTGCACATGTATAACCTATATCAAATTGTTTGCCTACTCAATGAGGGGAGGGAGGAGGAATGGAGAGAATTTGGAACCCAAAATTTTAGGAACAAATGTTAAAAATTGGTTTTTTTAAACCTGTTTTTTTTTAATTGTTTTAATTGGGAATGAAATAATAAAGTAATTTTAAAGAAGAGATTGTCTCAATTTTGTATTTGGTTTTGCTAGTAGAGACCTGGACTAGGCAAATTTCTGAGCTCACTAAGTAGGTATCAAAGTCAGGAAAGGATTAAGTCGAGAATTAATTCAGGAACCTTGAGCAATTTGGGAAATTTTAAACTAACTTTCCAATCTTCAAAGTTACTTGTTTCCAGTTTTTGTTGTCATTTTAAAGGGATCCAAGTAAAAGTTTATATATCCCTTAGTTTCCTGGTTTCTAATTTCCTGCCAGGATTAGGCAAGACTAGGTCAGTAATTAAAGCCTTTTTTTTTTATGGAAACTAAATTGATATTTTAAAGACCCTCATTTTAAAAATATTTTCAATTGATTTCTTTCATCTTCACATGATGAAAATTTCTGGGAAAAGACTACCCTCACCCCAAACTGGACCCACTTCATAAGAAAAACAATCAATTAAGCAAAACATCTGATATAGTGACCGAGTCTGGCACTGACTTAAGTTCTAGTAACTCTTGCTTCTCTGCTTCATTCAGGGAGGCTTATTTCATTCATTATTCTCCAGGACTATCCCTAGTTTCTCAGTTACTTATTTTCTGGCTTCCTTTTAGAGATTTACATTTTATTTACATCACAGTAACCATTGTGCATATTGTTCTTTTGGTTCTTCATATTTCTATGAACCTTGAATCAGAGAGTCATGAAACAAAAAGCCTGGGCACATTTGGGGGGATTTTTCTCACTTCATAGTGAGACTAGTTGTCTACTTTAAGACCACAGTTTACACTACTATAGAAAGAAGGTCTCCTAAACAAAAC
Organism: Petaurus breviceps papuanus; assembly: GCF_028583685.1. Classification (NCBI taxonomy): domain Eukaryota; kingdom Metazoa; phylum Chordata; class Mammalia; order Diprotodontia; family Petauridae; genus Petaurus; species Petaurus breviceps. The sequence continues at coordinate 68,716,586 of NW_027185764.1, forward strand.
AGAAATTCTTGAACAAGTAACCCTTATTAGTGCCAAAGAAATTCCACCATAAATCCCCTTTGGTCACTGCCCCAACCATTTATTCATGAGAAATAAATGTATTAAGTGTCTATTACATGCTAAGCATTGTGCTAGGCATTAGAGAGACAAAAGTAAAAGAGCCCCTGCCTTCCAGGAGCTTATATTCTACTGGGCAGAAACAATATGTACATCCATAAGTAAATAATATATATACATATATACAAAGTAGCACAACCCAAGGGCACAGTGGATGGAGTGCCAGGCCTGGAGTTAAGAAGATTCTTCTTCCTGAGTTCTTCCTAGGGGAAGGGAACAACTACTTTTGTATCATAAAGAATTTTTAAAATTTTATATATTTCTGAGATGCATTATTTAGTCACATTGTATATTTTTTTAAAGATGCATTTTAATATTCATAGTTTATATGTAATTTTCACCAAGAAGTTGAGATCTAACAGTGTTGTATCATGAATGTCTTAAAATTATATCACTATATGATATATGGTTTGCACAGTTAAAGAGTAATGAAATTAAGAATGCCTGTTAGTATGGCAGTAGTTTCTTTACCTTTAAATATTTTATTTACCTACAGCCTAATACATATTGGCAACTATATCATGTTGGCATAATGGCTTATTGCTTGTCTAAAAATTGTGAATTTGTAAAATCAACATAAAATTTCTAGGAAGTTGAGATTGATGTGAAACTTTTTTCAATGATTTTCTTATATCAGAGTGTTGTACCCAGCTGGCCCCATTCTTTCCTATCCCCCCAACCTCAGCTCTCCCTCACAGAAGTGAGTAGACTTCTGGGTTTAGCTCTGCCCATCCCCAGTCAGCTCTCCTTCATGGAGGTGGGCAGGCTGCCAGGTCAGGGAGACTTGGAGCTGGCATGAATTTCAAGGTGTGTACTGACCAATCACTGATTGTGGCCTCTGCAAGTTTCTGCTTACATAGTACCTAAATGTTGGCTGCCTGGCGTCCCTTTAAAAGCTGACTGAAGCTTTTCCTGACATCTCTGCTGTACGATCTGGGAGGTACCCCGTCAGCCCGCCAACATGTGGCTTGATCAGCCAACGTGGCGTAAAATAAAGGGTCTGATTCTAAATTGTTACTTGGATCTTGCTCATGTTTTCTGGGGACAAGAGAAACTACTGTTTAAAGTCTGGACATAAAGTCATATCTTGGGGCTACCATCACCAGCACTGAACAAGCCCTGGCTTTATGGCTGCTCTGGAATGTTTTTTACCTTTTACTGACTAAGGAAATAAACAAAGGTTCTGAAGAGGAGGAATTTGTAGTCATGGTCTGAGAGTGGATGATTAAAAGTCTTGTGTGTTAAAAAGTTTTACAAAAAAACTTAGTAGCTATGTGACCCTGGGTAAGTCACTTAACCCTGTTTGCCTCAGTTTCCCCATCTGTAAAGTGAGCTGGAGAAAGAAATGGCAAATCACTCCAATATTTTTCTCAAGAAAACCCCCAAATAGGGTCAGGTAGTATTGGGCACTACTGAAATAATTGAACAACAAGGAATATACAATGTAAGTATTATTTGCAAGGGGGTGGGAGAAGGCAACTAGCACGTTATCCTCCCCACCCTATCCTGCATCTTAAAACGTGACTTATTAATGGGGAAAGGGATGTATTTGAAATGAAGGTAATATAAAAGCTAAACCTATTGCTTAATACAGTTAGAAAATGTTATTCTTAAGGAAAATGGATATTATTTGTGTGAGCAACATGCTTATGGGGATCACAAGACTTCCTGGTGGCCTGGGAGGAGCTTCTGCTGCCCACTGTTTCCCGGGGGGCCCTTAGGAATATCCACCTAATATAACCCTTAAAACTGAAAATCCCTTCTCACTGAAAGAACTCAGAAACAGACTGTGCAGAAGAAGGTGTTTATGATGCTTCCAGAAAGGAAGTGGGTGTGGTGCTTACTAGGAACACACCCACACTGATGCAGAAGCAGAAGTCAGATTATACAGGTCTATCCTTCCTGGTAGATTTAGGGTTAGTCAAATTCCTCGCTGGCCTGAACTGTTCTAAGGTCAGAGCTGTATGCCACACCCTGTAGTGCCAAGGCAATATTTACAGTGCCCACGGTCATGATAAAGACCTTGACTCTAAATATTGCATTATGTTTGATAGCAAAATATACCAAACTCTCCAGATAGAGGATAGGACTGAAGCATTTATTTAGACACCAGAAAACCCTATCTCAAAACCAGGAAGCTGATTCCATCATAGTACCAAAGATATTCAGATTTAATATTAAATTATTAAATATTTTATATTTAATTAATAATTAATTTAACTCCATTTGGGTATTAAATTCAGATTTAATATTAAATATTGTAATATTAAATTAACTGGGCACCTGCTGCTTCCTTCAAGAGAATGTTTGGTTGGATCTTCTTTTTTTCCACTAATCCTGTTAATAAATATCCTGGTTTAAAAAGATAACAACAACACCTTGAAATCCCTCATCTTATCTGGCCCATTTAATTTTCCTTCCCCTTTAAAATTTAAAATCAGGGGAGGGAGAGGAGAGGTTGCAGCGTTGTCCCAATCAGGCAGTGTATCACATGTGCAGTGGGTCTGTTAGGACCACATGTGGGAAACCTCTTTGTCCTGGTGATCGACAGGAGATGAAGTTGTAACACAGCTCGCCATTCCTAATCTGTGTCTGGTCTTGGGTTTTTGTTTTTGTTTGCCTTGCCTGATTCCCCCATGCCACCTCAGACTGATGCCAACCTCTGCAGCATCTCACCAAGGGCTGGAATGAGTTCTTTTTGAAGAGATGTCACTTGCTTGACTAGGTCAAAGGATATACTTGAGAGTGGTTTAGTCAAAAACCTCTCACCAAACATCAAAAATAATGTATCTGTCAGGCCCAGTCTTGCCCTTTTCCTCTTACCCCTCCTGCCCCCAGCTAAGAGAACAGAAACTCCACTTCTGAAGAAAAGTGAATCAAAGGACACGTTCCTGAGCACAAAGAAGATCCAGACAGTGATAGCAGCACAGGACATAAGGAAGCCACTGAGACCCATCTTTTCACCTACAGGCTCCCACAAAAGCCAAGGTGGGGCAAAGCTCCAGCCTTTTGGCCACTAAGCATTCCCATCATTCTCTCACAGAAAGAGAACTTCAGAGCTGGAAGGGACCTTAGAGAAAGCAAATCCACACTCCCTCCTCCTCTTTAAACAAATGAAGAAACTGAGACCCAGAGAGGGAGAAAGAACTTTTCAGTGGTCACACAGCTAATCCAGCTCCCTCTCCCTGTTTATAGATGAGGAAACTGTGCCCCATAGAGAGGACTTGCCAGTGATCACAGGCTAGTCAGGGTCAGCCCTTCATTGACTCCTCTTATTCTACCTCCTCTTCCTGCTTTGCATGTGTGGTCCTATTCTGCTCCTCTAGGACACTTCTGTTCCTCAGCTCCTCATTCAGAGGAAGTCCCAATCTGTGAGGAGTTCACTTTCCAGCAGGATCTTCCAATTTGAGAAACTCTATGCTCATTTCTTCCTAGTCACCAAGCACTTCCACCTTGGAACTGTAGAACTCCATTAGGTCATCATAAAGCAGCAAATAGCCACCACCACTCTTTTTCCCACCAAATATGACAATTAAAAGGCCAAGTTTGGGCCTTGAAAAAAGACTGTATTGATTTAAATATAATTCAAGGTATTTTTGTTTGATAAGGAATAGCAATTTTTTCTTCCAAAATTAAGTTTAAAAACTAGAAGATAGGGTTCAATTTATATATATATATATATTTGGAATAATACAGTGATTTATAATGAAGAAACACTAGTAGCAGAGAATATTGGTGTGATGGTTGTGCATTTCTGTTTGTTTTTTGCTTTTGGGAGGGGGGAAGGCAGGGCAATTGGGGTTAAGTGACTTGCCCAAGGTCACATGGCTAGTAAGTGTTAAGTGTCTGAGGTCGGATTTGAACTCAGGTCCTCCTGGCTCCAGGGCTGGTGCTCTATTCACTGTGCCACCTAGCCTCCCCTTCTTGAGTTTTTTGTTTGTTTTTTGCTTGCGCATTTCTAACACTGATAGGAGGCATCAAGTTTAAAAATTTGGTTTCCATTTCATAAAAAGGTAGAATATGAAAATGAACTAACTGCCACAGAATATAAACTATTCCCACCTACAGCTGAGACCAGAATTCAGAGTTTATGAAGAACCTTTCCCCCAAAACAAAATTCTAAAATAAAGTTGCCATCTATCATGCAAAAGGAATATAGCAAGACCAGAATGGGCGTATGTTATAGACAATTGAGGGGCAACACTTTCAGTTCTCAAGAGCCAATCTGAAATGTTTCCACAGTAGGAAAAAGTAATTCACAGAACAGTTCAAGATCTTCATTGGAAGGAGTACAACAGTTAACCAGTGAAGTCACAGGTCCAGATCACCACCACCACCCCCCCCCCAAACAAAAACCCTATAATAATAAGTGAGTATTTATATAACACTTTAGGGTTTGCAAAAGTACTTTATATATGTTACCTTATTAGATCCCCACAACAACCTTGCAAAGTGAGTTCTATCATTATCATTTTACAGATGAGGAAACTGAGGCTGAGATAGGTTGAGTGACTTGCTGAAGGTGACATGGTTAGAAGGTGTCTGAGGATGAACTTGAAATTAGGTCTTCCTGATTCCACTATACCACCAAGCTGTCTATAGTATGTGCAGTAGCTAAACCTACATCTGGCTTCATTTCCTAAGCCACCCTCCCCCCCTAGCACTCCTATACCACCACCACCACCCTTCTCCTTGCCCCCCTCCCCAATTCCATCTCCCAATGAAGAAGTAGGATGTCTTTGTGAACTCTGGGGATACTTAGAATTTCATATCTATCATAAGCTCTTATCCGACTTTTCATTCCTTTCCCCTCCATCCATTGTGCTCTGTGGATTTCTAGTTCTGTTCTTTTTTTTTATTTTTTTAAAGCAATTGGGGTTAAGTAACTTGCTCAAGGTTACACGGCCAGGTGTTTCTGGGTGGGTGCTAAGTGTGTGAGCCCAGATTTGATCCCCAGGTCATCCCGACACTGGACCCGGTATTCTTACTCGCTGTGCTACCTGGCTGCCCCTCTAGTTCTGTTCTACACAACTGCCCTTCATCTGAGATTTCTTCCTTCTACGTTCCCTTCATTTCCTGTAGTTTCAGAAATCTGATTCTCCTCTAAAACCTTGCACTCCTGGCCATTCATATAGAGTACCTTTTCCCATGATCCACTGACACATTCATCCAGAAGAGGAGTAGATATACTTCTTGATGTCACTTCCAACTCCAACCCCTTCATTCAGTGACCTCTCCTCCTTTGGGGTTCACTCCATCTAGACATCTCACCCTATCTATATCCTAGGAGCTACCATCAACTAGTCCCCTTCTTTCTCAAGGAGTTCTATTCCTAGTTCATAGTCTATCACTCTTTTTCAGCCCCTGACCTTTATGCTTGGGGCCTTCAACTTACATGCTGATGTCCCTCCAAATACCCCTTCCTGCTTCAACTTCCTTAGCTCCTGTGAGCCAGCTCCATCATCATTCTAATTCAATAAGGATGGTCAAAACTTTTAATTAGTCAACATACACATGTTCCATCTCCATAATCCATAATCATGAAATTACTCTTTTGGCCATAAAATCCTGGGATCTCCCAGCTCTCCTAGTACCTTATTCTTTCTTATTCTTTTCATCCTCTACTGTAGCCTATACCTTCCTGATTTTCCAAGCCATTACCCCCTTTTCTGGCTTTATAGTCCTCTCGTCACATTCTATACCCATTAGTTAGCTGGTTCATTTTATACTGTCTCCTATCTTTGAATCTGTAGCCCTGTTTTCCCATCTCCATTAATCTCTTTCCAATGCCCCCCCCAATAAATTTCTCTTACAATCTTGTCTTCTCTGTACTTTCTCTGCATAGGTGGAACTTGGAGAAAACAACACAACTGGGTTAATTGGATCAACTACAGATTTATGTCATTCAGTTTCAATTGAGTCTTTCTTGTTGCAATATAATCTTTGGAATCTTTCCTGAATAATTGCATCACATTCCATGCAGACTATGCTCTAAACCTTTTCTTCTGAAGCCACTTATACCAGCACTTTCCCTCTCCCTCCCTCTCTTTAGAGAACTTCACCTCCATGTTTCACTAAAAAAAAAAAAAAATAGACCATCTGCCCAGACCTCTCTGGCTTCCCTAATTCCTCACTTCAAATCACATCAACATCATCCCTTTCTTTTGCTCTAGTCTTAGAGGATAAGTAGCTTAGTCTTTTTTTTTTTTGGAGGGGAGAAAGTAGGGCAATTGGGGTTAAGGAATTTGCCCAAGGTCACATGGTCACATGGCTAGTTTTTTTGGTAAGTGTCTGAGGTCAGATTTGAACTCAGGTCCCTCTGACTCCAGGACCAGTGCTCTATTCACTATGCCACCTAGCCACCCCCATTAGTTTAGTCTTCTTGTCTGTCTCTATGTGTGCCCTTGATTTCATCTTCTCAAATGTTCTCCTGCAGCTTATCCCTTCAATTACCTGCTCCCTCACTCCTTAATTTTCAAACTTTCTTTATCCACTGGCTCCTTAGTGTCTTCAAATGTGGCTGGATTTCCTTCAACCTTAAGAAACCTCCCATAAATCTGATCATCCTCTCAATTTATCATGTTATATCTTTCTTTCCTTCTTCAGCCATACTCCTATACAAAGTTGTCTACTCTTGCTTCTATTCTCTCATTTCCCATTCCCTTCTCAATCCTTTGCAGTCAGTAATCAACCCACACCACTTAGAACTGCCCTCTCCAAGGTCACTAAAGATCATTTTATTGCTAAGTCCAATGGCCTTTTCTCCTCCTTTTTGACCTTTCTGTAGAATTTGACATGCTGACCATCTATTCATTTTAGATACTCTCTCCTCCTGAGTTTTTTTTTTTGATGGGGGAACCCCTGTGTTGTGGGGATTTTACCTTTTTACCTGTCTGATCTGCCCCTTCTTAATGACTTCTGCAGGAATGTCATCTAAGTTCCATTATAAATACATATATATATATTTCTTTTTTTTTTAAAGCAATCAGGGTTAAGTAACTTGCTCAAGGTTACACAGCCAGTTATTTCTGGGTGTGGTGCTGAGTATCTGAGCCCAGATTTGATCCCCAGGTCATCCCAACACTGGAGCCAGTGCTCTTACTCGCTGAGCCACCTGGCAGCCCCTAAGCAATTGGGGTTAAGTAACTTGCTCAAGGTTACACAGCCAGGTGTTTCTGGGTGGGTGCTAAGTATTTGAGCCCAGATTCAATCCCCAGGTCATCCCAACACTGGAGCCTGTGCTTTTACTCGCTGTGCTACCTGGCCACCCCCATATATATTTCTATCTATACATACACATACTCACATTATTTGTAGATGTATACATGTGTGCATACATGTATATATGTATTATGGCTGTAAGCACATTTGTACATGTGTGTATATATACATATGTATACATGTATATGTATATAATCTCATACGTATAGAGCATAAAGCATAAAAGGAAAAATATCATATATATGTATGTATATATACACACAGTACATATATATCTAGATCTAGATCTATCTAGATTCAACCACTCCAAGCAGGATCTCTCTCTCTCTCTCCCACTAAATGCACCCTGCCTCAAAATTTTCTTATTTCTGTCAAGGGTAGCACTATCTTTCCAGTCACTCAGGTCTATGAGCTTGGAAGTACCCTCAACTCTTAATTCTCACTAACTTCTCCCCTACCCTACATCCAATCAGTTGCCAAGTCTTGTTGATTTTGCCTCAACTTTCCTCACATCTAATCCTTCCCCTCTATTCATACCACAACCTAATAATTCATCCCTCTGCCCTAACCTCTCCTCTCTCCAAACTATCTTCTACATGGTTGTCATGTTGATATCCTTGAGGTACAAATCTGACTATGTCATTCCTCTACTCAAGAAGCTTCAGTGGTTTCCCATTACCTTCAGGATAAAATAAAACTCTTCCATTAACATTTAAAGTCTTTCATGATATTGTTCCAGTCTAACTTTCTAGATTTATTATGCCTTACTCCCCACTTCTAACCTCCTTTGGACCTTTGTATTCTATGTGCAGGCTCAACTGGTCTTGATTATATTACACCTTCTACTTCCATGCCTTTTCATAGGTTGTCTGACTTTTTTGGAACTCCTAGACCCTCCCAGGTTCATGTCAAATGCCATTCACTTCCAGAGGACTTCCCATTAGATTGTGAGTTCCTTGAGAGCAAGGACATTCTGTGCAGAAATGATAAGCTGGTTGATTTTAGAAAAACATGGAAAGACTTACCTGAAATACTGAAAGGTGAAATGAATAGAACCAAGACAAGGTTGTGTACAGTAACAGCAGTATTATTCAAAGAACAGCTGTGAATGATCAAGTTAAGTATTATAAACACTCAAATCAACTACAAAGGATCTATAAAGGAAGAAGCTATCCACTTTCAGAGAAAGAATTGATAAATAGAAGAATGCATAGCATGTTTTTACATATATTTATAAATCTGTATCAAATGGTGGCTTTCTCTAGTGTGGGTTTGGGAGAGAAGGAAGGAGACAGTTTGAAACTTAAAATGTAATAAAAATCAACAAATAAAATTTTTAAAAAGAGAGATCATGGACTGTCCTTTATCTTTCTTTGTATACCCAGAGCATAACACAGTGCCTAGCACTTAGTAGGCACTCAATAAATGTTAACTGACCAATTGATTGATCCCCCCTAGTTGTAAATGCTTTCCTCTCACCCATGATCATTATGAGTTTATTTTGTATATAGTCTATGCTATCTTGTTGCATTCCCAAGCTCTATAGAGAGCTCCCCAAGAGTAGGGACTTTCATACTTTTGCAATTGTATTCCTAGTGTCTAGCACAGTATTTAATACACAGTAGTTGACTAAAAATACTTGATTGGTGGCTATATCAATATTAATATGATATACTTTAGGTGATAGCCTAAACTCTGCCTTAGATCACATCTTGATGTTCTTTCATTTCTGTACATCTCAGTGTAAGAAAGATGTTAATAAACTGGAAGGTGGACAGAGAAAGGCAACCAATTTAGTGAAAAGCCTGAAGTCTGCCTTATGAGGATCAACTAAGGAACTGAGGCTTCATAGACTAAAGAAGAGAAGACTCAGAGTGAACATAACACCTATCTTCAAGAATTTGAAGAGTTGTCAAACAGAAAGAGATGAGACTTGTTCTGTTTATACAGCATAAATAATGAGTGAACATTGAAAATACTCAAATTTAGGCTTGATACAAAAGGGACGATTCCTAACAAGTAGAGTCAACCAAAAATGTAATGAAGCGTTTTGAGAAATAGTAAATTTTCCCTCAATGGAGGTCTACAGAGGTTATATAAACACTTATTGGGTGGATGACATTGGATATATATTTTGGGGTTAAGGAACCAAGGGCAGCTAGGTGGCACAATGGATAGAGCTCTAAGCCTGGAATCAGAAAGATTTCTCTTTCTGAGTTCAAATCTAGCCTCAGGTACTTACTAGCTGTGTGTCCCTGGGAAAAATCACTTAAGTCTGTTGGCCTTAGTTTTCTCATCTGTGAAATGAACTGGAGAAGGAAATGGCAAACTACTCCAGCATATTTGCCAGGAAAACCCCAGATGGGTCAGGGAGAGTCAGACATGACTGAAAAAATGACTGAACTACAACAAAAACCAATGAAACTCCTTCAGATTATGAAATTCTGTCTGTGTGACTTGTACTTTGGTAAAAATTTTGCAGCGATCACATAAGTATTTGTTATAGGAAAGGGAGGGGAACAAGGGACCATCCAAAGCACCTAAAATCCTTTGATGGTGAGCCATACATGACCAGCCAGAGGCAGCTAGGGCAACTCAGTACATGGTCCATGTACCAGACAAGAGACAGCAGTATGGGATGTAAAATGGATAATTTTGATTACATTAAATTAAAAGGGGTTTCTACAAATAAAACTAATGCAGCCAAGATTAAAAGGAAAGCAGGAAAGCAGGGTGTAGGGAATTTATAGCAAACTTCTCTGATAAAAGTCTTATCTCTCAAATATAGGGAGAACTGAGTTAAATTTACAATAATACAATTAATAAATGGTCAAAAGATATGAAAAGGCAGTTTTCAGAAGATGAAATCAAAGCTATCTGTAGTCATATAAAAAATGTTCTAAATAACTACAGATTAGAGAAATATAAATTAAAGCAACTATGAGGTACCACTTTACACCTGTCAGATTGACTAATATGACAGAAAAAGAAAATAACAAGTATTGGAGGGAATGTGGAAAAATTGGGACACTAATACACTGCTGGTAGATTTGTGAACTGATCCAACCATTATGAAAAATAATTTGGAACTGTGCCCAAAGTAGAAATATGTAGAAAAATATTTATAGTAGCTCTTTTTGTGGTGTCAAAGAATTGGAAATTGAAGTGATGCTCATCAATTGGGGAATGGCTGAACAAGTTGTGGTAAATTATTTTGATGAAATACTATTGTGCTGTTATAAAAAATGATGAGCAGCATGTCTTCAGAAAAACCAGGAAAGACTTACATGAACAGATAGAAAGTGAAGTGAACAGAACCAGGAGAATATTGTGCCCAGTAACAGTGTAATATTGCAATTGTAATACAGTAACATTGTAATATTGTACAGTGATAGACTGTGAATGACTTGGCTATTCTCAGTAATACCAACATCCAAGTAATACCAAAATCCAAGACGATTCCAAAGGACCTATGACGAAAAACGCTATCAACCTCCAGAAAAAGAACTGATGGAATCTGAATGCAGATCAAAGCACACCTTGTTTTTACTTTATTTTTCTTGTCTGTGTTTTCTTTCATGACATGACTAATATGAAAACATTTTCATGACTGTATATGTATCACCTTTATCAAATTGCTTGCCTTCTCAATGAGGCAGGAGGGAAAGGAGGGTGGGAGAGAATTTTGGAACTCAAAATTATAAAAAAAAAAAAAGTTAAAAATTTTTACATGTAATTGGAAGAAAAAATATTTTTTTTAAATTTAAAAAATAAAATAAAGTAAGATCCTTGAGGGCAAAAATAAAAGAAAGAAAGAAAAACAGAAAAAAACTGAGACTCAACAAGACTTATTTGCTGAAAGACACACAGCTGCTCACTCAGCCCCCAGGTCTTCTGACTTCAATCAGGTTCCATCCTTTTTCCACAATGCCATGTTTCTTCTATAATCATAGTCAATTCTGGGTCTGAAGACAAGGATAAACTGCAGCCGTGATATTATATCTAAACTTAGGGTAGTTTACTAAACCACAGCAGAAAATGTGTGGCTTCTGAATGTAAATGTAAATATGTAAATACTATAGATTGGAAGGACCATCATACTCTGATGCCATGTGTCTGAATCCCTCATCTATCTTTATCTCCTCCCTTTGTTTATTTTTTGCAGCAGGATCTGGTCAGATTCACTAAACTAAGTAGTTAAACAAGCCTAAGATAAAATGCACCCTGCACTACTAGCAGCTTTGGAAATGTTTCCAGTTCCTACTCAAAAGGGCCAACATCTTTCTTAATTTCATGATACAGACCCTCATGTGATCTGAGCCCCTAGGATCTGATAAGCATTTCTTTGTATTTAAAACCATCCATTTTTGGAAAAAGATAGGCAGCTGGTGTAGTTATTTTTAACTTTACAAATAATCATGAGAAGCAAATGCTTTGGGGGAAATTAGTCATGGTTTGCAAAAATAATCTTGGTTAATGAGCCTCTGAGCAGGCCAGTGGCCAAAATAAAAGTACCAATAATGAGGTGTAGAAATGTTCACAAGCTCAGGAGGAATTCATTAACTTAAATGCTAAAATACAGATGTCAGATGAGAAGGGAGTCTTAAATCTGATATCATCTACAATCCAACATGAAGTGTGTTTCAGTCTAATTAGTATCATGTGCTGGCTGAGAGCATTGAGGCAGTTATATGGTAGATAAGAAAGGATCAAAGTTGAAATTTTGAGGTCTCTTGTAAGAGATATTGCATAAAGGAAATCTAACTGCCTTCCAATCAGGTAGAGGCAATATGTGATATAATGGAAAGAAACAAGATTAGACAACTGATTGGATATGTGGGATGGAAGAGAGTGAGAAGGCAGAATGACATTGATGTTACAAATATGGGATGATGGCAGTCTTTACAATAATAAGGTGGTTTGGAAGATGGGTGAATTTGGGGGGAAAGGTAATGAATTTGATTTTGGACATATTGAATTTGAGATGTCTAGTGAATATCCAATTTGAAGTGTCCAACAGCCAGTTGGTAATGTGGGTGGGATTGGTGATCAGGAGACAGACTAGGGCTAAACATCTAATCTGCAGAGGGATTATAATTTAACTTATAAGAGCAAATGAGATCATTAAGTGATAGTTTTTTAATAAAAGAGAAAACCTAGGTCAGAGCTTTGGGGTACACAGAGAGTTTAGTGGGAATATTATGTATAATAATTCAGTAAAGAAATATGAGGGGGAGTGAGAGACAGAGAAGGAGGGAGAGAGACAGAGAAGGAGGGAGACAGAGAAGGAGAGATAGAGAAAGAGAAGGAGGGAGAGAGACAGAGAAGGAGAGATAGAGACAGAGAAGAATATCCAGGAGGAGAGGGTGAGTAACAGAGTCAAATGCAACAGAGAAGAATGAAAGTTGAGGGAGGGAGCAGTTTCAATTGAATGATAAGGTTGGAAGATAGATTGGATGAAAATGAGAATAGAGGAAATGGAGGAAGCCATTGTAAATAGCTTTTTGAAGCAACTTAGTTGAGAAGAGGAGAGATAGAGGATGACAGCGAGCAAGGACAATAGTAAGAGATTCTTTAAGGATAGGAGAGACTTGGCATGTTTTTAGGGAGCAGGGAAGAAAGCAGTAGGTAGGGACCAATTGAGGATTACTAAGTGTAGGCTTGCTTGTAGGAGTAATCCAGTGGAGAAGATGATAGGGGATGAGCTGTGGCCTTGGCAAGGTGAAAGTCCACCAGAGACTGGAATGAAGGATGTCAAGATGTCAGAGGGATCTGAGATGAGAAGGGTAAACAAGGGAGTTAATGAATGGCAAAGTACGAGGTAAGGCAACCAGCTAAAAGGGGGGATGGTAGAACATCTTCATAACTTGTAAAGAAATAACAATTGAAAAACCTTTTCTTTACATGTTCTTTAGGAATTTAACATCAACTTTTCTTTGTCATTACCCCTCACCTGTGGTGATTCTGTCACCCAGTCTTGGGGTGGGGGAAATCAATTCATTGAGGTATCTTAATCAATCCCTTCCCCACACTGTAATGTTAATGGACTAGGAAGATCTTCCCCATCCATTAACGGGCTAATGTGACCACTTGTCCAGTTCCATTGTTTTACTGCTTTAAAACTCCAGCTCACAGCTGATACATCCTGAGTCATGTGGAGCTTCTTGGGGGAGGAGCTCACTTAAAGGGAAAGTTTGTTTGTGGGGAGGTTTGCTTGCTTGAAGACTTTCACACCTTTTGGTAATTAGGCACCTAAGCATGTAGGCTGTGATGCCTTTGGCTGTATATATATTCTGAGGGTAGCATTTTGGCTCAGGGTTCACTCATGGGAAGAATGCTCCTGTGATTTGGCCAGATAAGACTCTAGCCAGCTGTTAAGGAGACATCCAGCTTTTCTCTCTCTGGTAACTATGTATGTATCTCTTTGGTCAGACAGTTAGAAGCACTGTCTGTTCATCTGTGCTATTTTCTCTGTTTGTAATCTCTCTCTGCTTGCATTTTCTTTATGTTCAGGGTGCTAACCTTTCCTCTGAACTAAGTGAATGATATATATGTTTAATTAAAGTAAGATTGTTGACCGCTTTAAAAACTATTTTTTCCTTTAAAAGCAGATCAAGGGGCATCTAGCTGGCACAGTGAATGGAGTACTGGTTCTGGAGCCAGGAGGACCTGAGTTCAAATTGGGACTCAAACACTTGACACAATATCTGTGTGACCTTGGGTAATTCACTGTTAATTGCCCTGCCTTCCCTCCTCCAAAAAAAAACAGAAGGCAAATCAAAGAACCTGTGCTAGTGGCCATCCTGGGTGTTCTAGGAGCTTGCTGTTACATTCACTATGTTAAAATTTAAGCCTTAAAACAAGTTTATTTTTCCCCTCACAGATTTGACCACAGGGCCATAATAATCACCATAACAGTCCTAAGAAGCCTTAGCATATTGGATAGAGAGTTGGTCTCAAACTAGCTTGAAGACTTGGGTTCAAATTCTACAAGTCTGACACACACTGCTTGTCTGACCCTGGCAAAAATATCACAGTGCCCCATCCAACCCTCTAAGATTATCAGTAGCAGAGCAGGTACTAGTTTGCATTAGCAAAAAGAGTTTTCTTACTGGGAATTTCTCATAACCATGAGGTCATAAGTCTGGTTCAAAAGTAATTCTAGAAAGTTATCTAATAAGTCAGAGAGGCTCTATGAACTGTCAGTGGAAGGAATGGCCACCAAAGTTGTAAATCAGGTAGAACAACCAGGACTTTGCCTAGGGTGTCAAACTTTAGAGAGCACTGTTAGTTGTTGGGAGCCAGAGGCCTGAGCCAGGACTTAAGATAATTACCTTGATATCAGTGGACCTGAATATCAAAGACCTCTTTGAGAAGCAACTTTTCATCAAGTTAGCTCCTGAGTTCTTTTGATATGGGTTACACTTATAAGGATGTTGTTTGAGTTCTGAGACTGACAGGCTATACCCCAAGACTTTAGTTATTCAGAGCCAAACTATTTGATTTAGCACTCGGGTATCTTTGGGTGGTCATCTCTAAATGTGATGTCTTTTGAGGATTGTAGCTTTGGCTTTGAAGTTTGCTCTCAATTGTATCTGTTCATGACTGAGGCTGCATTAGCAGGTAACTGAGGCCTAGATCAAAGATCTTACCCTAAGACTTTGGTCTCCTAGATAACAAATCCTTATCAAATTATCTATTCTGTGCTGCTTCCAGGATATAACAGACTAAGGTAATGATAAGAATACTTGAATTCCCTTCCTTTGTCTCATTGCTCTATAAAAACCTTGTCCTGAGAATCAGTAAAAGGAGTTCATCATTCTTCCTTGAACTACTCACATGGCCTGGTCATTTCTTATCATTAGCTTAGTCTGTAGTGTGCCAACAGCCTACCCAACAGTGGCTTAAGGGAGTGAGGTTGGTAAATGTGAGTATGTGAGAAGGGGTGTTGATCAATCTTATGTCCCGAGAACTGGAACCTCAATCCCCCAAAAGTTATTTGAGAGTGTGTGGGATGAAAAACCCCATTCAAAATTTAATCAAGAACATGGAGATTTCTCAGGATAAAAACAGGAAATTTTATTCTCTTCCCCCAGGAGAAGAGGGCAGTCCTCTCCATGACAGATCAAGGAGAGGAGGCACACAATATGGGGTGCACAGAATTTTTAAACCCTAATACAGCAGGATCATATTTCCCCCATTGTCCCTCACTCCCATTGGTTGGGGAGGGAGGTGAACTCAGGCTGTCCCTGACTCCCACTGTCTGGGAGGAGGGGCCCACAGAGGCAGGAAAATAGACAAAGGACTGAAGCTAGGTGGGGGTCAAAAGACTCCTAGAGGGGCTTGTTGCTGATTGACAGCTGAAATGAAGGGGGAAGGGGGAAGTTGACAATCAAAACTGACACCAAATTATAAGATACATTCTGAGAAGTTTTCACTCCCCACACAATCACCCCTTTTTTTTTCATTCTCTGAAAACTTCTCACATTATTGCTGATAAATCCTTTTCTATTATCTTATTTTCCGAAGACAGGGTCGCCAGGAAAGAAGCAGTTCTAGTAAAGGTCAAGTTTGGACTCTTGGGAAAGCTGTCTGCATCTGATGTTGTCTTTTTCAGATCCCTTGGCTCAGAGGAGGGGCAATCTTCAGATACCTAGAGTTCATATACACAAGCTGGCACAGCCAGACACACCTGACAGGGTTCCCAGAAACATATGATTTGACACCAAAGGCACATAGAAAGGTTCAGTTTCCCAGCTATGCAAGGCTAGGTCCAAACAGTATAATCAAGTAGTTCAGTTTTCTTAGCCACACAGGGCTAGGCTCAAACAACACAATAAAGTTTTCTCACAATTTTACAGAATTACATGATTACATTAAGTCAGATACAGATTAAATTTCTTAGGTGGCTCACAATATATACTAACTTTTAGAAAGGAGATTACATGTCACCAAGATAACCAAGAAAACTTACACACAAACCATACAAATTAACAGAATCATTATTACCAATGTCAATGAACATCCAATTCCTTGTATCCCAGTGACCTATTCCCAATACTCATTTAAACAACACTTTTGAGTCCCAGATGTATCATGTAATTATACATTTCACAAAAGGAGTCTGCTTCTCTGGCTCAGATCTAGAGGTTACCAGATAATACTGGCTTAATATAAATGAGTACAATCACTTAAAATTAGTTCCACATTTTGAAACTTCAGAGAAGTTTATTTAATCTTTGTTATTTCCATCTTTCCTAAATCCTGTACCTGGCATAAGAATCTTTTAAAATGCAAAGATCAAGGGGCAGCCAGGTAGCACAGCGAGTAAGAGCACCAGCTTCAGTGTCGGGAGGACCTGGGGATTGAATCCGGGCTCAGATACTTAGCACCACACCCAGAAATAACTGGCCATGTAACCTTGAGCAAGTTACTTAATCCCGATTGCTTTTAAAAAAATGCAAAGATCTATCCAACAAATGATTTAATCTGCCCTTTTAAAAATTATCAGACAAATGCTTTAATAAAGTAACATGAATTTTGCTCTTACCATTATCTTATACAGTACTTGTGCAAAAATCCAAACCTTTGATCTTATTCCCAGACATGCTCAAAGCTTAAATTTTCAAAATAGACAATTTTTGGAAGCCAATGTTATACATCTGTACATAGTTTTAGAGGAATCATCTAAGTCTGATCCTGTTACTCTCCTCAAACTTTACTATCCTATTGTATTAGATATCTATTGCATTACATCTTTGCTTTATTACTTGGTCTACTTTCCTCCTTTGAAGGATGTTATCTGTATATTTGTTTATTCATTTATTTGGCCCTGAATATAATTTCTTGATGAATTTGCTATCAAAGAAAAAGAGGGACAATGCCATAAATCTTACCAGAAGGAAAGCTTCCTTAGCCCTCTTTGATTCCAGACATGAATCATTTCTGGTAGGCATTCAGGTAGCCACTTGGTACTGAAAGCAGGGCTTAGGCATAAATAAGTGGGAATTTTCACAAGTGGGAAATAGAGACAGAGAGGATCTCACCTAGGCAGTGTCCAAGGTTTTCAAAATTTTCCCAGGCACAGACATACACTTTTAGCAGTTCTAAGCCTGCAGCCCCTGCCATTACATTATCGGCCTTTGTGACAACTATTCCTATAATCAAGGCTTAAAACAATAGTAAATTTGCAGTCCCCAAAAGTCTTAAATAGCAAATCAATATAGACTAGTATCCTTCATATAGGCCCATCTAAAATTTGATTGAGCTACGAATTATAAAATCAAGTAACAAATCTTTCTGCCTTCCATATTTCTAATCAAAGCTTTATTAGCTTTCCAAATTTCTCCACCCCATTATCCAGATTACTCAGCTTTCCTTTACATCCTTAACTATAAAACAAGGTAGCTCCCAAGTTATTGTTCTTTTTACTAACATAGCTGTTCCATACTGGAATCCTAGTTTCCTTGCAATTTTGTTTATTCTTCCCTAATTATACTCAGTCTGGAAGAGTGAGATACTTCAGGAATTTAAATCCTCACTCATATGTTCAAATAAAAATGTTAACTTTTGCTTATGTCATTCAATAACCACAAATTCAGATTAAAACAGCAAGGTCTTTTCTGCAAAACGTCTTTTCTAAAATTATTTCCATTCTTTAAAAAAATAGTTTGAATTTATCGTTGTCAAGAGGAATAAACACTAAACCTTTTTGAGAAAATTTTAAATTATATCTTTCTTTTTCCTTTAAGCAAAAATAAACCTTTGAAATTGGAATATATTAAACTTAGTGTACAATGTTCTTAAGTAACAAATTCCTAATGTATTATACAGAATTCTTAGATCATAAAATTACAATCTTAGAGGTATGGCAACAACATAACAATGAATTTCAAATGACATCAAATAACTATAAATTAATTGATCTTATCACTCCTGGCATCCAAAAACCACTTCAAAGTTAGATAATGATGTATCCAACACATAACACACTAGTTATTCAACATTTCATAATCATTATACAATTTTAAACCCATAACACTGTTATTTTTCCCTTTACACATTCAGGAAACAAGTTAAACAGAGATAAAATACATTTTTCAAACTGGAACAGAGAAGTGCAGAGTTTACCTGGAACAGAGTCTGGCTTTCCCAGTATTTTTTCTTAGAGGCAGGGCTTAGGGAAGTGTTCCCCACAGACCTGATCCATCTACCTCTCCCCTCCAACAACTGCAAAATGTACAGAGCCTGGGGCTATTTTCAGCTTCTGGGCTTGGGCAGCAGAATGTGCATGACCTGGGTGAAACATCCAAACCTTGCCTAAGATGGTGGGCTACAAAGTGCTCGGAGGCACAGGAAGTCCGGTGGGGCTACTGCCAGTCTTTGAACACCATCGGCACAATTCACTTGCATTCTCCTCTCCCATCTGATCTGGGATGAGAAGGGTTAACAAAACTTCTAGTTGTTAAAAACAGATCCCCCTGCTGCTGAGGTACTCACTTAATTCTGGGGAGGGAGTGGGGGATGCTGAGTAGGTGAGTGTTTTAATACTACAGTTTCTCCAGCAATCCCAATAATCAATTTCCAGCTTCCTAATGATTAATTCTCAGAATTTGCCAAGATGTTTTAGCTATATCTAACTTTCATTGTAATTCCAGGCTGGCCAGACAAGAAACTACAAGGAAAGGAGTTTTACAGATTTGTTTGACTGCCTGTTAACAATTTTAGGTTTTAGCATTAAAACAGTATCTTATAATATAAGATATATATATATATTTATAGCAAGATAAGATATATATATATATATATATATATCTTTATAGCAAAACAATCTAAACTGAAACCCCCTTTAATTAATTTATTTTTTTGAGGATCAGTATTTTATTTTATGTTTTTTTGGTTTATTATTTTTTGGTCTTTATAAATTTGTTTGTTTACTTTGAGTTTACAAGATTCAGTTCCCTAGTTCTTTGAGATTCAAATTTTCTCCCCCTCACCCCCCCACCACCACCATGGCGGCATACAATCAAGTATAGGATCTGCAAATAGTTTCACATTAGACATAAGTCAGGTTATAAAGAAGGATTGTATCAGATGGAATGAACAATGGGAAAGAGGAAACAAAACCAAACAAGAAAAAGAAAGAGAGCAGATAATTTGCTTCTATCTGCCTTCAAACTCTGTTCTTTCTAGTTCTTTCTCTGAATGTAGACATCTTTCTCCATCATGAGTATTTTGGAGTTTATTTATACCCCTGCATTTCTGAAAAGAGTCTGGTCTATCAAAGATGGCCATCACACATATATGTAATTGTATGTGTAATTGTGTATAAATTTTTTCCTGGTTCTGCTCTTCTTACTCAGCATCAGTTTGTATAAGCCTCTCCAGGTAGATATGAAGTCCATCTGCTCTTTGTTTCTTATGGTGCAATAGTATTCCATTACATTCATATACCATAACTTGTTTAGCCATTCCCCAATTGATGGGCATACCCTTAATTTCCAATTCTTTGCTGCCACAAAAAGAGCTGCTATAAATATTTTTGTACATATGGGTCTTCCTCCTGCTTCTATGATCTCTTTAGGATACAACCCTAGAAGTGGTATTGCCAGGTCAAAGGATATGAAATTACTTAGAGCCCTTTGGACATAGTTCCAGATTGCTCTCCAGAATGGTTGATTTAGTTCACAACTCCACCAGTAATGTATTAGTGTTCCAATTATTCCATATCCTCTCCAGCATTTACCATTTTCCTGTTTTGTCATCTTAGCCAATCTGACCAGTGAGATGTGGTACCTCAGAGCTGTTTTGATTTGCATTTCCCTAATCAATAGTGATTTAGAGCATTTTTTTCATATGCTTATAGATATCTTTGATTTCTTCCTCTCAGAACTGCCTGTTCATATCCTTTGACCACTTATCAATTGGGGAAAGACTTGTATCCTTATAAATTTGACTCAATTCTCTGTATATTTTAGAAATGAGGCCTTTATCAGAGACTTTGGTTGTAAAAATTAATTCCCAATTTCCTCTTAATCTTGGTTACATTGATTTTGTTTGTACAGAAGCTTTTCAATTTCATGTAATCAAAGTTATCCATTTTGCATTTTATAATGCTCTCTAATTCTTGTTTGGTCATAAAGTCTTCCCCTCTCCATAAATCTTACAGGTAAACTATTCCTTGCTTTTCCAGATTGCTTACAGTATCATCCTTTATACCTAGATCATGCACCCATTTAGACTTAATTTTGGTATATGGTGTTAGATAATGGTCTATTCCCAGTTTCTGCCATACTATATTCCAGTTTTCCCAGCAGTTTTTGTCAAATAGTGAGTTCTTATCCCCAAAACTGGGGTCTTTGGGTTTATCAAAGAGTAGATTATTGTAGTCATTGACTACTGGGTCTTATGTACCCAGTCTATTCCACTGATCCACTGTTCTATTCCTCAGCCTGTACTAAGTAGTTTTGATGACTATTGCTTTATAATACAGAATAAAATCTGGTATAGCTAGGCCACCTTCCCTAGTATTTTTTTCATTACTTCAATAGATATTTTAGACCTTTTGTTCTTCCAAATCAATTTTGTTACTATTTTTTCTAGTTCTATAAAGTAATTTTTTGGTAAATTGATTGGTATGGCACTAAAGATGTAATTTAATTTAGGTAAAATTGTCATTTTAATTATATTAGCTTCACCTACCATGAGCAATTGATGTTTTTCCAATTAGTTAGATCTGACTTTATTTGTGTGAAAAGTGTTTTGTAGTTGTGATCATATAGGTCCTGGCTTTCTTTTGGCAGGTAGATTTCCAAGCATTTTATAATGTCTACAGTAACTCTAAATGGGATTTTGCTATCTATCTCTTGCTGTCAGATTTCATTGGAAATATACAAGAATGCCGAGGATTTGTGTGGCTTTATTTAAATCCTGCAACTTTGCCAAATTTATTTATTGTCTCAAGTAGTTTTTTACTTGATTCTTTAGGATTCTCTAAGTATATCATCATATCATCTACAAAGAGTGATAACTAGGTCTCTTTGCCTAGTTTGATTCCTTTGGGTTTTTTTTTTCTTCTCTAATTACTACTGTTAACATTTCTAGTACCAGACTGAATAAGAGGGGTGATAATGGATACACTTGTTTTACCCCTGATCTTATTGGACATACTTCTAGCTTATCCCCATTACATATAATACTTGCTGATGGCTTTAAATGGATGCTGCTTATTATTTTAAGGAAGGCTCCATTTATTCCTATACTTTCTAGAGTTTTTAATAGGAATGGATGTTGTACTTTATCAAAAGCCTTTTCTGCATCTATTGAGATAAGCCTGTGGTTTCTGCTAGTTTTATTGTTGATATGATCAATTATACTGATGGTTTTCCTAATGTTAAACCATCCTTGCATTCCTGGAATTAATCCTACCTGATCAAAGTGTTTTATTCTTGTGATAAGTTGCTGTAGTCTTTTTGCTAATATTTTATTTAGAATTTTTGCATCTATATTCATGAGGGAAATTGGTCTATAATTTTCTTTTTCCATTTTATTTCTTCATGATTTAGGTATTAGTACCATGTTTGTGGCATAAAAATAATTTGGGAAGACTCCATCTTTACTAATTTTCCCAAATAGCTTGTAGAGTATTGGAATCAATTGTTCTTTAAATGTATGATAGAATTCGCTAGTTAATTCATCTGGCCCTGGAGATTTTTTCCTAGGGAGTTGACTGATGGCTTGTTCAATTTCTTTTTGCGAGATGGGATTATTTAAGTAATTTACTCCCTCTTCAGTTAATCTGGGCAACTTATATTTTTGCAAATATTTGTCCATTTCACTAAGATTGTCAAATTTATGTGCATATAATTCCTAATTATTGTTTTGATTTCCTCTTTATTGGAGGCAGATTCACCCTTTTCATTTTGATACTCATAATGTGGTTTTCTTCTTTCTTTTTTTTATCATATTAACTAAAGGTCTATTAACCTTACTGTTTTTTTTTTTCATAAAACCAACTCTTAGTTTTATTTATTAATGTAATAGTTTTCTTAATTTTTTATTAATCTCTCTTTTGGTTTTCAGTATTTCTAATTTAATTTTTAATTGCAGATTTTCAATTTGTTCTTCTAGCTTTTTCAATTGCATGCCCAATTCATTGACCTTCCTTTTCTCTAATTTATTCATGTATGCACTCAGGTTTTTAATCCATTCTGCTATCCACCTCCGTTTTATGAGAGAGTTCATCCCATTCATGTTCACAGTTATGATTACTATCTGTGTCTTTCCCTCCATCCTATTCCCTCCCCTGTTAATACTTCTATTTTTCTCCCCTTCTCCCTTCCCTTACTTACAATTTTTCTTTTTGACCACAGCTTCCCTCAGTATTCCCTTCTTATCAACTCCCCTCTCTGTTCTTCCACTTCTCCCTTACTTCTTCCCTCCCTTCTAACAACCCCCCCCCCTTTTGTAGCCCTTCCCCTGTCCTACTACATGTAAGATATGATAGATTTTTATACTTAGTGTAGTATGTTATTTCTTCTTCACACCAAGAGTGACAGGAACAGATCTCATGCAAAACTCCTCTCCCTCACCTCTTTCCCTCTATTATGATATGTTTTGTATCTCTTCTCCATAGAATCCTATGCCTAACTGGTTGTTTTATTCCCTCCTTGCACAAGAACCAATGAGGGAAAAGCTCATATAATGCTCATCTCCCTCCCTTCTTACCTTCTACTATATTGTTTTTATGCCTCTTTGTGTGGCATAATTTACACTTTTCTGCTTCATTCTTTCCTCTTCTTCTATCACAGTCCCTTTGTAGCCCTTAATAAGGGTTATTTTTATCATCATTTTGTGTAATTTATACCCATACCCTCTTCTTGTCTATAAACAGTTTGCTCTTATTAAATAACATGGTGTGTGTGTGTGTGTGTGTGTGTGTGTGTGTGTGTGTGTGTGTGTGCTTTCCTTGTTACCTTTCTATGCCTTTTTTGTGTCTTATAATTGGAGGTTGAATTTTCCATTGAGCTCTGGCTTTTTTATCAGGAATGTCTGGAAACCCATTATGTAGTTGAATGACCATCTCCTTGCCTGGAAGAATATGTTCAGTTTTGCTGGGTAAATGATCCTTGGTTGTAACCCAAGCTCTTTTGCCTTGCAAAAAATTTTATTCTACTTCCTCAAGTCTTTCAGTGTAGAGGCTGCCAGATCCTGTGCAATCCTCACTGTGGTTCCTCGATATTTGAATTGGTTTTTTTCTGGCCACTTGAAGTATTTTCTCCTTTATCTGGTAGTTCTGGAGTTTGGCCACAAAATTTCATTGACTTTTCAATTTGGAATCTCTTTCAGGAGGTGACTGGTAGATTCTTGCAATTTCTATTTTACCTTCTGGTTCTAGTATCTCAGGGCAGTATTACTTGATGAGCTGTTGAAAGATATTGCCCAGGCTCATTTTTTCATCATGATTTTCCTGTAGGCCTATGTTTCTCAGATTATTTCTCCTAGATCTGTTTTCCAGGAATATTTTTGTATTGAGATATTTTACCTCTTTTTCTAATTTTTCATTTTGATGTTTTATTTGACTTATTCTTGGTTCCTCATAGAGTTATTCACTTCAATTTAGTTGATTCTAGTTTTTAGTGAAATATTTTCCTTGGTTAGTTTTTGGATATTCTTTTCCATGTCACACATTTTTCTTTTTAAGGAGCTATTTTCTTCATTGTAATGTTTTTCTAATTTTGCAATTTTGATTTTAAAAGAATTATTAAATTTTGATTGATGTTTTTCATCCCACACAGATTTGGGGTCTCGTCCAGAATCTCCAAAAGCTGTTACCAGTCTTCCCAATTTATAATTCAGAATTAAGACCCCACAAATTAGTGACTCAAAAGAGCTATCTAGGTTTACCTCTAGCTATGCATGCTGATTTTTATGACTGCTTCCATTTGCATGCTTCCTCCTTTTCTCTTCAGTTTCTGTTCTCATCTGGAAAATATCTCCCTTTGGCATTTTGCCCACCCAGAGCTTTGACCCCTCCCTCCAAGTCTGGAGACCACTGGAGAAATCTCTCTTTGGCACCTGCCTCAGGACCAAACTGGGTATAAAGCTGCTCACAAATGAGCAGATCCTGGACGAGACCCCAAATCTGTGTGGGATGAAAAACACCATTCAAAATTTAATCAAGAACGTGGAGATTTCTTGGGATAAAAACAGGAAATTTTATTCTCTTCCCCCAGGAGAAGAGGGCAGTCCTCTCCTTGACAGATTAAGGAGAGGAGGGGTACAATATAGGGTGAACATAGTTTTTAAACCCTAATACCATTTTCCTCCCATTGTCACTCACTCCCATTGGTTGGGGGGGGGGGGGGAGGTGAGTTCAGGCTGTTCCTGACTCCCACTGGCCAGGAGGAGGGACCCACAGAGGCAGGAAAGTAGACAAAGGATTGAAGCTAGGTAGGGGTCGAAAGACTCCTAAAAGGACTTGCTGCTGATTGACAACTGAAATGAAGGAGGAAGGGGGAAGTTGACAATCAAAACTGACACCAGATTATAAGATACATTCTAAGAAGTTTTCACTCCCCACTCAAGGGTGCCTTTCTTTTTGCTTGCCCCAGGAATGGCTTTAGTGTCCACATCACTGAAATTAGAGACCTTTGAAGTATTAAAAGAGTAATTTGAGAAATTAAAATGACAATAAATGGCAAATTAGATTAACACAGTGGATACTTTATGTGAGAGAAAAAACATGAGGTAGTACTACTACGGACTGGGATTAAGAATCTGAGTTCTAGTCTTGACTTGAAACCTCAGTTTCCATATCTATAAAGTAAGGCATGAAATACATGATTTTTGAAGCTCCTTCCAGTCTTTACATGTATGATTTCATGAACCTCCTCTAAAAGCTCTTATTTGGAGATTTTTGCATAGATTCCACTTCATAAAATGATTTTCTGACTTTTTAAGGGAGTTTTATGCCAATTTTTTTTCAGTTTGATTTATTTTATCCCCCCCACCCCCCATTCCAATTCTTAACCGGCTTTTTTAATCTTGACCAAAATTTATGCAAACTAGTACCATGAACTTTCATGGGTTGGTGTTGTCAGGGATCTTATTAAATGCAAGAGATTAGTAGTAAGCAATTGGATATTTTGAATATCACAATTCCCGAGAGAACTAAAATCAATGACAAGATAAACTAGCATATAACCAAGACTTTTTTTGTTTTTTAAATAGTCCTGTAATTTCACTATGATAGGGAACTTCCAGTGGGGAAACTTCATTTACCAATGCAAATCTACATCTGCCCTGAAAGTGAGAGTCTTAGAGAGTTGCCAACATTTGCCATTTTCTTTCTTTGTCAAATTTGCCAATCAGATGGGTATGAGACAGAAACTCAGACTTACTTTTAATTTGCATTTCTAATTGTTAGTGATATGGAGCACTTTTTTCATATGACTTTAGATAACTTGGATTTCTTCCCTAGAAGACTGCACATGCACATTCTTTCACCATTTATCAACCAGAAGATGGCTCTTAATCTTATGAATTTAAATCAGTTCCTTACATATCTTGGAAATGAGACCTTTACCAGAGAAACTCAAAAAGCTTTCTTTACACTAATTTTATTTTCCACTGTATCTCTGTGCTTTTTGTGATAATACTGTTCAAAATCATCTTCTGTCCTTCACTTTACAAATGACTTTGTAGTCTAATTTAGTGTTTTAAATTTGGCGGCCTACACTCTCCATTTGGCAAATCAACTGTTTGCTGATTGGCACTTCGGAGCTCTTTTGACCTCTTTGTTGTGATGACTAATGACTAGCAATGATGTCATTTTTGTTGTCCTTTCCCCGGTTTTGATGGGAAATAGTTCAGTATTATTTGTTTGAATAGTTTGAATAGTTCAGGATTATTTGTTTCAAATATATTATAAATCTTTTTCTTATTTCTATTCCTTCTCTTTGTTAGCTAATCCTGATCTTTGCTCTGACAAAGCATTGGTCTTCTATTAACAGCAAATCTTTTCTTTTCTGTTAAAGTATAATTATTTTCTTAAAATTTTATTTGTTACTTATAATATCTAGCACCTACTAACTTTTCTCAAAGAAACTATTCATTACAGAAAGGCAAAAGGCTTCAGTGTAATCCATAAGGTCCTGGTTTTTCTCAATCCTTTTCCCCTAAAACTTGCTTTCCCATTAATTTCTTGCCATACTCAAATAGTATTACCTTTACACTGAAGTTACCAAATATCAGAGTGTGTATTGATTTCATTTGGTGGTCTTACCAAGTTCTTTATAGAATCTTTAACAATCAGTGTTAGTACATGAGATGCAATTATTTTCATGAGGCAATACTCATTTTTACTTTTTTGCAATGCTCATCATTGGTTGCAATATTTGATGATCAACTATACTAAAAAAGGATGTTTCTTATTGCCTTTGGTCATATAATAAAACCTACCCCATCAATTCCCTTCTTTGCCCCTCCAAAGAGTACCTGTGAGCTATCTGTCTATTTAGTTGCGATATACTTACCTACCTTCCTTCCTTCTTTCCTGTTCTCTATCTTTCCCCCTTTTCCAGCTATAGCAAAAATTTCAAAATTTATATTCTTGATATTGATTGATACTTATGCTCCCCCACCCCAATATTATGTCCATTGATTCATCATTAGAGAAGGATCTCATGTGTAAACTACCATTAATGTTTGTAGACAGTCCAAAGACTGTTGTTCTCAGCTCCTTTTATCCCCTTTCCCACTACTGTAGAAGTGGAAGTGGTAACGGAGCTGAAGGATTTTTGTATTTTATTTTTCATGAATTGCCATAGTCAAAAAGTTCATCACTTAGTTGTCAGTCTTTCCATAATTACCTCAGAAAATAAATTCACACTGTTGCTGGGGCCATACTCAAAGTCTTTCCAGCATGGTAAAATCAGGTAGAGCTTACAGCCTAGCCTTCAAGAACCCAAAATCACCTGAATACCATAGAGAGGCATCAGAATAGGAATTTATGGAGTTCATATTTAACCTTCATAACTTAGAAATTTCTAAAACATAACAATGTCTAAAAGGTCTTAATGTCATTTTAAGCTTTAATAACTTCAGAAATATAAATGCTACATACTTACATGCAAAAAATTTGAAAGGTTATTTTTTAAATTTTAAAATATTCATATTTCTTATTAAAATTCAACACAAAGAACCTTTTTGATATACATCATTCTAGACAATTTTTAAACTTTGTAAAAACTTTCACTAGTTGCACAGTGACTGAAAGAATTGCATTCATTATCCTACCCATGAGAACAACCCTCTAAAAATGAGGTTTGGATCAATACATGATGGTTTTGATGTGAGACCACAAGGAAAAGTCCAGTGGAGATAGACCAGATGACTTAGGTGATAGAGACAGGTCAAGCTAGAGGACCTCCTTTATTATTTTACCTGGCTAAATGTCATCCAAATACTTGCACACACAATGTATAATGAAAGGATTCAAGAGGATTCTGGGAAGATGGTAGAGTAGGTCAGAAAATTCCAAACTCTCAAGATCTTCCCCCACAAAAGAGTTAAAATAGCATCTTAGGACAAAGTATGGGCAGAGATAAACAATGACAGGGGCATAACTGAGGTCCTCCAGGGACAATTTGAGAAGATCAGAAAGAAAAATCCAGGATGAGGTTTGGTCCCTGTGAAGAGTAAACATCTCTAGGCTAGGTTCCCTTTTATTTTTTATTCATTTATTTACTTATTTATTTTTGCTTTTTGGAGGAGGGAGGCAGGGAAATTGGGGTTAAGTGACTTGCCCAAGGTCACATGGCTAGTATGTGTTAAGTGTATGTGGCCGGATTTGAACTAAGGTCCTTCTGACTCCAGGGCCGGTGCTCTATTCACTGCACCATCTAGCCATCCCGCTAGGTTCCCTCTTAACAGAAAGCCACTAGCCTCTTAAACAACAAACAGCAAGCTCTGGGGTTCGTTGGTTTGAGAGACTGCCTAGGCCCCAGTCACTGGAAATTTTATCTCTGGGATAGTGAGGGGAATTGGGTGTTTGAGCCTGGGAAGATTAAGGGAACCTCTGCTGACCTGGAACATCAGACCCAGCTGTGCTGCAAAGAATGGTGGGGGCAAGAAGGAATGAGGATAGGCCTGCCCAGGGTGTGTAGAAGCAGTGGGGCAGAAAGCCCCTGGTTGTGGGCACTTACAGGAGGCTGGAGGTTTGACTTTGCTTTCAGACAAAATGGAAAGAACTGAAGATCTAGAACAAGAAGCACCATTTCCTACACCCCAGAGTTAGAGGTGACTACAAATAACTAAGCTATCACCACAAAAAAATAAATGCACAGGCAAAGGAAAAGGAATCCAACTATAGAAATCTGTTATGGGAATAGAGAGGACCAGGGTTCATCTTCAGAGGAGGAAATTGAAGTAAAGAAACCCCTAAAGAGTAACACTAAGTGGTCACTTGCCCAAAAAGAATTTATAGAAGACCTTAAAAAAGACTTTAAAAATCAAATGACAGAGATGGAGGAAAAACTAAAAAAGAAAATAAGAATAATCCAAGAAAAACAAGATTATGGAAAGAAAGTCAACCAACTAGAAAAGGAGATCCAGAATCTTATGGAAGAAAATGAAAATTAGAATTAGGCAAAGTGAAGCCTGTGAAATTATAAGAGGTCAAGAAATGATTAAACAAAATATGAATAATTTAAAAATAGAAGAGAAAGTGAAACATAAGAAAAGCAACAGATTTGGAGACTAGATCAAGAAGAGAAAATATAAAAATAATTGGACTAACTGAAAGTTACAATAAAAAAAAAAGAATCTTAATACAATAATACAAGAAATAATTAAAGAAAATTGTCCTGAAGCATTAGAACAAAGGGGGAAAGTAGAGATAGAAAAAAATTCATCAATAACCACTTAAAAGAGATCCTGTGAGGAAAACTCATAGGAATATCATAGTCAAATTCTGAGATCCCCAGCTCGAGGAAAAATTATTAAAAGCATCAAGATTAAAACAATTTAAATATGATAGTATCACAATTGGAATTACACAAGACCTAGCAGCAGAAATATTAAAGGACCACAGTTCTTGGAACACAATGTATCGAAGAGCAAAAGAACTGGGGCTCCAGACAAAAATATCATACCCTGCAAAGTTAATTAATATCTTGAATGAAAAAATGGACATTTGGTAATGAAAGGGTGCCCCATCTTGTTCAAATGAAAAATTTTAAATTATTCAAAATTCACAAAACTAAATGAGCGTAAAAGAAACCTAGACAACTAATCTTTCAAATGATTTTTGTATATTTGTAGCATTTATATTTTTGAAGTCATTAAAGCTTAAAATTTCAAATAGTTTTTTGAGACACCCAGTACATGAATCTTTAATACCTCAAGAGATTCATGATTTCTTCAGTATGAGGAACTTTTCTCTCTATTCAGTTGGAAAACCCTTCCATATCTTAATAAACAATTTCATGAGCTGATCCACCCTCCCTCCCCCCCAAAAAAAAAATCTCAGTGAATGGGTAATCTTCAGGTGAGAAGCCTCCCAGAACTTAGCCAGACTGATCCTGGGACCCTGGGATCAAGGCCTTTTCAAACTGCTAGAAACTGTCAAAACTCATACTCCATAGGCAAAGCTTTTAAGAACATTGTATCACTCTATGTTGGACCTGGAAGACCTAAAGTTCAATCTCACCCTAAACCAAAGGTGATTAAACCTTTTTTTTTTTTTCTTTCTCATGGACCTCGTTGCCATCTGAGGAATCTTATGGACCTCTTCTTGGGGGAATTTAAAAATTTTTAATGTGACGTAAAACCAAAAGGTATCAATGAAACTTTTTAAAAATTGGCTATTACAGAAGGACCTTGGTCTCCTTGACCTTCTTAAGGCAATATTAAGAAGTCTGTCTTCCGCAGCCTCATCTCCCCTTTTCAGTGACCTTTTATCTTCTCTCTTTTCCTGAATCTATAGTTCATGCTATCTTAAATATTCTTCCCTGTTTGAATATAACTTGTGCCAGAGAAATCACCTGAATATCAACTTTCATCCCAATTTTACTGCCATACACCATTATATGTGAAATTTATAAGCCTACCTGGAACATCTTTGTGTGTTGGATTAGGATAGGAGCAGGAAAGTAGGAAGAAGTTCATCCAACATTCACTAGTAGTCCTCTATCCTGTCACTGATTGACTAAGCTGTCAATTACCATCAGGACAGCTAGATTTATATCTTAATCCAATAAATCTGGCTTGCTTATTGAAAACTCAATCTGTAGCCTGAGGTAGGAGAAAGTATTTCTCAACTTGCATTTTGATTTCCCCCCAAACTATGGTGATTTGGGTATCACATTAGTGCAACACAGCAACATATGGTCCTGGAAATAATCTTTGCCCATATGGTTTCTGTGAAGATTGGTTCAAGTTTAGAGATGCAAAACATAGTAACTAGTAGATTCTATTATAACCTTAATGTTTTTTAATGGTGATAAAACTTCTGCCATACATTAGTAATCAGAAAAATCAGGATCTTAACATTTTGTATTGCATCTTTCTTCTCTAGCTTACCAGAAGGATAAGGGTAAATTTAATAAATATCTAAAATACTGACAGTTGCATATGAACCATATAAAAGTTTTAATGAGCAATCCCTTCATAACTTTGTCTTTATTACTTCTGAATCCATTTGGGAAGACTGATGTTTCATCAATGTTAAGTTATTGACAGAATTAGTATCTGCCTACCAGTGTTTAAATGCCTACCAATACATGTTTAATATTTCTAATTCGGTAAAAGTCCCAAGAACTTAAGAAATGGCTTATTACATTTTCATCACCTCTTTCTCTCTGAAGATGACAAATAGATTACTCTTTTTAGCCTACTGGGTCAAACTCTTTACCCAGATAATATGACAAGTGTGTGGAACTGGGAAATAAACTCTTTATCCTCTCAGGTCCTAAGCTATATAACCATAGCTGGAGAAAAAAACGAGAAATAATGGGAACTGATATCTAATTGAAACTTCAGACTTATAATAACAGGATATGCTGAGGAAAGCAAAGCTTTCATCATGTATTCGAGTAATACTGTGTCACCTTAAATGTTTATACATCAGGAAATGAAAGGGCAAGGGAGAAGTAAGATAGAAAGGAAAGAACATTTCTTTTTTAAAAAAATAAAATTTTATTGATTTTTTTATATTACTTGAATTTCTTCTTGTGTCCCTTCTCCTCCCAGAGATCCATCCCATACCAAAAAAAATGTTTAAAGAAAGAAAGAGGAAGAGGAAAAATATTAGGAAAAAAAATCATAGGAATGGGGATGCTGTTTTCTCATATCTCATATTTAGAGTCATGTTTGTTCTTTGTACTTTTGCAATATTATCTTTTGATTTTTGTGTGTGTGGTTCTTGTTCTTTCCATTTACATGTAGTCATGTGTATTTTGTTTTCGTGGTTTTGCTTACTTTACTTCATATCACCTCATGCACATCTTACTACACTTCTCTGATTCCTTATGTTCGACATTTCTTACAATACAGTAATATTCCATTGCATTTACATACCACAATTGGTTAAGCCATTACCTAATAATGGTATCTACTTTGTATCCACTTCATTGTAGTTACAAAAAAAAATGCTGCTATAAATAATTTGGTGTATAGAAAAAGATCTTTTTATAGGCAGTTAGGTGGTGCAATTGATAGTGAGATTGAAATCTGAAAGATGTAGCCAACTTTCTAGCTGTGTTATCCTAGGCAAGTCATTTAACCTCTGCCTTAGTTTCCTATTCTGTTAAATAGACTTAATAATAGCATCCACATCCCAGGTTTCTTATGAGGATCAAATTGGATAAGTAATGCACTATATGAATGCTATTAGAAGCAGCAGAACAATTGATTATTTCCTTGGGGCACATGCCTAGTAGTAGAATCTTTGGGTCAAAGCATATGAACATTTGAGTCAATTTATTTGCATAATTCTAAATTAGTTTCTAAACTGTTTATAATGATTGACAACTGGAGAACAATTTATTTTTTATTCTTAAAAATTTATTTATTTACTTTTAGTTTACAACATTCCACAATCCCTTGAGTTTCCAATTTTCTCCCCCTCTCCCCCCTCCCCCTTCTCCACCATGGCAGCATGCAATCAAATATAGGGTCTACAAATACCTTTGCATTAAACATTAGTTAAGTTGTAAAGAAGGATTATAACCAATGGAGTGAACAATGAGAAGGAAGAAATAAAACAAAACACAAAAGAGAGAGAGCAAGTAGTTTGCTTCCATCTGCATTCAGACTCTGTAGTTCTTTCTCTGGATGTGAATTTCCCTTTCCATCATGAGTCTTTTGGAGTTGCCTTATAACCTTGCATTGCTGTTAGTCTATCAAAGTGAGTTGTCACAGATACGATGTGTCTGTAATTGCGTACAAAGATCTCCTGGTTATGCTCTCCTCACTCAGTATTAGTTTATATAAACCTCTCCAGGTTATTATGAAGTCTGCCTGCTCTTTATTTCTTATAGTACAATAGTATTCCATTACATTCATATACCAAAACTTGTTTAGCCATTCCCCAATTGATGGACATTCCCTTGACTTTCAACTCTGTCACCACAAAAAGAACGGCTATAATTTTTGTACATACGGGTCCTTTTCCCACTTCTATGATCTCTTTGGGATACAATCCCAGAAGTAGTATTGCTGTGTCACTTTTTTTATAGCCCTTTGGGCATAGTTACAGATTGCTCCCCAGAATGGTTAGATCAGTTTACGACTCTACCCACAATGCATTAATGTTCTGATTTTCCACATCCTCAACTGGAGAACATTTTCAAGCAGATTTTGAAATCTTGCCTCAACAACTCCAATGAATAACATCAGGAAGAATGGTAAAGATTTCAGCTAAGTTAATATCATTAAGCTTCCCAGAGAAAAAAGGAAACAGAAAACAGCCTCCTAAAAGTGTTTCTGATAGTAGTGTTTATCTAGAAAACATCATAAAAACAGTTACAGATGAGATGGGGAGGGATAGGTTTAGAAGTCAATAGCAGCTGTTTAGTTTCTAAATGCCCAATATACCTATTGAACTCTATAAAATTTCTACCCTTCACCAAAATCACAAGAAAATAAACAAACTTAAATTTGGAAGGGATGCTACAGGTCATCTGGTCCAACTCCATCTTATTGATAAAAATGATAATAGTTTACATTTATTTAGTACTTTAAGTTTTAAAAAGCATGTCACAATCTCACTTTGTAAACTTGTGAGGTAGATGGTATTCTTACCCTCATTTTACAGATGAGGAAACTGAGGCCAAGAGAGGTTAACGGACATGCCCCAATGTTACAGAAGGTAGTGAACATGGCATCTAAATGACCTCAGTTGCTACATGTAGAATTTACCCAAAACGTGTTTTCTTGCAGTCTCTCTTCCTATGCACAGTTTTCTTTTTCTTCCTTTTCTTCTTTCCCAGCATTCTTTATGGTAGTGATCTAGATGGACAAGTTCACTGGAGGGCAAAGTAAAAAGGTTCACTGTGACCAAAGTTAAAAATTCTCTGAATTATAGTCCACTCAGTTCATCATGCTTAGTAGGACACAACAATTAAAGTCAAATATTCTATAAAGCCATTGCCTCAAAATCATTCCCACTATTTCCTAGATCAGAGGTGTCAAACTTGCTAGATGAAAATGTAATTGGGAAATGTTTAACAAAATAAATAGAAATACAATATAGATTATGTTAGTTCATGGTCTTTTAAGGCAATTTGCAGGTTATAAATATCAGTTTTTATTTGAGTTTACCACCACTGTCCTAGATGGTCTGGGCTATACAGAAGAGTGAAATGCTAAATTCCAAGGGGAAAGTGATCATACACTCAAATTCTATATTTTCCAGCAGGAGTTTTACTTAGATTTTTTATCAATTAATCAATCAACAAGAATTTATTAAATATCTGTTCTGTGCCAAGCACTATGTTTGGCATGGAGAATACAAATGCATGAACAACATTACCAATTTCCCTCCCACCTTCTCCACAAATTCTAAAGTAAGCCGAGCTGTAAGTTTGCATCTGAGATAAACACCACAAAATCCTTCAGGCACAAACAGTTTAGGGCAGGGAGAAGGGAAACTTGAATCTTGAGACACAAAGTCCTTTTGGGAGAGGGAGCCACTGGAATTAGGACACTGGCCTCTTCGGACATGTTGGAAACCCTGGGACACATCAAGGCTGTGACTAGGGTGAGAACTACGTGTAGAAGGAGCAAGGCAGGCCGAGTAATCTGGTAGTTTCCTCTTTCGGTTCATTTTTCTTGCTTACTAAACTCTAATCTCTGTTTCCATCTCCTGGAGTACATGGGCCCCTGAGTTCCAGTCACACCAGCTTATTAATGGCTATGTTCCCAAGAGCATCCCACCTCCACATAGCAAAACCAAAATTTAGGATTATCAGAGAATCCCCAAATTGGGAGGTTCTCGGAGCTTATCTGCTCCAACTCCCACTTGAAACATCATTCCCTTCCACGGTATCTCTGACAAATGGTCATATGGATGTTACATGAAAACCTGCTTTGACAAACTCCTATCCAGTAGTTAATTTTATTGTAAAACAGCCTTAATTGTCAGGAAGTTTCTCTCTCTCAGATTACCCTCCATCTTTTCTGTATTTATTTTTTGTATACTTAGTTATTTACATGATTGCTCCCTCAATAGAAAGCATGTTTTAAACCTTTCTTTCTATACCAAGCATGGTCCCTGACATATAGGTAAGAGATTAATAAATGATTATTGACTGCCTGGCATATATTGAACTGAAATCTGTCTCTTCTTGCTGCTGATCAATGTCTAAATCTTTCTGCCTGCTGGAGCCAAGCAGAATAAGGTTATTCTCTTTTTTATGTGGCGACTTTTCATACAGTTGAAAACAGCTATCATCCTTAAATGGGAAAGGTAACCTGTAGCTCATGTTTTATTTTAAAAGTAACCTAAGTCACAGTAAATCTCTTTGCTTCCCTTAGTTTCTATTGAACCTGGCCATCTTGATCATTTATTGTTCAATTGTTCCAGTTGACCAGGGGTGGAGAATCAGCAGCGTTGAGGCCACATGTGGCCCTCTAAGTCCTCAAGTGTGACCCTTTGACTGAATCCAAACTTCACAGAACAAATCCCCTTAATAAAAGCAAACTTCACAGATCAAATCCCTTTAATAAAAGAATTTATTCTGTAAAACTTGGACTCAGTCTAAAGTCTGCATCCACGGACCTAGAAGGCCTTGAGGTTGTAGGTTCCCCACTCCTGCTGTGGTCTATAGCATGCCAATATCATCTGTGGAGTTTTCTTGGCAGAGATAATGGAGTAATTTGTCATTTCCTTGTCCAGTGGATTAAGGCAAACAGAGGTTAAGTGACTTCTCCAGGGCCACATAGCTAGTAAGTATCTGAGGTTGGATTTGAACTCAGGTCTTCCAAACTCCAAGCCCAGCACTCTATCCACTAAGCCACCTAGCTGCCTCCTATCTTGATCACTATCATTAAAAATTGAGGGGAAAAGGAAAAGGAAGGGAAAGAAAAGGATAAGATAGAACATGAAAGAAAAGAGAGAAGGGAAAGGAGAAAATCTCCTGAACTTCATTCCTCATCTTTCTCCTTGAGGCATTCAGCCTTCTTGAAACTAGAGGGTAGGTGACTAAAGACTATCTCTAGCAACACAACATGTTTTTCTTAGATTATGAGGTAGATACATGGTCTAAGGAATAGAGCACTGGAGCTGACATCAGGAAGAACTGAGTTAAAAACTGTCTCAGACATTTACTAGAGGTGTGACCCTGAGCAAGTCTTTTAACTACTCCTTCAGTTTCCTCAACTATAAAATGTGGAAAATAATGACTCTTATCCCCCACCCCTACGTTGTTGTGAAGAACAAATTATTAGATGTTTCCTGAGACTTCATTCTGCTTTGGTCTGGTTGTCAGAACCAAAAAATTGAAGGTTCTCTTCCAGGATTTCAGCCATTAACCAGCTTAGCGCCCCACCTCTGAAAATCATATATAACTTTTGTTATGTTAGTATAGTCAGAGTAGGCTGGGGGACTGGACAGAGAACTGTTCTTAGTGCCAAGAAGGCCTGCCTGACACCTAGAGAGCTGTGATCCTAGGGAGTCAATTAATCCCTCAGTGTTCCAGGTGACTCCCTCAAACTGTTCATCACAGAAGGTCCATCCTGAATTTATAGAGGAAGTTCCTCACCTGGATCTTCTTATACCAATGCAATCAAAAGTCTAGTCAGAAAGGTTTTTCTATTTTTTTTTAGTGTAGTCAGTGTGCTTATTATCTTGATAAGTAGCAATGGAAAGAATGATGAACCAGGAGTTGGGAATTCTGAGTTCTAGTCCCATGCACATTCAAAATAGAAAGGAGGGACTCCAAATGTAATCCTGGAAAGAAAGCACCAAAGAAATCCATCATGATTTCAGCAATGTTTCTCTGAGCTCGTTGTGTCTGATTCATTCACTCATTAGACAGACAACACCTCAGTAAATGCCTGGCGAATGGAAGATGTTAGAATCCTGATTTCAAGATTACCCAGAAGTTCTGGATGCCAGTCCTCAAAAAGGCCTTCCTTGCTTGGTTCAGTGCTACGAAGCCTGTTCCTGGACAACCCACAAAATGATACAGTTTCCCTAGAAGTTTAGGCACATGACAGAAAAGTGTTCTACATGGCATAGAATGTACCATATAATGCCTCTGGGGCACCAATCATGAACTGAGAGAGAAGCATGCAGGCCAATAAATGCCAAAGATCTTGAGTAACTTCTATATTGGGGCTGTAGGGTTAGATCATGTCTGAAAAACTCACTCATGAAGGGTAGTGAGAAGAGTGCCAGACTGAGTTTGTGGGGAAGTAACTCATTTATTAAGCACCTACTATGAGCCAGATACTGTTCAAAGTGCTGGGGATACAAATAAAGGCAGAGGCTAGTCCCCATTCTCAAGGAGCTCACAGTATAATGGGAGAGACAACATGCAAACAACTATGTACAAAGAGTTAACTGAGGGAAGCGCTAGAAATAAGAGAGGCTGACAGGTTTCCTCAAGAAGGTGAGATTTGAAGGAAGCCAGGGAATTGAGGAAGGAAAGTATTTTAGGCATGGGGGACAGTCAGTGAAAATGCCTGAGTCTAGAGATGGGAGTATTTTGGTCATAGGGTCCCTTAGCAAAACTACCTCAAGCTTGGGCGGAAGCAGGGGTCTTGCGTTTTTTGCATCTTTTCTGTTTGGGAAACACTATGTAATTGGAATAGCATTGAGTGGGAAGGGCTGGGCCGGAGAAAGAGACTGAGATCTGAAATCCTCTACCCTATATTCCCTACCCTGCCAGATAGTTTCTATGTGACTCTGAACCCCTACTCTATTCCGTGGTTTTCCTTTCTGACAAGAGATAATAATCATACTTGATGGAATGGAATCTAATACTAAGCTAATCAAAACAGGAAGTGTTTGCTATAGTCTCAGGGATTTTATTTTGTTTTTGACAAATCTCAAGTATTGCAAGATAGTAAATTTCTTGTCTTTGTAGCATTTGTATCTTGCCTTTGGCTTCTTGATTTCTCTTGGTCCATTTTTAAAAAAAATTTTAAACTTTGAGGGGGGAAGGCAAGGTAATTGGGGTTGTGACTTGCCCAAGGTCACACAGATAGTTAAGTGTCAAGTGTCTGAGGCCGGATTTGAACTCAGGTCTTCCTGACTTCAGGGCCAGTGCTCTATTCATTGTTCCACCTACCTGCCCCTCTTGGTCTCATTTTTAATAGATGTCAGTCAAAACACATTTATTGAACAATCACTATGTCCCAGACTGTCTCTTTCTTTAAGGAGTATACATTTTGATGGGAAAGGCAACATTCAAATAATAGATGAAAAATATATAAAAGGTAATCTTAGAGGAAAGGCACTAGCAGTGATAAAGAGTGGTGGAAAAGATGAGCTAAATTCTGCTGGGATTTGAGTAGAGACTTGAAGAAAGACAGGGAAACTAAAAGGTAAGGAAGGAGAGTATTCCAAGCATGGGGAACAGCCAATGAAAAGGCACAGAGTTCAAGATGGAGCTGGAATGTGATGTGGGAGGAAAAGCAAGGGTGCCTGTGTGGCTGGATTGTAGTGTGCTTGGAGGGGAGAAAAGAATAAGAAGGGTGGAAAGGTAGGAGAGGGGCCAAACAGAGGGCCTGACATTTGATCCTGGATGTAATAGGGAACAGAAGCTCTCTGTGGTTATGGAACATTAGAGCTAAGAGAAATCTGAGAAATCATCTATTCCAACTCTCAGTTTGTACATAAGGAATAAGGAAATTGGGTTCCAAATAGGGGAAAGGATTGATACATCATCTGTTGCTCATTGTCACATCTCATGGAATCTTTTAATTGGACTGGCATAGGAGAAGTGGAAAAGCCAGGGCACCTTGCTCAATTTGGGCATATATACACAATTCTCCTTTAATTTTATTATTATATGTAAAAAAATTTAACTGGGGGGGAGGAGCCAAGATGGCAGCATAGAAGCAGGAATAACCACCTCAAATACCTATAAAAAATGACTCTAAAGAAACTTTAGGGCTACAGAACCCACACAGTGTTAGAAAGAAACAAACCTCCCACTGAAGACAGCCCGGCAGGCCAGCAGGAAGGGTTTATCACAGTGTGGTGGGAGCATAGCCCAGCCCCATGTGAGCCTGAGGTTTTAGATCCATTTAGATCCAGCTGGAGGAACTTCAGGAGAGTAGATCACCAGCAGCTGTGAAGGATTCCAGAATTAACCCATAAATGCCAAAGACAAAGTGAGAGGTCAGTGGACTTTGGGAACAGGGAGTACAGGAGTGCAGTTCAGCCTCTGCCCCTGGGAAGAGAAGCGGCTTAGGTGCTGTGGCTGTGCAGCTGCCGCCAACATGGATGCTTCAGAGCTCCTGGCCTGCAGATTGTAGGGGAACCAAGTGACTGGTCTGAGGGGTAATCACTCTTGCTTTAACCTGCTTGGATCTGGATTGCTCTCTAGGGTGGAGGTCCTGGGTTGCATGACCAGTTTGCCAGAGACAGTAGAGGCTTCTTAGAGGGCACCCAACTAATAGCTCCAGCAGCTGAGAACCCCAGCAATTTGGGACAAAGCTTTCTTCTCTGGAAGCAGAGTTCTACTGTGGCAAAAAGCTCAAAAGTCAAGTAATTGAGTGGCAACATGAGCAAGCAAAGGAAGCAAAGCAAGCACAGCAATCAGATTTTGGACTCATTTTTTGGGGACAAAAAGGATCAAAGCATGGAACAGGAGGAAGAAAACAAAGTCAGAACTCCTGCACCAAAAACTGCCAAGAAAAATATAAACTGG
The DNA here is from genome assembly GCF_028583685.1 of Petaurus breviceps papuanus. NCBI lineage: Eukaryota > Metazoa > Chordata > Mammalia > Diprotodontia > Petauridae > Petaurus > Petaurus breviceps. The sequence continues at coordinate 68,756,308 of NW_027185764.1, forward strand.
TTATAGGCCATAGAGGACGTAAGAAGGATTTTGAAAACCAGATAAGAGAAGTGGAGGAAAAATTAGGAAGAGAAATGAGAATGATGCAAGAAAATTATGAAAAGCAAGTCAACTACCTGACTGAAGAAAATAACACCTTAAAAAATAGACTAACTCAAATGGCAAAAGAGACTCAAAAAGCCAATGAGGAGAAGAATTCCAAATTTGCAAGATGGAAAAAGAATCTCAAAAGCACACTAAAGAGAATCATTCCTTCAGAATTAGATTGGAGCAAATGGAAGCTAGTGACTTTATGAGAAATCAAGATGCTATTAAACAGATCCAAACAAATGAAAATAGAATGCAATGTAAAATATCTCACTGGAAAAACAATTGACCTGGAAAATAGATCCAGGGGAGAATTTAAAAATTATTGGACTACCTGAAAGCCATGATCAAAAAAAGAACCTAGAAATCATCCTTCAGGAAATTCTCAAGGAAAATTGCCCTGATATTTTAGAACCAGAGGGCAAAATTGAGGTTGAAAGAATCCACTGATCACCTCTTGAAAAAGATCCCCAAAAGAAAACTCCTAGCAATATTATAGCCAGGTTCTGGAGTTCCCAGATCAAGGAGAAAATATTACAAGCAGCCAAGAAGAAACAATTTGAATATTGTGGAAGCACAATCAGGATAACACAGGATCTTTCAGCTTCTACACTGAAGGATCAAAGAACTTGCAATATGATATTCCGGAGGTCAAAGGAGCTAGGATTAAAACTAAGAATCACCTACCCAGCAAAACTAAGTATCATGTTTCAGGGGAAAATATGGTAATTTAATGAAATAGAGGACTTTCAAGCATTCCTGATGAAAAAACCAGATTTGAATAGAAAATTTGCCATTCAGATACAAGAAGCAAAAGAAGCAGGAGAAGGTAAACAGGGAAAAGAAATCATAAGGAACTTATCAAAGTCGAACTATCTACATTCCTACATGGAAAAACAGTAATTGTAACTTATGAAACTTTTCTCAGTATGATAATAGTTGAAGGGAATATAAATGTATGTATGTGTGTGTATATATATATACATATACATACACATATACACATATGTCTATATAGGAGGGTGTATGTGTGTATGAATACATATGTGAGTGTAAACATATGTGTACAGGTATACATAGACAGAGATCACAGGACCAGTTGGATAGGAAGTGATGATGCTTAAAAGGTGAAATTGAGAGTGAGAGAGGAATATAATGAGAGGAGATGGGGAGAGACAGAATGGGGTAAATTATCCTATATAGAAGAGGCAAGGGAAAACTATTACAATGGAGGGAAAGAACAGGAAGGCAAAAGGGAATGGGTCAATCTTACTCTCATTGAATTTGGCTTAGGGAGGGAATGACATATACTCTAAATAGGGTATCTCGCCCTACAGGAGAGTAGAGGGGAAAGGGATGAGACGGGGGATGATGGAGGGGAGGGCAGGTTGGGGGGGAAGGAAGCTGGAAGCACCTACTTTTGAAAAGGGACAGGGTCAAAGTAGAAAACAGAACAAGTGGGGGGCAGAATAGGATGGAGGGAAATATAGTCAATCTTTTACAATATACCCACCATGGAAATGTTTTGTGTAGCTACACATGTACAACCTATATTGAATTGCTTATCTTCCCAACAAGGGTGGGTGATGAAGGAGGAAGGGAAAGAATCTAGAATCTAAAGTTTTAAAATTAAATGTTTAAAAAAATATAAATTATTATTATAATTTCTTTTTACATGCAACTGGGAAATAAGATATACAGGCACTGGGAGATAGAGATCCATCTTGCTCTACTGGAAAGTCAGAGGGGGGATGAGGGAGGATATAGGAGAGAGCAGATTGGGGGAGGGGATATACAGTGGGATCACTGTTTTGGGGTGGTGGGTAGGGGAAAAATAGGGAGAAAAATTGTAACTCAAAATCTTGTGGAAATGAATGATATAAACTAAAAATGAACGTAAAATTTAATTTAAAAAAATTTTAATATAAAAAAGTTGACTTCCAAATCCTCTCCATCCTTTCCTCTTTGAGATGGCAAGCAACATAGAATGTATATGCATAGTCAATATATACCCAATTCTTAAGGGGGCCAAAAAGGCAGAATTCCTTTCTTATTCAGAATTCCAGATTCTTATTCAGCAGCCAAGAAGGCCCTGATTGCTTAAAGCCTCATCTTATGACCTCGTAGTCAAGCTGAAATCCTTCCAAATTCCTTCTCTAGTTTGGCCAACTCTGTATCAAGTTCCTAGTCATATGATTAAGCTACATTACTGTAGGCACACTCTTCAGTTCTCACTGCCAACAAGAATTTATTAAGTTTGCCAGGCATTGTAATAAGGATTGGAGATACAAAGAAAGGCAGAAACATGATTTCTGTTCTCAAGGAGACAATATGAAAATATATTATATATATAAAGGCTAATTTTAATTTAAAATTTATAGATTTAATTTTAATGTAATATATGTATATTGTATGTGTATATATGTGTGTATCATATATGTATACAAACACACACATATGATATAACAGAGTGGATAGATAATTTAAGAGGAAAGGCAGTGGTTGGGAGCAGAGACGGGAGAGGAGATCATGATACATCCTGAAAGGTTTCTAGGTTGATTTCTCAAAATTCATATCAAACTAAACAGGTGTCCTGATTTCGGGGTGGGGGTAGGGCTATGTAACAGGGAGATCTCTTGTATAGGAAAGTAAATAAGGCAATCTAGTCATCTGGCCTGGCATGAGGATAAATTAAGGTTGCCTGACCTGCAACCCGATACCATGCCTCTACATTCATACATCCATACATACTCCTAGTCATTCTATCATCTTTTGTTTTTCCTTTCCCATGGCCACCCCTCTCTGCCCCGCCCCCTTCAATCAATTTCTAAGTCTTATCAATATTCTCCCTCCATAGCATCTGTCAAGGAAGGAATCATGGAAAAATAGAAGGGGGATCAATCTTTAAGTCAGAAATACTTGGGTTCAAATTATGTGTCTGACATGTATTGCCTATGCAAACACAGGCAAGTCACTTAATTTCTTACTATCCTCAAGCAACTTTCTAAGACAGTAAGTTACTGATTGACATTGTCAGAAATAACTTCCACAAATGAAAGTCCTCAGTGATAAAATCACAGATCTTTTTCCCTAGACTCCCTTCCATCCCAGCCTTCCCCATCTAATTGGTGCTTATGACCTCTCTAATTCAGGTACTTATTACCTCTCATCTGTATTATTGTGATAGCCTCTTAATTGGCCTCTCTGCTTCAATTTCTCCCCTCTCCATTCTATCCTCTACACATAAGAAAAAATAATTCCACTCTCTTGCTCAAACAATGTAAAATAAAAACTATATTATCTGACTCAAATCAACCTTCCCACTTTTATTTTACACTAATTCCTACCATCCATGCCTACCAACCTCATTGTGCTGAATAGTTTTCCCCTATGCTTCACATCCTATCTCCAAATCATTTGCACAAACTGTCTCCCACAGCTTGAAATATGCTTCCTCATCTCTGCCTCTCAAAATGTCTACATTCCTTCAAGGTTCAGCTAATATGTCTTCTTTGAATTTTCCTCTGATTCTGTGCTGTTATTAGTTTTCTCTCCCTCCTCAGAATATCTCTCATTTCTTTATCTGTAACCATGCTTTATTTCTCTCAACAGAATGTAGCCTCCTTGACGGCTGGATTTATTCAGCTTTTGTCTTTGTATCTTTGCTCATAATAGATTCCAAGTAAATGTTTGTCAAATTGAATTGAACTAGAATGTTTTCTGTGCCTCTAATAGGGAATGAGAATGGTTTGTTTTGGGAGGAGCCAATTGACCTGTTGACAATAGTAGACTGCTTTCCATTGGAGAAAAACAGCAAACATCACCAATAGAATCTTTGAGCTGGAAGGAATCTTTGCTGGTGCAAAGGTGTCATATATCCCCTGCTCCACCCCTTCCAGAGTGTGGCACAAAACTGATTAAAATATAATTGGGAAATATTCAACAAAATAAATAAAAATAAATTGTAGTTGTGCATTTAGTCATGATGGAACAACAACCGTTGTTCTCTCATTCCTAGGAAAAACAATTCTGAAAAACTAGTCAACACTTTGGGGGGGGAAATCTGACATCACATGCAGTATCAGTTGTATCCCAGCCTTTGTAAAGCAGTTGGAGAAGAGGGAAGGGGGAAGCATCTTCTTATATCTCTTCAGGGCCAAGTTTATTTGAAATTTCACAACATTCATTTTCTATTGTTTTGTTGTTGTTGAGGAAGTCACTATGCTTACTGTTTTCCTAGTTCTTAACTTCACTTTACTTCATCGTGTAGGTCTTTCCATGCTTCTCTATGTTAAAAATGTTGATCATTTTTGCAGCCCTAGTAATATTGCATTAGAGTCACATACAGAATTTGTTTGGCCATTCCCCATTCGATGGGCATCTATGTTTCAACAACCTTTTATTAAGTGGGTAGTTATATGCCCGGTACTAAATTACCTCTTTTACTAAATTACCTTATTACCTCTCTCTTGTCCTATTGTGACAGCCTGGAGATTCAAAGACAAAATTGAAATAGTTCCTTTCCTCAATGAGCTTGCAATCTAGTTGGTGAAGAATACATGTGGCAGATATATATGTACATATAAGACAGCTACAAATTACATGCAAGTCCATTTTGGATGGGAAGTGTGAGAAGCAGGCTTGTAGGGATCACAGGACTTCCCAGCCAGAATCAGGGAGTTATCTCAAACCAGCTTCTGCTATGCATTACTTCTCTGGGGACCCTTAGGAATATCCAGACAATATGCCCCTTAAAACGGTAGACCCTTTCTCACTGAAAGAACTCAGAAAAAGAGTGTGCAGAGGAAGGTGTTTATTATGCTTCCAGGGAGGAAGCAGGTATGGTGCTCACTAGGGACAAACCCACACTGATACAGAAGCAGGAGTAAGGTTCTACAGTTCTGTCCTTGGTAGACAAATTCCTCAAATTCTTCACTTTATTTCCCTATATTCCCTCTTTGTATGCAGATTATATACAGATTACATAGTGAGGATGCTTGTGACCTGGAGTGTCCTCTAAGGTCTGAGCTGTTTGCCACACCCCACCTTTCTAGTTCCCTCTGGCCATTGTCATAGTTCCAGGAAGGCCATTGTCTGAGTAAAATAAGATAAGTGAGCTTGCCCACAACTTTCTTCCAATAAATTTTGTGGGAGCAAAATAAGATACCCTAATATCCCCTCTTACAGAAGGCACTAGCAATAGGGGGTTGGGGGTGGGGGTGGAAACAGAAAAGGCTTCCTGGTGACATGAGAGTTGAGTCTCTAATATTTTATTTGCATCTCATTCTTGTTTCCCTCTCCCCCCCCTCTTTCCCCTCCCTCACCCCTCTTTCTCTCTCTCTCCCCTTTCTTCTCACCTATTTATTTCACTCTGAAGCTCATAGATTGGACCAATAGGTCCCTGCCCAAGCTCCACTTAATGGCTATATTTTGGGCCCTCCTGCCTTAGAATGAATGTCATTCGTAACTTTCTCTTTTGACTAGCAACCCTGAGGATCTTCCCCTCCCAGTATGATTTTTTTTTCTTTTTTCTTATTAAAGGGGATTGACTGACTTCCTAAAGAGGCCCTATTCACTGAATGGGTGTTAACCCTAAAAGGGCCAGGGTCTCTCATGGCATCTGGGGCCATCTCTAGGCTCTGGAGGAGTAAGTGAGGCTGGTGACCTTGCTGGTGACCTCACTCATATCAAAGCCAACTGCAAGTCATGTCATCATCATTTCCCTGATGTCATGGCCTTCTTCAAAAACAAGGACAAACACAACAATATAGCAACTCTGGAATGCTTTATGTTACTTTTTGTTACCATACTACAATGCATATTATTTTTTTTTTTGCCTTTTTTTTGGAGGGGGGAGGGAAGGGCAACTGGGGTTAAGTGACTTGCCCAAGGTCACATGGGACTAGTAACTGTTAACTGTCTGAGGCCAGATTTGAACTCAGTTCCTCATGACTCCAGTGCTGGTGCTCTATTCACTGTGCCACCTAGCCACCCTATATGATGCATATTATTATCTCCATTTTAAAACCAGGAAAACCCAGAGTTTTATGGAGGTTAAATAACCTGTCCATGGTCACTGAAGCTCATATGGTCAGAGGTAAGAATTGAATTCATATTTTCCTTACTTGTATGTATTCCAGCACTCTGCTACTCTACACTGTAACCAAGATAGGATAGTATCCTTGATGCCATAGGCAGAAAAAAATAGTTTTAAGGAAAGGGTGCCAACAATGGTACCTCATTAGAGTATCTCTCATCAGGAAATAGCTCTGATAGCAATACATGAGGTGAAGCAGAGATGATGCCAAATTTGAGGCCTGTGAAACTCCCCAGTGTGACCGCAAGCAGATTAAAATGTAATTGGGAAATGTTTAACAAAATGAATAAAAATATGATACAACACAAAAAAATGTTAATTTGTAGTTTTCTAAGTAAATCTGTAGCCTGCTTTGAGTTAGACACAACTGGGTTTTTATTTATTTAGTTAGGTGTTTTTCAGTAGTGTCTGATTCCTCATGACCCATTTTGGGATTTTCCTCACAAAGATTCTGGAGTGGTTTGCTGATTACTTCTCTGGGTGATTTTATAGATGAAGAAACTGAGGCAAACAGGGTTTAGTGATTGGTACAAAGTCCCAAGATGTAATTTACACAGGGCTCTTTGTGTACTCAAGGATCTTCAGTGGAATGTAAAGAACGTTAAAGATGTTTGGATGCAAGGCCACACAAAATAAGTCTGGAAATATATAAATTAATTAAGTGCATTTATTTGCAGGAAACTCCACTTTACCCAAGACATTGACCTCAAGGAAGGGGTGTTCTGAGGCTCAAATGAGATAATGGATATAAGGCACTTTGCAATCCTTAAAGCACTATATAAATGCCTATTATTATTATTGCTACTATTAACTAGCCTCCAGGCTAACCAGGCCTCTGGTCTGGTAATGACTGCATTTCCTGAGTTTCTACTGCACTACTGCTGAGCTCAAGCAATTTTTATAGAACACTATAGATTGTGCTAGTCAGTGTTTAATGGCCAAAAAAAAAAAAGTATGCAACACACTTTAAAGTTTAATCTTCAATATCAACATTTTCTTAAGTCTAGACAATCAACACAAGAATAAATCAAGCTCTTGTTTATATCAGTTGCTGATTTATGGGGTGCAAATGCTCACACTTAGTGATTAGATTTAATAATAACTTCCTGCAGTTACAGCTGGCTACAGCACACTCATGCCTGAAGGTAGCTATAAGTAGAATTAGATCTTGTCCGGGACTATTTGGGACAGAAAGGATGGAGGAGGAGAAGCTATGATGAGGCATTTGCATGTACTTTGGAACTGAGAGGTCTTGCAAAGGTCAACACAGCTGAGCTGGGCTGAAAGCTATATGTAACATAATCAAACAGTACAGATGATAACATTATAAAGTGGCCCTGGGGGTCATGGTTATTGCTCAGTCATGTCAGACTCTTTGTGACCCCATTTGGAGTTGTGTGAGATTAAAAACCCCATTTAAAATTTAATCAAGAACATAGAGATTTCTCAGGATAAAAACAGGAAATTTTATTCTCTTCCCCAGAGAGAAGATGGTGGTCCTCTCCATGATGGATCAGGGAGAGGAGGTGCGCAATATGGGGTGAACAGAGCTTTTAAACCCTAATACAGCAGGGTCATATTTTCCCTGTTGTCCCTGATTCCCATTGGCTGGGAGGAGGGGCCCACAGAAGCAGGAAAGAAGACAAAGGACTGAAGCTAGGTGGGGGTTGAAAGACTCCTAAAAGGGCTTGCTGCTGATTGACAGCAGCAATGAAGGGGGAAGGAGGAAGCTGACAGTCAAAACTGACACCAAATTCTAGGATACATTCTGAGAAGTTTTCACTCCCCAGACAGATTTTTCTTGGAAAACATTCTGGAATGATTGACTATTTCCTTCTCTGGTTCATTTTACAGATGAGGAAACTGAGACAAACAGGGTGAAGTGACTTGCCCAGGGTCACACAACTAATAAGTGTCTGTAGCTGGATTTGAACTCAGGAAGATAAACCTTCCTGACTCCAGGCCCAGCACTTTATCTACTGCCCCACCTAGCTACCTGACTATCCATCAGGACATTGTGTTTTCTACTCCTCTGCTCTCCTTTCTTTTTACTGTGCTTTCTTCTTTTCTCCCTCTGTTTTTAAAATGATTAAATGTATTTACATAAAAACTCAATATAAAATTAGAAATGATTTATATCACTCCAAATTATCTTCTAATCAGACTTAGTGTCTATTCATATATTCTTATTTAATTTCTATATTCAAGTTCTATTCTGAAGCTTTTCTATGAGCTGGATTATACCTGGGGTGCTCCAAGGCTATGCCAATACAGTACATTTACTCAGAAAGACTGACCATATTTCAAAGTCTTTGAGCACAGGCCTGGAGATGGACTGTGAGGTTGTGATCTGATGATTAGTTTAGTTAGGCTCAGAGAAACTCACCACCAAAAAGTTGGCCATCACTTGACTTTTTTTTAATTTTGTATTTTTTGCCAAAGTAACTCATGCAGATCATCTCCCGAGGCATGGAAAGGTCATTCTCTGCTTGAGTGGAAGGAATATTCAGGAATGAAAATACTAAAATATTTATACCAGTACAGCTGTCGGCTGGACAATATTACCTAGAAATCTTGGAACCTGTATGTCAAATTTAACCTGTCTTGAACTGAACCCATCTTTATCTCTTTATCTCTCCTGGCCACCACTATATAGTTCACTTTCATCACTTCTTCCCTGATACATAACTTAATTGGTCCCTATTGTCTCAAGTTTCTCCCCTCTCCAATCCATCTTCCACATGTGTCCCTTCAATCTTTCTTCCTTGTCCAACTGATATTTTTAAATCATCAGCCTGACAATGTGACTCTTCCACTTGATAAATTACTGTGGTTCCCTGTCAATCTAAGCAGAACTAGCCTCTAACCTGTGAACGGCCAGAGCCGAACAAAGTAGGCCACAGGAATATCAGGAGTATCAGGAATCAAAAAAAAGTTTAATTAATTTCAGAGTGAGGAAAATATCTGCAAGTGGAAGCCACGCCCCCCCCCCCCCCCAGCCAAAACAAGGAGTTAACATGCTAGGACAAAGGTAAGGCTTATACGCATGAAGGGGGCTAGACCACAACACAGTCATTCTTATGTCTTGAATAAGCAGTTCCCATGGTTGACATTTCTTGGGCTTGGGTCCCATGGGAACAGTCTCTCAAGTCTTAAGGGTTGTGGAGCCTTGTAATCATTCAGTGGGATACAGAACCAGAGTTAGCATGATAGGAACAGGAGTGCAGTACCTGATTCAGTTCACTTGGCAGTTATATAAGCACAGGGATTGTGAGCATATCAAGAGATGTGATGGATAGCTTTAGGTTGCAGCATGTTACCTGCTTCTGGTTCTGAGGTCCCTGGGAAATAGGGGGAGCTCCAACAAATCTAAATAGATATTGAAAAGCATACCTTGCCAGAGGGTAAGATCATCCAGAGTACAAAGGATTGTTGTTATGCTAAGCTCAGAGCACAGTCTGCTTGCTGGGCTGTGGCTCTGGTAAACAGGGTCTCTCCAAAAACCTTGACACTTCTTATTCCCTCCATGATCAAATAAAATAATAATAGCTTGCATTTATGGAGAGTTTTAAGATTTTTAAAGAGCTTTACAAATATAATTTCATTTGATCTTCACAACAATCCTGGGAGGTAAGCCCTATTAGTATCATCCCCATTGTGCAGATGGGGAAACTGAGGAAAGCAGAGGTAAAGTTAGTTGCCCAGAGTCACCAAGCTAGGAATGCAGAATTTGAACTCAAGTCTTCCCAACTACAAATCCAGTGCTCTTTTCACTTTGCCACCCAGACCCACTTATCTGTTTGCCATTGAAAGTCCTTCACAACCCAGCTCCAAACTAACTTTCCTAACCTTCTTTCAGATTGATATATACACTCTACAATCTATCCAAACTTATCGTCTTACTGTTCTTTGCATATAGTTTTCCTTCTGTTGTCTCCAGGCATTTATGTAGGCTCCCCTCAGTGACTAGAATACAATCCCTCCTCACTGTAGCCCCTTAGTATCTCTAGTATCTCTCAAAGCTTTGGTTCAAATGCTACCTTCAATCTAGGGCTTTTCTTGACACCCTCCAGTCTCTGCTACTAGTGCTTTCTCATTAAAATTTTCCTAGTATTTATTTTGCATACATTTATTATGTGTCAATGTCATTTCCCCTTTAAAAAAAATGTAAGGTTGGGGCAGGTAGGTGGTGCAGTGAACAGAGCACTAGTCCTGGAGTCAGGAGGACCTGAGTTCAGTCTGAACACTTACTCAGTCACTTACTAGCCACGTGACCTTGGGCAAGTCACTTAACCCCAATTGCCCTGCTTTCTCCCCTCCAAATTATTTTTTTTTAATGTAAGCTCCTTGAGGTCAGGGGCTGGGTTTTTTGTATCTTTGCATTCCCTGTACCTAATTCAATGCCTGGTACATTGTAGCTGCTTAATAAATGATTGCTGAATCTCGCTTTAAAAATGAGACACTTCTCTTCGTTTCCCTTATCTTTTAGTGATGGCATTATTTCCACAGCTTTCTAGACTTGTAACCTCCCTAGACTTCTCTCCTTCCCAGATCCCCCATATTTGTCACCAAGTCCTTTCGAATTATTTCACAATATCTCTTTCACAGTTTGTTTTCTTTGTATTCCCCCTTCTTTAATGATCTCAAATCAACCGCTTTCTTGTTTTGCTTATTCAACCTTTCCCCTTTCAGTACATCCTGTGCAAGGATTAGTCTTTTTCAAGAACTATTTCCCTGCTCAGATACCATCAATGCCTTACTAGATAAAGTTCCAATTCCTCTGCTATCTGACCTGAATTACTTTTCTGATGCTGTCTTGCCCCACTAAATTGATGCTAAATATCAGCCCACCTAAACCATTTGACATTGCCCGTGCCTGACATTTTACTTCCATGCCTTTGCACATTGTCATACTCACTGCTTGAATTGCTCTCTCCCATTTCCACCTATTGAAATCCATCCTATTTATCATTGAAGGAGTAGCTTAAATGCTACCTTCTTCAACAAGCCTTTCCTAAAACCCCTAGTCGGTAGTGATTCATCCATTTTCTGAACGCCTGTAGCTCTTTTATTTACTGCTTCTTTGGGCATAGGAGTTTGGGCCCAACTCTGTCCTATCATAATTATCTATAAATGTCTTTCTCACTTAATAGGATATTGGCTACTGAAATGTTTTTTTCACTGGTGTGTGTGTGTGTGTGTGTGTGTGTGTGTTTCAAGTTAATGCAAATATTAGACTGTATTACAAAGGGAATAGTGTCCAGGATGAGGGAAGTGATATTCCCATTCTATTTTGCCTCAGTCAAGATATACCTGGAGTATTCTAATCCATTCTAAGTGTACCATTTCTTTCTTTTTAAAAAATAATTATTGATATCTTTGGACCTCACCTTCCGTCCCTCCCTTTCTCTCCTTCCTTCTTTCTTTCTCTCTCTCCTTTCATCTCCATTTCTTCCTTCTTTCCTTTCTTGCTTTCTCATTCTCTTTTTATACTGGGTCTCCCTATCTTACTTGAGCTGGAAGTACAGTGCCATTTTTGGGCCCAATCCACAGAAGGTTTGACCACCTCCATCTCTGACCTGAGCCAGTTTGACTCCCTGCCACCACCCCCCCCCGTCAGTCTGATTCTTCCCCCCACTTTAGGTCTAGTTTATCACTCCAATTCAGTCCCCCACCATTTATGACTTAGAATATTTCTGACTTGCAACAGACTTCTACTTGGATTTTTAGCTTTAATTCCCCTGCCTCTCTTATCCAAACTCCACACAGCTGCTAAAATAATCATCCTAAAGCACAAGTCTGACTTTGACACTCTTCTGCTCAAGGACCTTAGGGCTCCCTATTTTGTTAGGATAAAATGCAATCTCCTCTGGCATTTAAATCCCTTCATAATCAGGTTCCAGTCTACCTTTCCAGTATTATTTCGCATTCAAATAAATTCTCTTCATGTATTTTATGTTTTGGCCAAATTGGCCTGCTTGAGGTTCCATACACAGAAGATTCCATTTCCTACTTGCAGTCTCTGCACAAGCTGTCCCACATGCCTAGAATACATATTCTCCTTGCAGAACCTCTACCATTTTCCCTCCTCTCCTTTCCTCTCCTCTCCTCTTTCTATTTATACTGGCGCCCCCTATTCTTCCTACTTTTTTACTGGGCCTTTATACTTAAGTGCCACCTACTCTTAGAAACCCTTCTTAGACTTCCCTAATCAGTGTTCTTTTCCTCCTCCTCAGATTATCATGTAAATATTTATTTTTTTGTGCATTGTATCTTCTTAGTAGAATGTAGCTATTAGAGTGAAGGAAAAAGTTTATTTCTTTTGTCAGTGTATCCTCATTGTCTAGCACAATGCCTAATTTATAGTTGCTTGTTGTTATTCAGCCATTTTTCAGTTGTTTCTTTGAGGCCCCCTTTGGGATTTTCTTGACAGATATTGGAGGGGTTTGCTACTTCCTTCTCCAGCTTATTTTACAGATGAGGAAACTGAGGCAAACAGGGTAAAGTGGCTTGTCCAGGATCACACAGTTAGGTATCTGCGGTCAGATTTGAACTCAGAAGGAGTAGTCTCCTGACGTCAGACCACCTAGCTGCCACTGGTTTATAGTAGCGGCTTCATAAATGCTAAACAGATTGAATTTTATTAAATTGAATTGAAAGCCACCAGAAGACCTGCAGAAGTGAGATTTCCCCCAATCATCGTCTCTCCTTTAATGTTCTTTGCTTCCAGCCAAGAATATGTTTTCAGTCTCTTGCCTCAGATTCAAAAATTCCTAATTAGAGTGCTGTGTACAGGTTAGATTAGATGGTCTCTGAGGCCCCTGGAACTCTGAAATGCTATTATTCTGCTAACAACCCCTAATTCCTTGAGAGCCTCCCTGATTTATTCACTGAACTGACAGGTTTAGGTCCTGTCACTAAACGGGATCATAGCAGGAATTCCTGTTGAGTGGAACAGAGTGTTACTGCACACACAGACAAATTAAGACAGGGAGACATCATTTAAGAAGGTGGGGGTGGGTTTGACACTAAAAGCCAGAGAAATGCTAACAGTTTATGCCAAGCTAATTCATTCTGAATGACTTCTTTGGTGCTGACCTGACCCCCAAACACTCACGTGGGAATGGAAACCTCAGGGAGCAGCTTGTGAAAGCAGCTCCCTTCCCTGACATTAGCCAGTGTTTCCCATCAAGTTCACCATCAGGGCCTTAAATAAATAGGCATTCTGCAGAGTACTGACCTTTGTCTGGAGGAAGTGTTTGCAATGGACTCTCTGGATGAATCCAGTCTAATTGCCTTTAGATGAATCTCTGGGTATCCAGAATCTGGGAAAGTCAGCAAAAAATACCTTGGAGTTCACTATGTAACAAGTGAGCAACTTGAGATGGATATCCTAAGATGGTTTAATAACTCAGGCTAAGGTCAAAAAATGTAATTCAGTAAGTATTGGTGAAACACCTACAACAGTAGCAACAACAATAATAGTGATCTCTATAGATTAGGCAAGGAAATGGTAGAGACCGTATAATGCATCACTGCAAGATGTAAAATCTAGGACCTACTGAATATCTAGCAAGATAGTACCTGGAGCTTAGAATTTTATATATATATATAATTGGTATTATATATATGTTATCTATAGGTACATATAATATATAGCAGGTTATAAATATAACTATAATAAACTATCTATATCTATATGATATGGTATATAATTATACCATAATATATCTTCCATGCACTGGCAGATGACAAAATTCCCACACCATAAATTGAGAATCCAAAGTATTAGGAAGAACTCAAAAAACTAACTCTACTGGAACCAAACCATTAAAGAAGAGAGAATTATTGTCTTCAGTCCCCTGGACATAACATTGGTTTATAAAAAAATTAAGAACAACATTTTTTAAAATGGACATTTCCTTCCCAAATACTCATAAACTCTAAGATACATGCAAAGAAAAGCTAAATTTTAAAGAATAGAGACATAGCCCAACCCGGTGGCACATTGGATACAGCTCTGGGCCTGAAGTCAGCCCTAGAAAAAGGGTCTACCTTGCTATAATTATTCCTTTTTTATTCAGTGCCTTTTGGATACCTACACAGGTGGGTAAAAAAACTGCTTTTTAAAACTGAATAAAAAGTATTAGAATGTAAATTCATCTTCCTTAACTTACTGAAGGTAACTTTGTCACAAGAGCAGACAAGGTAGTAGAGGTGCTATGTCCTCATCTTATGTGATTTTGATCTTTCAAGGGGAAAGGAAAGGTATAGGCTTATAAGTGCCTACTATGTGCCAGATACTGTGCCAAATGCTTTACAATGATTATCTTATTTGGTCCTCACAATAATCCTGGGAGGTAGATGCTATTATTATCCCCATTTTACAGTTGAAGAAACTGAGTTATACAGAGACTAAGTGACTTGCTTAGAATCACACAACTGGTTTGGATTTGAACTTCGGTCTTCCTGACTCCAGGCCTGGCTCTCTATCCACTGTGCCAACTAACTGCCCAGTTAAAATAGGAGATGAAACAGGGGAGCTACTAAAGTCTGAAGGAAAAGTTTTGCAAATCTTCATTTAACACAAACTAGAGAAATTATGCCTAATGATGAAACATGATAAAAACAACATGAATATCCCTAATGACTTTGAAAAGGAGATGGGGCATATTTAGATGAACTGCAGAAAGCTCTTTTTTCAGTTTGCCAGTATCAATCAACAAGCATTCATTAAACTCCTCCTACTAGAAGACCAATTACACCATAACAGAGTAATTTTTTTTAAACTGGCATTTGCTCTAACTATGATGAACAAATGCACTCTTCCACAAGATTCAACAGAAATTTAAAAAACACTTCTGGACTTCCATGTACATGTGGGACCAATTCCCTTGTATGAAACATAAGAGGAAAAGTAGAGTGGTCAAACAGGTTTGGGTTTGTCCTTTGTTCTTGAAGGGGACCATGGGAAATGATGACATGACTTGCAGTTGACTTGTACTTGAGGGAGGGAGGGCTGTGCAAGGTCACCAGCCTCACTTTCTCCTCCACAGTAATCTGGATCCAGTGTAATTCATTAGGATTTCTGGAGAAGACCCAGAATGCAATGGGAGACCCTGGTCCTTTTAGGCTAGGCCTTTTTGGGTTCCCACTTAGAATGAGGTGATGCCCATTCAGTGCCTAGGCCTCTTTAAGAAGTGAGTCAAGGGATGGCCCCTTTAATTAGAAAAAAAAAATTAAGCTGGGAAGGAAAGACCCTCAGGTCAAAGAATACCCTTAAGGACAGAGGTCAAGTACCACTATGGCAGAAGTGATTTGAGAGACTGAAGATCTAGGACAAGACTTCAAAAAATTACCTCAATATCTAATTGATATACACAGTAGATCACTTAAATTTATGTTGTCCAATTAAAGGCAACAAAAATGAAATGTGGGGAAAAGAACCCATAAAGCAGGAGTATATCAGAAGCACTGGCTTTCCTTAATCAGCAAAAGAAAGAAAAAGTCAAAAGCTTAAGGTGATAGAAGGAGTCAAAGTAGGACAAAGATCAAAATACACAAGTCAACACCAATCTAACACTTTACTACAGAGGCTTGAGGAGTAAAATCAGAGGTGAGAGACAAGGGTTGAAAAAGGATGTGGAAATCAATATAGTTTCAAGAAGCCCAACTAAACAGAAATGCAAACTGGATTGAATAAGAAACAGAAAACTTGGGTACTGTTAACACACTCAACCACAGAATAATACCTTGAGTGAAATGACTGAAATTCTATCTTCACTCCAAAAATGGAAAACAGCAGGATCAGATAAAATCCGTGATTACTGGATTAAACATTTCACAGTGGCACACAAATAATAACAATAATAACCAACCGTTACTATGTGTCAGGCACTGTGCTAAGTACTTTCCAAATATCTCATTTGATCCTCACAACAACTCTGGGGTGGGGGGGAAGTGCTATTATCATGCCCATTTTACATATGAGGAAACTGAGGCAAACAGAGGTTAAGTGACTTGCCAAGGGTCACACAACTATTAAGCATCTGAGGTTAGATCTAAACTCAAGTCTTTCTGACTCCAGGCCCAGTTATGTGAGCCTCATGTTTGTTTCACTCACAGAAGAAAATCCTTTTCAGACCTGAGTGTCCCCAGTCTTATCCTTAGATTGGAGTGAGGTCACTTTATTTTGCAGTGCTTGGCAAGTAGGAGATATTTAAATGCATGTAGAACTAAGTTGAATTGGAGACTTATAGGTCCACTAATTATAGTCAATTTTTCTTGCCTAATGATTTAGAAGTCAGTTGTAAGATCATTTCATCTCTCCCACCCACAATGTTTAGTATAAGCTATAACAAATAACAATAGGAAATTTAAAAGTGAGGTGACTCACAAAAAATGAGTGGCAGTAGGAAGGACATAACTGTAGTCCAATTTTAAAGTAAAATCCTAAAGAAGGATGGTACCTGGTCCTTTGAGGAAGTCACTGATCCCCATTACTTTTCTTACATATATATACATAGATAGATAGATATAGATATGATGGGGTACCTGGGGTCTAGGTCGGACCAACTTGTGGAGCCAGTCTGTGAAGTTGTGATTTGTCCTTTCCCGCCCTTGAGATCTGCCCCTACCCCCTATCCCACATTCCACCTAGGCAACACCCTTCGACCCCTTTTGTTCTTACTTAATCTCTTGATTAAGTAATCAAGGCCAGGCCTGGCCCACACCCTCCTTTATCTTTGCCTTTTATCTCCTTAATGACCGGGCCCAAATCTTATCTAAACTATCTATTCATATGCTCCCCTTGGTCAGCTCTGACCTTTGTCTATGCATTGAGGACCCTCCCATCAGGCCAGCCCTGACAATGGCAGCCCTACCCTTTAAAAGTAAAAGCATGTACCCCTCTCACTCGCAGGTCCCCTAAAGGACTCTTGCCCTCATGGAAGTGTAACAATAAACTTCTACAACTCTCACTCCAATTAAGCCTGAGACCTTGAATTCTTTCCAGAGGATATTGCAGGTTTTCTGGTCTTGGATAAGATCAGATTATCTGCTGGTCCTATTGGGATCCCCTCCCCCATCAGATACACACACATACACACACACACACACACACACACACACACATATACCTATTTTAAGATATGTTAAGCCACATTTTTGAAAGACAACTATCTTTGTCTACCATTGAAAAGTGAGATGGGAATTTTTGGAGTAAAATAATTACCCTTTCCACTAAATTATATCCTCATTTAAGTTTACTGGTATGATGGTCAATGTTTAACAACTGACTCTCCAAAAATGCAGGACTCACTTTCAAATTTAATGCAGCTTATTAATATTTTCTCTTTCACTTTTTTAAGTCTTAAGACAATCGACAAAACAATAAATCAAGCCAACAAAACAATAAATCAAGCCTGGATTTGTATCATTTGTCAGCTTCCAAGGTATAAATCCTTGCACTGAAAATTTAACAATCAGCTCTTCACTTTTCTGCAGCAGACCTCTGAATCACACTCTCCTTCAGTCTTATGTTTTCTATGCCTGTAATCCTTTGGGGCTAGAGATAAGCAAGGTGGAAATGCATGCCATGTGTTGATCTAGGGCTGTCAAAGTACATGCTGAGAATCAGTTATGTGAGTGGAGGAGAAGGAGGAAGAGGAAGCAGGGAGAAGTAATCAGCTAACTATTCCTATTTGTTAGGTAAAATTCTTATCCCCTTACAAATAAGAGTTCAGTATGACAACGGGTTTTTCCATGTCTCAATGGGTGGTCTATGATTACAGAGCACTGTTAAGTTTCTTAAAACAGATTCTCTACTCCAAGTAACACAATACAAGAAATGGCTTCATCAGTTTCTATCTGTAGGTAACTTTTTTTGGTCTTTTTTTTGGAGGGGGGAAGGCAGGGCAATTGGGGTTAAGTGACTTGTGTACCCAAGGTAACACAGTTCGTTAAGTGTTAAGTGTCTGAGGTCACATTTGAACTCAGGTCCTCTTCACTCCAGGGCCAGGGCTTTATTTATTGTACCACCTAGCTACCCTTGTAGTTCACTTTGCAACAAGAATGGGATTGGGCTCTATTTGTTGGGAGAAGGGAAAGAGGGGCATGGTAAAAGCTTTCCCTGGATCTATTGTTTCCTCCAACAAATAGGAAACACTGGTCAAGCCTTCTAAAACAGACTGGCCAAGTTTGACAGATGACCAGGTAACCTCCAAATCATTAGACAAACAAACAAACAAACAAAAAAGATTCAGAAACTTGGGGGAGGCAGAAGCTCTGCTAAAGCCCTGAAGAGTGTGCCTACTGCATAGACAAGAGGAAGATTTGGGAAGAATGGCAAATTTGGAAGAGAGAGTTAAAGGAGTTGGGGGGGGGGGAGTATTGTTGCTTGTTGTTCAGTCATTTCTGACTCTTCACAACCCCATTTGGGGTTTTCTTGACAAAGATACTAGAGTGGTTTTGATGGGGTACAGGCTCTGGGAAACCCCTTGAACTCTGATTGAATCTTCCTACTTGATGAGGCATTTGCCTGAGGCCATAAGCCTTCCATTATCTTATATTCATTATCTCTAGGCCCAAATCTCTGTTACTCTTAACCTAGCCTAGACCTCCATTGTTCAGCTACTTCCCATCCTTGATCCTATCAAAATATTTACACCCAAATCTGTTACCCTTAAACTAGCCTAGCCCTCTATTGTCTGTCATCTCCAGGTAGCCTTCAGCTATTTCCCACCCTTAAATCCAATTTCTGGAGTCTGACTTTAGTTCCATCAAAGATCCTCCTTAAGCTCCTCTTCAAGACCCTCCCCAAAGCCCTCCTCTAGACCACCCCTAGATGCCTCCCACAGTCTTTCTGTGTATAAGATCTATCTTGCCTCCAAGAAGGTGCTGAGATTTAATCTAGCTCAGAGTCATTCTGT
Source organism: Petaurus breviceps papuanus (assembly GCF_028583685.1). Taxonomy (NCBI): domain Eukaryota; kingdom Metazoa; phylum Chordata; class Mammalia; order Diprotodontia; family Petauridae; genus Petaurus; species Petaurus breviceps. The sequence continues at coordinate 68,775,421 of NW_027185764.1, forward strand.
GTCAGATTGTTCTGGCCCCTTGTCCAGTACAAGTATCACAAATACTTAGACTCCTTAAGAGTGTCCATTATGGCAAATCTTTAATAAACTTTGTTTTACTTTGGTTGAGAGATGACTTTAGTCAAATTCATTTGGCAGGACCCAGTGTGTTGATATTTTGGGGTCTTGAGCACCCCTAAACCTCAACAACTTGCTATTTCCTTCACCCCTCATTTTATACATGAGGCAACTGAGGCAAACAGGATTAAATTACTTTCCCAAGGTCATACAGCTAATAAATGTCTGAGGTTAGATTGGAACTCAGGTTTTCCTGACTCTAGGTCTTGCACTCTATCTGGCTTCACCTAGGGAGGAAGTGGGGAGTGGTAAGTAGGGTAGGAAAATCTAGATTTCTAAGCATGATCACCAAAAACTGGACTTGAAGGCCAGTGCCTTTGGTCACCTACTTCCCTCCAAACTATTTTCAGAATACTTCATTTCCGAATGAATTTCAAAGGTCAGGCATCAACTATTACAGACTGCAAACAAGGTACTAAATGATTCTTTTCCTTGAAAACGTTTTTACTTTGCCATAGAAGACATAGTCCGAGAAACAGCCCGATATCGCTCCACCATGCCCAAGAACACAGCACATTCTCCAACAATAGTTCGGCAAAGACAGAGTGATTGCTCTACTTGTCACTTTCCATTTTTGTGGCTTACCATCTGTTAACAAAAAAGAAGGATTTAGGCTCTAATTTTAATAAGTTGGTGCCAATATTGTATGTTGTATGAAACCCAAATTTTTCTGCCTTTTTGTGTGGTCTATTTTTCTTTGCTTTTTTCAACCTCATTCAGGTCTTCTTCCCATGTTTTTATTCATTATTTCCTTTTCCAGAGTGTATGGGGAAGAAGAGACCTATGATTTCATTAATAAAAAGAATTTTTAGATGAGGAAACTCCTTTTATCATAAGTAGGAGCTTTTTCTTCAATTTATAATCTTAGGGTGCTGTTTTAGGGTGCTGCCTGAGCTACTCATAGGTTAACAACTTTCCTAGGGTCACACTGCCAGCACTTGTCAGAAGTAGAATTTGAAGTCAGGTCTTCCTAATTCTAAGGGAGATATACCCACTCCAAAGTTCCTCTCTAATCATTCCTTAAAGTGCAATGTAATTCCATTACATTCTTATAAAATCTATTTGTTTAGTTATCCTGCCAAAATTTTATGTAGCTTGTTTCTAGCTTTGGGGCATTAAAATACTAAATATTTTTATACATATGTCATGTAGAATCTTCCTGTCACTGACCTTCTTGTAGTATAAAGTTACACTCTCTGGGTTGAAGGATATCACCAATTTGGTAGCTTCTTTCATAATTCAAAACTGTTTTCCAGAATTGTTGAGCAATATACAATTTCATGAGAGGTGTATCAACATACCTTTCTCACAATGCTGCTAGTGTTGAATTTTTCTATATTTTACCACCCTAATTAATTTAATACCTTTATGTAATCTGAATTTCTCTGATTGTTGGTAATTTTAAACATTTTTCATATTAGTATTGATAGTTGTCATTAAAAAAAACTCAGTCCATATCCTTTCCCTCCATTTCTATTGGGGAATATCTCTTAACTTTAATTGACTTGTCAATACTCAATAGATTTTGAATGCCAGACTTTATGTGTCTGTGTATATATATATGTGTGTGTGTGTGTGTGTGTATGTATGTATACACATACACACATATGTATTCATTTTTAATGTGAAGATTTCCCCCCCCCATCCATATCTTTTCTTTTTATTCTAGTGACATTGATTTTGTTCATGAAAAAAAAAATTTCCCAATTTTAGATAAATAAAATTGCCCATTTTGCCTTCAGACTTCAAGTCACTCCAAGGGCCATCTCCAGGCATCCTGATGGATATCTGGTCACTGGACCCAGATGGCTCTGGAGGAAAAAGCGAGGCTGGTGACTTTGCACAGCCCTCCCTCACTCTAATCAAAGTTAACAGCAAGTCATGCCATCATCTCCCTGATGTCATGGTTTTCTTTGAGAATGAAGGACAAACCACAACCAAAACTTTCCTCCTTTTGAAATCTTGACCCTTTTGTTAACCAGTTTAGTGTTGGCCTCTACCCTTGAATTCCTAATAACCACTTTTGCCATGAAAAATCCAGACTCTAAGTTCTCCAATTTGCTGCTTCTAGACATAGGTTCCCAAAGTGGGTGATACTTCTCCCTGGGGGGCGCTGGAATGATCCAGGGGGAGTGGTAGTAGCTTCAGGTACAATTGGAGGGGCATTGAATAAAAATAAAGGGGTGGTGGAAGCATAAGCAAAGAAGATAAGAAAATTTTGAAAACCCATCTGTTGTATAACAGAGTTAAAGTCATAATGATTACTTTGTTTCCAAATAATCACACAAAATGCAAGTTATAACCTATCAGTAGGCAAGTCTGCCAACAGGTCTTAACAAGCAAGTGTTGACAGGTAAAGGTGTTGGGCATTGTCAGGAAGTCCAACATTCATTGGAAGGCATATGTGTATATAAAGACTTGTTTACAATATGATACTATATGGTTATGTGATAAAATATTGAACCATCAAAATTTCAATGCAGGGGGAAAAATACAAATTTATAATAAATTATTAAATTTGAGATGCATAGTTTCTTTTAAATTGATTTTTTTTAAATGATACGAATAAGAAAGTAAATTTTTGGGGGGGGACAGAATGCTGAGTAACTTTTTAAAAGGGGGGCAGTAGGCCAAATAAGTTTGGGAACCTCTGTTCTAGACAGTGTATTTCCCAGTTTCAAAATCATCTTAAACATACAGGAATTGATACTTATATTGCCATATTCAGATTACACATTGTCTTTTACTTTATTTTTTTATTTTGCTCTGAAACACCAAAAAAAAAAAAAAAGCATTTCTATATACAGAGCAGAAAGGTGGATTAAAGGATTATATGTGAAATGATGAAATGGTCCTTATCACTTGTAGGCTTTAAAAAAGTATATAATAAATTCTACCCATTACTTTCAAAACTGTCTTGCTGGTCTTGCTTCCTCCTCAATGTACTTCTTTACTCCTTTGTGCATTTATAAATGTTTTAACAGTCCTCTTTTGAGGGACAGCAATATTGACGACACTTTCCTCCCTCAACCCCTTCCATTAAAATGAGAGAAAAGCAAAACCAGGAACAAACAAAAAAGCCTGAAACAAACATAGTCAATCAAAACAAATCCATACAGGGGCCATCTCCAAAACTATGTCTCTTTTTTCTGCTTGTGTCTGATCTCTGCCAGACAATGGATAACCTTCTTCATCATAGATCCTCCAGAGATGTGGTTTGTCATTACATTAATTATAGGCCTTCAAAGTTATTTTTCTTCACAATGTTCTGGTCTCCTGCTTCACCTTGTACTACCAAGGATTCTCTGATATTGTCTCCTTTGTGATTTCTTATGTCACAAGAATATTCTATTGTATTCATATACTACAGTTTGTTCAGCCATTTCCTAATTGATGGAAACCTTCACCGCCGATTCTTGTTCTTTTCTTTTTTCTTTTTATCCCTTTGAATCCCTCTTTCTTAAAGACCAGTTTGTTTTGTTTGCAACTATTTCCTTCTCAATGTCATCCTCCCTTCTAATTACTTCCAGACTGCCTTCCAAAGGAATCAGGAAGACTTCAGTTCAAATCTAGCCTCAGACATTCACTAGCTGTGTGACTCTGGGCAAGCTACTTAATCTGTTTGCCTCAATTTGCTCAACTATAAAACAGAGATTTTATATAGCACCTACCTCAAAGGGTTGTTAACTGTAGGGTATTTGGCTTGGCACACAGTAAGCTATAATATATTATATATAATTATAATAAAATAATAATAATATGTAACATATATGTGATATACAATATAATAAATATATTTGAATGTTAGCTATTGTTATTATTATGGGTCCTGAAGGCTCAGAGTGTATGTAAATAGCAATTGTTTTTGTTTTGGCCAGAAACCCTTCCCAGATTTATTTTTTTTAAACTAGTAAAAGAGCCCATTCTTGACCTCATTTCTTACCTTGTCTTAATCACTAAATGGGTGCTGCCTCAGTCAAACTGAGACCTGGGAAAGACCTTAACTTAAAAAGGTCAACGTCTCCCCCTGCATCCAGGGCCATCTCCACAGTCATCCTGAAATATATCTTGCCACTGGACCCAGATGACTCTGGAGGAAAAGGCGAGGCTAGTGACTTTGCACAACCCTCCTTCCCTTAAATCCAATGCACTTGTAAGTCATGGCATCACCTTTCTGATATCATGGTCCTCTTTGAGAACAAAGGGCAACAACACCTAATAGTTAAGAGTAAATAATAGGTCCTCTGCATATAAGTAACTAAATGCCTTGGATACTATACAACATACAAGGTAGCTACATCTTAGAGTGAACTGGAGACCATCATCTTGATCCAAGGTGACTGTACTACCAACTCAGATCTATGTTAACCTCAATGAGAGCAGCACTCAGGGATCTCTGGTTTCATTCTTCTGACAACTTTCTCATAGCTCTGATTCTCTTCTTTTCATAAGGGCAATAAAATATGATGGGAAAATCAGTGCATCTGGAATCAGAGAACCAGAATTCAAATCCTTTCTCTTAACACCTGCTACCCATGTAACCTTGGGTAGTTCAATAAGCTTCTTTAGGATACAATTTCCTTATTTTAAATATTGTCATATAAATGTCAAATGAGGGAGAGTGGAGAAGATGATGTCCCTGGTCACTTCCAGTTTTAAACGGATTCCCCTATCAAATTACACAGTTTATGAGCCCTGAGGGAAAGTCATTGACTTCAGGAGAGAAAGTGACTAGTAAACAGGTAGCAAGCTTGTTGATTGACCAGTTATTGGACACCAAGTACCTACTATTAAGTGAGGTTGCAAACTCCTTGACATTAGCCCTTTTGACAAACAGGCAAAAGGAAATTGCTTTGGAAACATTGGAAATCTCCAGTATTTTGCTGTCAATATATGCAACCTAGATCTGGGAGAGGGGACAAGGGTCTTGTGGAATATGAAAATGCAACAGAACGTAAGAGAAATCATGAGAGCTGAAAACATTAACCAAAAAAAGCTTTGACTTTTCTATTGCTTTGAGTATGTAGTGCTTCCATTGGGATATGCCCTTTTAAAAATTTTCCTATCAGCAATAAGAAGTCAGTTTTTTTCTCAAACAAACAGGCACATTACATTGAGCTGTAGATGGTAGATGGGATGTGGAGGGAGATGGCTGCCTACCTTTTTTTTATGAAGCTTTCAAAAATAATTTATTTGTAAAAATGTCATTGTAATGTCACTGTAGATAGAGATACAGCGGAAAGAACTTGATTGCAGTGGGAGTCAGAAAACCTGTTCTACCCTTTAATTTCCATGTCCCATTGCCAGTCACAATCTCTTTGAGTCTCAGTTTCCTCATCTATAAAGTGAGGGGGTCGGACTAAATGACCTCTAAGTTCCCTTCTGGTCCTAAAACCTGTGATCCTAGGAACTTTATCTAGTGCACCAAGATTTTCTGTTTGAAACAGAGTCCTCCCTTCCTTTCTCTGTGGCCTGGAAAAGATGAGTGATAATGGCATGGAAGAGGATGAGAATTTTGCTATCTTTGACATGAGCAGATGAAGCAGAACAATGCTCAGTCCTCTGAACCTGTCATGAGCCAGAAGAAAATGAGGGATAGCCACCACACAAGTACTATCTCCATAAACTGATATAATAGAGGTTCACTGTCAGGAAGGTGCCATTTATAATCTGAGCTGGTAAATTTCCATGGCCCAAGGCACTCTGGGTTCCCAGCACCTGCACAAATCAGAATCCCCCAAAGCACTGCTGATGGGAGTCTCTGGTAAATGTACTGAAAGCCTTGGATGCAACAGCAAATTACAGAGCAGCTGCTTTGGAAAATGGAGATGAAAATGAGGAACCTAATTAAAAAGACAGATAAAGGAGACATTGTTTGGCAGTTTCCAAGGCAGCAAAGAGTCTGTTCTCTCAACCACCCTAAACTGCTGGAAAGCTGTTTATAGTGACTGCCAAAGAGCAATTTAAAATTATTTGCATTTCCAGTTGTTTTAAACACAGTATATAAATCATTCTGTGTGTGTGTCTGTCTGTCTGTCTGTGTCTCTTTCTCATTCTCTGTCTGCTGTCCTGTCATGTCTGTCCCTGACATGGTGGTTTCACTTCCTTCCCCCACACGCCACATGCATGCACCAAATCCAAGCCAGCTATAACAATGAAAACCATATTTATTCAAAAAACAAGACTGGTTATACTGCAATTGGAAAACAATACCAGAGGAGTATTCAACCTATGAGACAGTTAAATGAACAAATTATTATGAAACATTATCACCAGGAGCCAGACCTTTAGTGTTTATTTCCTGTGGAATAGGACAAACAATAAAGGGATAACATTTTACATTTAGATGGCACTTTTTATCTGAGTACAATTTAATCCTTCCAGTCCTATGGCTGATGAATTTAAAAAAATAAAATAAAGGGTATCCACATCTTACTATCAGTGTATGTAGAGAATGGCAAGGATGGAGTTCCAGATTAGTAGCCAATAAACTGTTACTTGACATTTATGGACCCCTGAGAAAACATGAGATATTTTGATATTCTTTTTTTTTTTGGAGGGGGAAGGTGGGCAATTGGGGTTAAGTGATTTGCCCAAGGTCTCACAGCTAGTTAGAGTTGTATCTGAGGCTAGATTTGAACTCAGGTCCTCCTGACTCCAGGGCCAGTACTCTATTCACTGCACCACCTAGCTGCCGCGAGGTTAAGCAATTTGCAGTCAGAGCAGCTGTGTAACCTTGGGCAAGTCACTTAACCCTAACTGCCCTCTAAAAAGCAAAAAAAAAATTTACTTAACCTTAAAATCTCCCCTATTAGATCCCCACCTATCAAAGGAGTTGCCTCATGGTAGGAAAGGGTGTGAATCTTACCTAGTAACTCTGGGAGAGAAATTCCCTTTCTGTATTATAAGTTCTAAGAATGGAGATTAGGATCCAGAAGAATGAAAACTGGGGAGCTCTCTGGCAAATAACAATCAGCGACTTAACTAACGATGTTTGTGCCCTGGGCAAGGGGCAGGAAACATACCCAGGTAGGAAATGGGTCTTCAGGTCACCTTCCTAATATGAATTCAGTTGTGAAGGACACCCTAGGACACTGCACCCCATGAAGAGAGAATGCAGTTGGGATGCTCTGCCACCATTTTCAGAACCTCCTCTCCCCACCTCCCATCCCCCAACTATCACTCAACAATTTCTCTCGATTTGGAGTTCAATCTATTCTCATTTATCATCCAATTCATATCCTGGTGGCTGTTATCTACCAACTCCCAGGTTGATAGATAACATTCTGTCTCCATTCTCAAAGCATTCAATGCCTAGCTCACAATCTTCTTTTCTATCCCCATTCCTGCCTTTATGTTAGAAACACATGGGTATTCTCTCCAACACCCTAAACTTGCAGTTCCTCCATCTACTCATCATACACATATGTATTTATATATACACAATACATATGTGTGGTGTATATACACACACATTTTATGTATTTATATATGTATATAACATTCACTCCACATACATATCCAAACAATTGCCAAGTCTTTTGATCCTTCCTCCACAACATCTCTCACTTCCATTCTCTTTCCTGTACTCACACAGTCACATGACCCAGGGGCCTCTCATTACCTTTTGGTCATACTATGGTAATAGCCTCCTGACCAACAGCCCTGCTTCTCTCCACTCTTACCCATCCTCCATACATCTGCTAAAGTGATTTCCCTCCCCCTAAATTACAAATCTGTCTGTCTGTCTCTCACTCACACATACACACACACACAATCACCTGGTAACTATTTTGCATGTAGCTATATTTGTACATATTGTCACTCCAAATGGAATACAAGCTCTTTGAGGGTAGGGACTGTAGCAATAGACTTCAGCACCTTCCTATTACCTTTAGCATCAAATATAAACTCTTCTGCCATTTAAAGTCCTTCATAAGCTTGCCCCAACATTTCTTTATAGCCTTATTACATATCATTTTCCTTCAGGAATTCAACTGGCCAAGCTGACCTTCCTCATACATGTTCTTTTGTCTCCATGCCCTTACATTGCCTGTCCCCAGTGACTGGCACATACTCTCTCTTCTTCTCTGCCTCTTAGAATCCACATATTCCTCCTTTTGTTATTGTTATTTTTCCTTCATTCTCAAAGAGGACCATGACATTACAGAGGTGACACCATGACATGCAAGTGAATTGGATGTAAGTGAAGGGGGGGGGGGGGGGGGGCTGTGCAAAGTCACCAGCCTCACTTTCTCCTCCAGAGCCACCTGGGTCCAGTAACCACATACAGATATAGAGATGGCCCAGGATACAGTGGGAGACCTTGCCCTTTTTAAGCTAAGATCTTTCCCAGGTTTCAGTTTGACTGAGGCAGTGCCCATTCAGTGATTAAGGCTAGGTAAGAAATGAAGCAGAGAATGACTTTTTTTACCTAGTTGTATCAGCAATGCCATATTCACAATGCCTATAGAGATTACAAATAGGCTGATATAATTATCCATCACAAAATACGTCATGCTTGCCATATGGGGAAATAAACTAGAAAATTTATTAAGATACCAAAAGACTGAGTCCCAAAACCAGAAAGTGAAAGCCATCAGAGTAGTTATGACATTGGCACAGGTAGATAAAGTAGAAAGCACCCACATTTTCAAGCCTTTAAAACAGAACAGGCTACCTCAGGCAAAGGTCCTCCTCTCCCCACGCACAGCAACCACCCAGCGTCCTGGAAGCGCGCTCCCAGCAGCTCCGGCCCCTGGCAGTCCTCAGCAGGAGTCCTTAGCAGAAAGTCCTTAGCAGTCCTAACTCAAAAAGGGCTTCGCGCTGCTGCTGCCTCTGCTGCTGCTGCATCGCAACCACCGCCAGCCACCGCAGGAACGCTAGCTCGGCTTTCCCTTTCTCTGGCTTTCGCTTACTCTTGCTCCGCCCCTTCCTGCAATGTCAGCACGTCCTTGGCTTTCGCTTTCTCTGGGCTTTCGCTTTCTCTTGCCCCGCCCCTTCCTGCTACTTCAGCACGTCCAATGGGGCATGGAAGATCTTTAAATCCCATAACCCTTACATTCGGCCCCAAGATCTTTCATGTCCCTTACTTGGCAAAAATACAGTAGGAATAACTGGTGTCAACAAAATTTCACAACAATATAACAAGAATAGCACACAATAAACACAGAAAACCATATTTTAGGGTGGGGCTTGAGCACAAGCTCCCCATCATTCCCCCCACCCCGAACAAATGGGGCCCCAAAATCTTGTGGTAAGGGGTGAAGATCTCTTCTTCTATGGCTACTTGCTGCTGAAATCGGATGTAGAGCTGTCCCTGTCCTAAGGGGTCCCATTTGAGAGGTCAGTTCTTAATATGCTTGATGCCAGGTCCAAGGATGACACATCACAGTTGCAGACAGGGGGTGACATCCAGCTTAAGCTATCAGGCATCTACAGATGGAGGGTACCAAGCCTGTGGAAACAAATCTAACAAACAAGGTGAACAAACAAAAAATCAAGAAGAAGCAAAGAGACAATAACCAGACTATTGTAGCCTCACTCACGGTAGAATAAATGACTTAAGGGTACAATTTTGTAATCATCTTCTCCAGAATAAACAATAGTTACAGTGTTATCCTTCCCATATGCTATAATCTCTGCAGCCTTTGGAACATCATCTGGCTTCCGTTTTACCCATACTTTAGCTCCTGATTTTATTCTATCAGTAGAACCAAATCCTTCAGTTCCTGTGACAGTTATTTTGGAAGGAGGGTCAGTTTTTACAAGTGGCATTGTTTTACAAGGAACGATAATCACTTGAACTATCCTATCATTCTTGTGAATCTGTATGGGCCCTTCACCTAAATTCTGGAATGTTACAACAATTTCTCCTTGATAATTAGAATCTATTACTCCAGCCAATACATGTATTCCTTGAGCTGCTAATCCTGATTTGGGTAAAATCTGTCCAAAGTGATTTTTAGGGATTCTTATGCATATCCCAGTGGAAATTTTTCTTACTTCTTTCCTGTCCAACCAAAAGTCCTCTAAACAATGTAAATCATACCCCACCGAACCAGGTGGTCCTGGGTACAGTGCTGGGACATCTGGCCTCAAGGTCCAACACTCAATATTTGGGATCTTGTATGTTTGTTGTTTTCTAATTTGCAGATTGGGGGTCATCATTCTGGCTAGAGGTGTACTCCCTCCCAATGGTCTATTATTCAAATTACGCAAAGCCATGAACAAATTATCCTTCCAATGTTGATATGAATTATTGGAACTTAACTTCCTCAACTGTTCTTTCAGTAATCCATTCATTCTTTCAATTAACCCAGATGCTTCTGGATAATATGGAATATGATATATCCATTCTATATTGTTTAGTATACAATACTTCTTCATTTCATTGCCTTTGAAATGTGACCTGTTGTCACTTTGAATCTGCATTGGGGTTCTATAATATAGACTTATGAGGTCTAGAGTTTTACAAGTGTTTTTCTGGGTTGCATTCTTATAAGGACAAGCTACTAGTACACCTGAATAGGTGTCAACACAAGTACATATAAATCTGCATCCTTTATCCAGTGGTAGTGGACCAATATAATCTATTTGCCAGATTTGGGCTGGGACTTTTCCTCTTGCTATCTCTCCAGTTACCACCCGAGGAACAGTTCGCTCCTTTTCCAATTGACATATATGACATTCTTCTGCTATCTGTTTTAACAGTGAATGAGAGATACTAATACCTCGATCTTGTGCCCACTGGTGTGTGGCCTGGACCTGGGAATGCAAATTTGGAAGATCTTCCCTGCCCCTAGGCTAAAATGCACCTGAAGCCTGGGGAAGGAGGCTTGTTTTTCAGTAGATACTTCTTGATTGGCCAGTGAGTCAATAAGGTTGTTACATTCTCTGAGCCAGGAGAAGGCTATATAAGCCCTGATGTGTAGCTTTGTTTTGGGACTCACTTTGAGAAGTATTCTGTGATTTGATCTGAATTCTGGGAAGCCGTTGTTGAGAGTCCCCCGGCTTTGAAAAACCCAGAATGTGGAAACCCAGATGTTGACTGGGTATGGATGTAATGGTTGGACAGTTTGGAAATCTGTCTACTTGATGTTTCTGTCTTGATAATTATGCCTGTATACTTTGAGGTTCAGGGTGCTGACCTTTTCTCCTGAACAAGGTAAACGATATATGTCTGACTGATTAAAGTAAGCTTGTTAACCCATTTTGAGTTGCTTTCCTTTAACAAAGGAGATCCAAGAACCTGTGTGAGCAGGTACCCTGGGGACACTGGGGTGCTTGCTGCAACACTAGTCCCCCCCAAAAAAATCAATATGGGAGGGGAAGACGCTCAGGGTTTCTGGCCAAAACAGAAACAACTGCTATTTACATTTACTCTGAGCCAATCAGGGCCCAAACAATGACCAAGTGGGGCCGTCAGTACTTTCTTAGAGGCTAGTCTCCCCTCCACACACACACACACATACACACCAATCACCTGGTAACTATTTTGCATATATTTTGTATGTAGCTGTATTTGTACATATTGTTGTTCCCAACAGAATATAAATTCTTTCAGGATAATAACTATTTTGTTTTTCTATCCCTGGCGCCCAGCACAGTGGTGGACACATAACAGGCACTTAATAAATGCATTCTGATTGTCTGGCTGTTTGAAGAATTGGGTGGGATAGAGCTGGGGAGCTCATTTGGGCAGGAAAGGGGATGGGGAGGGAAGCCTGCTCTCTGGATGTTTCCTATTTTAACTAGTTATTCTTGCTAATCAGGTGCTAAGTTCAGTTGTTTCTACACTGTTGAAAAACTGCAAGTGTGTTAAATTCCTCTAAATTTTGACATCATGGATTATCCTCCTGTCTAAGTTATAGCTTTTATAAAAATCTTATATAGGGCTTTATTGTAAATAGAATCTTTTCTAATGGGTCACTCTCTCATTGACAATGAGAGTCCCATTTGACAGATGAAGGAACTGGGGCCCAGAAAACTGGAATGACCTGTGTGAGGTCACACAGCTAGTAAATATTAGAACTGGAGATTCAATTCAGGTTTTCTGCCTCCAACTACTCTTTTCCGTGTCCTTTCCATTCACATGTCCAGGGTAAAGTTTTTTGGCCTCCTGAAATGCAACCACAGTGCCCCTGCAAGTGAGGAGAATGTGGAGCTCTGGTACATGGAGAAAAGGTTGCAGCTTCTCATGCCCCAATTTATCCCAAGGAGCTGAGGAGCTCTTCTAGTTGACTGGGATCACTGAGGAAGTGTGGCAGAGTAGACAGTCACCTTGAGTCTCACCCCTGACACATAATTTCCTTGTGAACCCAGGGAAGCCACTTAATCTCTTAATTCTTTAGGCTATTTGAGGGAGAGAAAATGCTGATCTGCCTTGAGAATGGGAGTTTCATTGTCAAGAAACACTTATTAAGTACCTATTGTATACCAGTCATTGTATAAACCCTCAGAATTTGCAGTCTAACAGAGAGACAAAACTGTGTATAACCAAGCCATATAAAGGATGAATCAGCAGGACATCTGCTCCGTGGGAAGGCTGAGCATTAAGGGAATCAAAAGAGGCTTCTTATAGAAAGTGGAACGTCTAGCATGAAGAACAGCAGGGAGGTCGATGTCCTGAGACAGCAGAAAACATGGAGAGGAGTAAGGTGTAAGGAGACTGGAAAGGTAGCATTTTTTTTTTTATCCTGGAGGTAATAGGGAGTCACTGGAGTTTACTGAACAGGAGTGCTGATGTGATCAGACCTTTCCTTTAGGAAGATTGATTTGATAGCTGACTAGAGGATGAACTCACTCTGTACCAATAAAATCATGAGTCTGGTCCCTATCCTCCTCTCCAGGCTCTATTAATCCTCCTTCCAACTTTCTGCCAAGCAGCTTGTCTCACTAATAACCTTCACTGCTCCCTATGACAGCATTTTATAAATGTCCCTCCCCACCCAAATTGTTAGCAACCAGAACATGGTTACATACACAGTAAACTAGACCCAGTTTGTCTTTTAACATTTGTTCTCCAGGTATGTGCCATTGTTCTCCCTGGATGAGCTGATGACTCTCTCTCTCTCTATCTGAAGTTGCCTAGAGAGTTTTCCTCTTTCACAGAATTGTGGTCAAGGATTTCCTTCCTTGATTGCCACTCTTGAATGGTACAGATTCATTTTGGTCAGGTCCTGATTGTCATTTTCAGCCTGCTTCACTTTCAGGATGCACTTTCAAGTAGGTTCTGTGTGATCTTCAGAAGAGATTCCTGACCCCAAAGCTGGCTGACTTTCTGGGAAAGAAAAAGAGAAAAGCACATTAACCTAGATGGCCATACTTATTGCCCCATCAAGGCCTTATCAAAGCTGCACTCCTTTGACTCCCAGGAGCTAAGTGAAAGGGAAAATGGATGTTCAGAACCCCTGAAACATAGCTCACTGTGTTTAAATGAGACCTCAACCTTTTGCAGACAAAGTTAATGGACAGTTTATATAATCTGTAAACCTTATGGCCCTGGCTCATTTTACTTTTCTTTTCTGAAATCTCAAGTAGTCATGCCAGTAAAAATAAGCAAGCATAGGATAGGGGTGGCTAGGTGGCACAGTGAATAGAGCACTGGCCCTGAAGTCAGGAGGACCTGAGTTCAAATCTGGCCTCAGACACTTAACACACTTACTAGCCGTGTGACTTTAGGCAAGTCAACTGCAATTTCCCTGAAAAAAAATTTTTTTTAAAGTAAGCAAGCATTCCCATTTTATGGTACTCTGGGAGGAAACCATACTTATCTGTGGATGCTTTGGGGTTTAAAGCAAAGTTCCTTGAAAAAAATAGAAGTGCTTCAAGGGGGGAAAAATAAGAAAAAGATCTGAAAAAGGTAAAAGAGATCCTGGTCTGTGTAGGTGGGATGGTAGAAGAATGTAACCTAGAGACTAAGGGGCAGGTATAGGATTACTTGAAGCTTAGTAATAATTCACCTTGAAGTACTGGTTTTTTGGACATCAGCTGGAGAGTCAGGGACATCTCTGCTATCAGGAAGTTGGGCAGAGAAAGGGTAGTTTGAATATTTTATGGGCAGATAGACACTCAAATAATAATATATGAAAAACTGACAGACAGAAGGGTGAAAGGCAATGAAATGGCAAATTTTCATTCATTTTGAACTACTTAAGAGAAAATGAAAAGAGCCATAACTAGAGACTCTGACCTGGGACAAAAAAAGTTGGAGGTAGAATCAGGGGCCAGCTCGATGGTGATTACATGATAGTGACACAAGAACAGTCCAATTGCAGATCCAGTCAATCCAGGAGAGGTCGTCCCTTCTATCAGAGTGTTGGACTGAAGACAATAACTGGAAAAGGCAGTAGCAATAGCAAAGAACCAACAAGAAAAGGTCATGTCACACTAACCTCATTTCCCTTTTTAACAGGGAAAGAGTTGTAGATCAGAAAGATGCTGTAGAAACCTGTTACCTAGATTTCAACAAGACATTTAACAAAGTCACTCATATACTTCTTGTGGCTAAGTTGCAGAGAGATGGGTTAGACATAGGATAGACAGGTTCAGAACTGGTTGCATGACTGCAGCAGTCATTAATGGTTCCCAAGATCATAAAATTAGATATGAAAGGAGCCTCAGAGAGTCATCTATTTAATTCACTCATTTAAAAGGTGAGGAAACTGAAACCCAGAGAGGTGAGATGTCATAGGTTATAAGTAGCAAAGCTGGGGTTTAATTTCAAGTTCATTGACTCCAAATCCAGCATTCTTCCCATCATACCATTTCCCCTCACCCAGCTGCACTCCTTTGAACTTCTCTATTATGCTCCTGTACCAGATACTTTCCCTTCTCTCCCCTTTTTTGTTTCCTTTTGAGCGTGGTCTTCTCCCATTAGAATGTAAATTCTAACAGGCAGCAACTGGTTTGCCTTTTGGTATTTATATCTTACTTAGCACAGGACATGACTGAAATGACTGAATAACAACTGTCCAGATATTTGCAATATCTTAGAGAGCTATACATCAGTATCATGCATCACTATTAGGTGTTATTGACATGATTCAAGTCAAAAAACATTTATTAAGCACCTACTATGTGACAAGCCCTATGCTAAGTCCTAGGGATACCAAAAAAAAGGGAAAAAAAATGTTCCTACCCCTAAGGTGCTTAAAACGTAATCAACAAATAAAGATATTTTAACAATCATTTATTAAATGCTCACTATGTGCTGAGCACTGTACTAGGCACTATGGAAAGATGCCAGATAGGTAAAACATGGTTCCTGCCCTAATGGAGGTTGCGATAGAAGAAATGGATTCTAGCCTGAAAATGTAATAGTTCTGGCTATAAAAAATAGCAAGGGAAAGCAACATGGTAAAGTAAAAAGAGTCCTAACTCTAACAGAATTTGAGGACCTCTCATCTCTGAGATTTACCAAATAGGTAGTGAAGTGGATGGAGTGCTGGATTTGGAGTGAGGAAAACCAGAATTCAAATCCTACCTCTTACACTAAGTTGTGTGACCCTCAGTAAGTCACTGAGACTCTTCCTCAGTTTCTTCAACTGCAAAATATGGCTAATAATAGCACCTACCTCACAAAGGTATTGTAAGGATCAAAAGAAATAATATTTTAAAGTGCTTTGCAAACTTTAAACCACTACATAAATTTTAGCTATTATTGTTATTGTAATCACTACCACTTCTCAATGTATGATCTTGGGAAAGTCATTTAATTTCCCTGGGACTCAGTTTCCTCATATGTAAAATGAACAAATTTAGACTGTATAATCTGTAAACTCCTTTTCAATTCTAAACCTATGATCCTGTATTGTTTATTTCCCTATTACATTAGTTATTTAGGACTGAGGTTCTATGTATTGATGTTTCATGTCAAATTCTATTGAGAGAAAGCAACCTATAGCATTCTGGAAGAATCTCTTTGTGGAAGACTGGGGACCTTCAAATAGAAATATTTCAAATTGTGTTGAATTATTGTGATATTACCATTAGTTTGAAACAAAAGCAGGCCTGGGATTTAGCTCAACAAATGTGCTTTAGAATAGTGTAATTATGAGAGGAAGGAAGGAAGTAGACAGAGTTAGGACAAGAAACTCCTTTATTGAATAAGGAAATGGTCTTCAGTTTTGTTTAGCAAAAGATTTACAAAGATATTCTGTGTGTCTTGCTGTTCTGTTTGGCATCTCTAACTGGAATGTGTTTGTCATATTTAATATCCTGGACATTATTCATACTTGCTTTCTTTAAAGAGACTTATGGTTTCATGTCATAGAATTATTAATCTAGACCTAGAATAACAGCAACAATAATAGCTAACATTTATATAGTACTTACTATGTGCCAGGCACCATGCTTAGAGCTTAACAATTAATTATCTCATTTGATCCTTAAAACAATCTTGGGAAGTGGGTGCTATTATTATCCCAATTGTATAGTGGAGAAACTGGGGCAAACAGAGATTAAGTGACTTGCTTAGGGTCACACAGCTAGCAAATGTCTGAGGCCATATTTGAACTCAGGTCTTCCTAACTCTTGTCATTAGTGGTATGCTGGTAAATGTTTAACAACAGGCTCACCCCCAAAAAGCATTAATTTGTATTATTAACATTTTCTCTATTGCTTTCCTAACTCTAGACAATCAACAAAACAATAAATCAAACCCTGATTTGGCAAGTTAGCTAATTTCTAAGGTGTAAATGCTCACACTGATAATTTAACAATTGGTTCCTGCAAGCCAGGTAGATGTGGTTCCAGCACACCCTGGACCGGAGGCCATGTATTCCAGTCTCTTTCAAATGAGGAAACTGAGGCAAAGAAAGGTTAAGTGCCTTTGCAGGTAGTAAAAGTCAAAGCTCTGACTCAAAAGTGATATCTTTTTCACAAAACATGCTGCCGAAGACCTGTTGTACCTACTCCAACTCTGACTCAATTTGCCTTTCTCTAATTAGGAAGGTGTTTCTAATTAATGGCCCGTCCATCCTTCCTATCTGCTTCTCCTGAAGAGACATGCAATTTCAAGTCATATGTCCATTAAGCTCGACCTAGAATAATAATGATGATGATGAAGATGACAACAATGAAGACGATAGCTAGTAGTGGAATTCTGGTAAATGTCCTTTTTAATACTATTTTATTCTCCCCCAGTTACATGTAAAGAGAATTTTTAACATTCAGTAAAAAAAATTTTGAATCCCAAATTTCCTCTCTCCTCTCCCCCCACACCCAAGACAGCAATTTGATATTGATATACATGTTCAGTCATGCAAAACATACTACCATATTAGTCATGTTGCAAAAGAAGACAGAGGCCCAAAGGGGGAAAAAGCACACACACAAAATACAGAAAGTGAAAAATAGTATGACTCCATTTAGGATTTTCTGGACAGAGACACTGGAGTGGTTTGCCATTTCCTTCTCCAGTTCATTTTACAAATGAAGAAGCTGAGGAAAAGATGAATGATTTACCCAGGGTCACACAGCTAATAAATACCTGAGACAATATTTGAACTCGGGAAGATGGAGTCTTCCTGACTTCAGGTCAAGTATTTTATCCACTGAACCATCTAGCTACCCATATCTGGGGAGTAAACAGGACAAAGGTTTTCCAGGAACTATGAGTATAGAACAAGGTAATGTCTATGTATAGGAGAATCCCTGTGGTTCAGGCATGGGATGTCCTGGATTGGGGAAAGTATTGCAAAGCCCTGGAAGATACTTTCAGTAAGCATACTGTTACTCCTATACTATAACTCCCTTGAGATACCATTGTGCTGGCCAACATAGAATTAAAGGTTTCAGAGCTGAAAGAGACCTTAGAAATTAACTTGCTCCACCCTTCATTTTACTGATGTGACAATAAGGTTGAAATTGAGCTTCCCTTCCTTTATTTTTCTTCCCTTACTTCTTCCTTGGGCTAGTCACTTAACCTTTGTTTACCTCAATTTTCTCATCTGTAAAATGGGGCTAATGATAGTATCTCTCAGGGTTGTTGGAAGGATAAAATGAAGTTTCTTTTTTATGTTCTAATATATTTTTATTTATTTTGTTAAAATTTTACTCTTCTCAATGCCAGAACATTATTTTCCATTTTATTTATTTTGAATAAAAAATTCACTTCTTTGCCTTTTTAAACAAAGTACAACAAACATAAATTGATTTCCTCTTGAAGTCATTTGGTTGTAATTATAAACATCAGTTATTGTACAGTGTCACAATATAGCCATGACCTTATAGGTTATTTTTTTTCTCTTTTACATGTATTTATTTTATTTTTAGTTTATGGAATAAAACAAATATTTCCATAACATAGTATAACAAAAATAATGATTGTGCATGAAACTGCAAATCTATTATGTATAACTTGCTATTCCTTTTAAATATATAATAAAGTTATCATGTAAATTTCTTTTTTTTCCCTTCCTTCCCCAACCCTGGAGATGGCTATCACTGGACACAAATAGGTATATACACACACATGTAATATGTGTGTATGTATATGTATACACACATATATATATATATAATTATTCTATACATACATTTATCAGTTCTTTCTCTAGATGAAGATAGTTTCTTTCTTCATATGTCCTTTGTAGATAATTTGGATATTTATAATAGTCAAAATGACTTAGTTGTTCAAAGTTGTTTTTAAAACAATATTGTTATACTCAATACAATGTTCTCTTCATTCTGCTCATTTCATTCTTCACCATTTCGCAGAAATCTTTCCATGCCTTTCTAAGACCACTAAACTCATCATTTCTTATGGCACATTAGTATTCCATCACAACCATACACCACAACTTGTTCAGCCATTCCCCAATTGACGGGGATCCATGCAATTTCCAGTTTGGGATGTTTCCATGTTTTTCTAAGATCACTGAACTCATCATTTCTTTTTTATTTTATTTTATTTGTTCTTTGGAGGGGGGAGGCAGGGAAATTGGGGTTAAGTGACTTGCCCAAAGTCACACGGCTAGTAAGCGTTAAGTGTCTGAGGTGGGATTTGAACTCAGGTCCTCCTGACTCTAGGGTCAGCCTCTATTTACTGCACCACCTAGCTGCTCTGAGTTCATAATTTTTTATAGCATAGTAGTATTCCATCACAATCATATAACAGAACTTGTTCAGCCATTTCCCAATTGTCAGGCATGCTTGCAATTTCCAGTTCTTTGCTGCCACAAAGAGAGCTGCTACAAACATTTTAGAACATATACATTCTTTTCTTTTTCCCCTGATTATCTTTGGAAATAGATCTAGCAGTGGTATTGCTGGGTCAAAGGATATAGGCAGTCTAATAGCTCTTTGGGGGGCGGCCAGGTAGCACAGCGAGTAAGAGCACTGGCTCCAGTGTTGAGAAGACCTGGAGATCGAATCCTGGCTCAGACACTTAGCACCCACCCAGAAACACCTGGCCGTGTAACCTTGAGCAAGTTACTTAACCCCAATTGCTTAGGGGCGGCCAGGTGGCTCAGCGAGTAAGAGCACCGGCTCCAGTGTCGGGATGACCTGGATCAAATCTGGGCTCAGATACTCAGCACCACACCCAGAAATAACTGGCCATGTAACCTTGAGCAAGTTACTTAACCCCGATTGCTTTAAAAAAAAATAACTCTTTGGGCATAATTCCAAATTGTTCTCCAAAATGGTTGGATCAGTTCACAATTCCATCAACAATGAATTAGCATCCCAATTTTTCCTCCAATATTTGTCACTTTCCCCTTCAATCATTTTAGTCAATATGCTAGGTGTAAAATGATATTTCAAGGTTGTTTTAATTTGCATTTCCCTAATCAATAATAATTTAGAGAATTTTTTCCTATAACTATAATTTTTTTTTTATTTCATGAGGTTTCTAAAGCCTTCTGCAAATCCTAAAATGCTATAGAAACCTCATTATCATTGTTGTTTTTCCTCCCCCTTGACCTTCTTTCTCTTTAACACAATCAGGAAGGAAAACCATTTGAGCTATAGGGGTAGACAGGGGTAGTAATCACTGCCAAAAGCCCCCAGGGAGGGCACCTACAGTAGAAAAGAAAAGCAGAGAGAGGGTGACATATTGCAGTTTGAGAGCTGAGAAAGAAAAGAAAGGTAAGGGAGTTGGGTGGGGGGTGTGTGGAAGAGAGGGACTGAGAGAGACAAGTCTAACAAGGCAGCTGTACTTAAAGTGGCAAACTTGGTATCATGAAGATCTGAATTCAAATTTAACCTCAGACACTTAATGGTTGCATGATTCTTGCAAGGTATTTAATCTCTCAGCTTCAATTTTGTCATCTGTAAATTGGTGATAATAATAGCACCTACCAAAGAGGGTTATTCTGGAAATCAAATGAGAAAATGAGAGCTCTGTGAACCTTACAGCACTACATAAATGTGGGCTGTTATTAATAAGACTTGTGTGACAAAGCAATGCAGCCTTGGTGGATGTTGTCCCTGGGGAGTCTTTTCTGTATATCTCTGCAATCTTTATGGTCTGTGTCCTTGAGGAAGTTTTATGTGCTTATTTGTGCTGAGACTTGGGCAGAGAACACTAAAGGTTTTGGCTGATGACTGTGCAGTGAAGTCAGTAACATCAGCATCCTTTGGGCACCTCCTGGAATCTCCTCTGTTCTCTTCTGGGAACTTAGTAAGAGGTTTCAGGAATCTGACGTTCTTCCCGTCATACTCCTTCCATCTCTAGCCCACATTTCCACCCTCTCAGTTTTCCCAATCACTGCTGTCAGTGACATAATGTTAGTAAGGGGTAGCAAGAAGAACCAGTGAGGGGGGAGGCCCAATTTATGTCAGGGGCAGTGGCTCCCTTTCAGATTGTACCAGATTGCTTCAGTATAGAAAGAAGTAAGAGCTTTGGCTAAAAGAGGATTCACAGTTGGGAGACAAATTGGAGCTGTGAGAGATGAAAAGATTGACTCCCAGAACCTGACTGACTCTCATGGGTCATATCATAGTAGCCAATCAGTCAAACACCATTTATTGAGCATCTATTGAGCCCAGCATTTAGAAGGTATACCAAAACTATATGGCATGGTTCTTGAACCCATAAAGCAGCTGATTAACAAGATCAGTTAAAGCAACTGGAGGAAACCATACAGGAAAAATAACATACAAGATCCTCATATCACAAATTATAGAACTAGAAGGAACCTTGCCAACCATGTAGTTTGACTTTACAGGCAAAGAAATAGAAGATCAGAAAAGTTAGGTGATTTGCTCAGGTGATTTTTCATAAAGACAGCAAGCTTCTCAAGCAGAATTCAAACCCAGGTCTTCCAAATTTAGTACTTAGCCAAAATTAAGTACTTACTACATGCCAGATATGGGTAGCTAGCTGGCACAATAGAGAGTTGGGTCTGAAGTTAGGATCTTTCTTAGTTTAAATGTGGCCTTAGACACTGTGTGACCCTGGGCAAGTCACCTCACCCTGTTTGCCTTAGTTTCCTCATCTATAAAATGAGCTGGAGAAGGAAATGGTAAACTACTCTAGTACCTTCACCAAAACTCCAAATGGGGTCACAAAGAGTTGGACATGACTAAAAATATGGCTTGACAACTCATGTGCAAAGCTTCCTGCTAGGCATTCTAATTAAGTGCTAATGTGGTCGAGGAACAGATGGCAATAACTGGTTGCCCAATGATGAACATGTAGAAATCAGACATTAAATATTTGATATCCTAAATTAGACATTTTAGAAAACCTATCACAGTATACCCAGAGGAACTCCCCAGTGTGATCTGAACCAGGTTAAAATGTAATTGGGAATTATTTTACAAAATAAATAATAATACAAAAAACATAATGTTAATACATGGTTTTCTAAGTCAATATACAGCCCATGGGGATCCTTATGTATGCTTAAGTGGCCCCATTTCTATTTTAGTTTGATACCATTGGTGTACCCTACAAAAGATTTGTTAGATTGCTTCAGGAGGAAGAAGGTAATGTTATTTTATAAGAGTACAGAAAGAAAGTGGTTCAAAGAATAGCAGCTCAGTAAACTCCCAGGCATCTTGGGCATTTTCCCAGCCTGCTTTATGAAGGTCATCCAAACCCACCACCTTGTTCTCCTCATCTCCAGCTTTGGCTGCCATATCCCTTCCTTTATGTGGACTGATTAGGCAAAGGGACAGAATCTTGTCACCTCTGAAGGAAACTTGTCTTAAAAGCAAGAGACAGATGGCACTTATAGTAGAGCAGTTGATCCTTTTAGATCTTAGCAGACACCCAAAAATCCAGAGTATAACTGCCAAAAATAAATAGACTTTATAAACAGCCCAGAGGGTGTCTCAAAGCAAGGGTAAAAAACCCTAATTATTTAAAGGATTGAAACAAAATTGCTCATCAAGGAGCCACTGTGGTATAGTGGAAAGGGCATTGGTTCTGGAATCAGAGGACCTAGGTTCAAATTCTACCTCTTTTACTTAATGTCTGTTAGTTTGGGCAAGGCACTTAACTTGTCTAAGCCTCAGCTGCCTCATCTATAAAATGAAAGTAATAGATTAATTGGCCCCTGAGATGCCTTCCAGCTGTAAATCTATTATCCTAGGAAGGTAAACTTGGGCTCAGGAACAATGGAATAAATAAAGAATTTGTGACTTAGAGAGAAGAATACAAAAGCAAGTTGTACAGAGCATCTCAGATGTAAATCAAATCACATCCTTGCAAAAGCTCAAATGTTAACATGTATGTGGGCAAGGGAGGATGCTTTTTTTCTCAATTTAAGGCAAAAGTCCCTTAAAATATGCATGAGTCTTGCATATTTGCAACTGGACACTGGAAACATAATTAGAATCCATGTCGCTCCTAATTATTTTATTTACAAGTTAAATTGTGACATATATAGCCCTGCAGGTACTCCAAAAGCAAATACAGAGTTGATATGAATGGACCACCTCTTCTTCAAGGAGGTCATAGTGCTACGGCTAGAAGGGCCTTTAGGGGCCTACTGGTACAACCCTCTTTCTATAGCTGAGAAACCTGAAGGCTAGATAGCTAGATAGTGACTAGCCAGAGTCACAGATGGTGAAGTGCAGAGCTATGAATCTAAGTCCCCTGACTAAACCAGCAGTCTCGGCACACGTTCAAGTTACCTGAAAGCAAGAAGGGATAGGTTTGAAATAAATGCTCTTTCTTTGCATTCAATTCCAGAAGGTGTTGGTTGAGCAAGAAACTGGGAAAAAATGTTGATGAGTGCAAAAGAGAAACTATTCTGAAAACCTGAGAGTTCCAGGAAACTTAGAACAACGTTATCTTATGAGTCAAGAGAGATCAAAGGGCAATTCTAATGAGAGAAAATCTTCTCATGTCTGGCCTGCCTCTAGTTCCCAGTATGGTCCTGGGCCAAACTACCCAAGTTCTAAGAGGTTCTTCAAGCCGAGGGTGTAGGAGGCAAGTGAGAATAATTGACATGACAAGCCTGCCTCACTAAGCAGGAGGGTTCAGCACAGTCCATAGCCTTTAGCCACACTGAGCCCACCGGCTTTGGAATGGAAGCGAGACCCAGTATTGTGAACTGAAGAAGCTGACAGGTGTCTTTTCCCATGGTATTCAGGCTTCCTCTGGTGGTTGTAGCCCAGCTGCTACTTGTCCATCATACAAGGATCTACTGAGCATCCAAAGGTGCTTCAAACAAATGAAATGGATATAAATAGAGTTTGCCATTGCAAAGTAGAAATTCCAAATGGAAGGGCCTACTATCTACTCTGGAACCTGGAACTCTGGGATCCCTGCCCCTTCTAAGCATAAAATATAGTTAGACAACCTTCTGCGTTGACATAACTGGGAGGAATCCTGCCTGGAACTAAAAGTCTTCTTGAAAATACCTCCCTGGTTAGATGAAAAATTAATTGGAAATGAAATAACCTAATCATAAAGATATAAGTGAGTCAAAGAACAAATAATGGAAACAATAAATAATTTCATTAAAGAGAATGACAGCAATGAGACAATATCAAAATGTATGTACATGTATAACCTATATTGGATTGCTTGCTGTCTTGGGAATGGGGGAGGGAGGAGTGGGAGAAAAATGTGTACCTCATAATCTCACAAAAATGAATACTGAAATCTATCTCTGCATGTAACTGGGGGAAAATATTATTAAGTAAAAAAAAAATTCCTTTACAACTTGGCCCTAATCTACCTTTCCAACCTTGTTTTACATTATTCCCCTTCCTACGTTCTTTAGTATAGTCTACTGACCTTGCTCTTCTTCACTCACAGTATTCTGTTTCCTATCAGTATGCCTTTGTATTAGCTGGCACCCCTTGCCACAATCCCTAGAATGTACCCCCTCCTCCCCTGAGAAATCTCTTTTCTTTTTTCCTCTTCAAAACTCAGCTCAAAACTCACCTTCCACGAGAAGCCTAACCTGAACCGCCAGGGGCTAGTTCCTTCCCACTCACCTAAGGGTTATCTTGTATTTATTTGTTATATATTTTTATATTCATTTGTAATAGGTATTCATGTATATACACATGTATGTATATATATACATAAATAATATTCTGATAGACGATATCCCCAGCACATAGTAGGTACTTAATAAACACATTGCTTGATTAATAATGTCTTTGATTTCGCCTACAGAGCTGCTGATTATTTCTACACATACTCTTTAGTTTTTTCCTTCATTTCCCCTTGTGTTTTCAATCATTTCCCAGTTTGGACCCCTTTCACTGTCTTCTCTATTTCAGCTATTAGGCTGTAACCATATAATTACTGGTCAGTTCAAGCCAAGCAAATTGGGGCTGTCATTTCTTCATCATTCCATTCACTTTCCTCAGAATCAGTCTTTCTGTAAGCCCAACAGCAGAAAGTTTCAAACACTCTGTACCCATCCCATTCGGACCAGATGATTAATGAAACTAGTTATCTTGGGTTAACCAGTGAATATCAGTGATTTACATGGTATTCCATGTCCACAAATTAATTTCCATTCATTCATTTATCACCACAGAGAGGAAAGTAAGTCATATGGTTGTTATTGTAACTATTTCCAATAGGATTTCTGACTCCCTGCATACAACCCTTGGATCTATGAAGCTTGTTCTATTATCAGCCAATCATTCCCAGGTCAGGTATATTGTAGAGGATTCTTGTATTAGATGGGGAGGTGGGAACAGATAACTTCTAAGGTCCCTTCCCACTCTGATTCTATGTTTCTAGTTCTGGGTTTGAAATCAGGAGGGATCTGAGTTTGAATTTTGGCTCTGATACTTACTATGACCAATGGCAAACTTCTCTAGCCCTCACAGGGTGTTTTCTCATCTGTATGACAGCAGTAATAATATTTACCTCAACAGCCTATTTAAAGCATTTTGAAACCATTTTAATGGTTTAATATCATTAGTACCACACAGTAAGGATGAAGATTCTTGTATAGAAAGAATTCTGCTGCCCCAATACATCCATCCCTAGATGGGAAACTCAGTTTCTTCTCATAAGAACATTTCATCTCTAGATGTTTCAACTACCTTGAGGAATAGAACGTTTTGTAATGCTCTTACTGAGCCACCTGGCCACCCCACCATTTCTTTTTTAAGAGCAGAAAAGAGTTATATCCCACTAAAGGCTAATTCAGGTGTCCCTAAGGCATTTATCAGAGAAAACATTTTTTTTCCTGTTAAGAATTTCAATGAAGCATACTCTACATTTTTGTAACTTCCATCCTTTAAATAAAATTAACATAATCATAAGAATCTAATAACAATAATAAACATAACCTAAATAGTTAATAGTTCTGTGGTTTATGAGAAATTTTCCATTCATTGTCTAGTTTGATCCTTGCAAAAAACTCCACCCTATTTGACAGGTAAATACAAGTATTATGTACCCCATTTTACAGATGGGAAAACTTAGGCTCAAAGGGGTTAACTAAAAATATGAGGACAGAGAATGGACCTGTGATTTCCTTTTTTATGGAAGGCTCCCTGGAGAGGAAAGTCTCTCTGCCAAAGCAGGTCAATATATTCTCTGCAAGTTGGAAGTCTTAGACAGTTGGCTGTGGGGCACTGATAGATAATTCAGTTCTTAGTCCTTACAATGCCCCACTCTCCATCTCTCTCTCTCTCTCTCTCTCTCTCTCTCTCTCTCTCTCTCTCTCTCTCTCTCTCTCGCATTCCAAAGTTTCCAAATAGTCATACATATATTTTCTTATTTGATCATCACAGCAACTCTTTAAGATAGGTATTACAATCCCCATTTAACTCAAACATCCTAATTTATCTGTGAGCTCCCCAATTAGGATATTTCCTCTAATGATACAAGTCACAACCTTCCATGCCTGGAAAACTTTTGTGAACATCCTTAGGTTTGACACAGGAAGTCTACCACACCTATAAGAGGCCTTCTTCACTTCCTTCAACAGCCATGAGGATACCAGGGCTGTCCATTTGAGCTATCCACTCATCGCCCTCTGCCCTTACCATCTGACCCACTTCTTTTCTGATTCGATCATTCATTTCCTTGATGATACATCTTCTTTGCATTTCTTCATGAGTTATATGGTGCAGGCTGGTCATACTCATTATGCGCCTCTCCCTCACCCTTTGTGAGTAATCTATGAACACTTACAAAAAAAAATAATGGTTTGGCAGAGATCTCTGTGATACTAATTTTTAACCATTCAGAAACTGTAATGCTCTATGTCTCATAATCATATGACGCTAGTAAAATGTTAATAGTAAAAAGAGGGATCTTTTTTTCTCACCAGTTTGAGGTCATTAAAGAAATTTGGCAAGTTCCCTAAGGTTTAGTGATCTCATCAACTCCTAGGGGTTCAATGTCATTTCTTTGCAGATGATTCTTGGATCTATTTATCCAGCCCTAACTTCTCTCTAGGACATGGCACAGTTTTCTAATTGGTCCTCAGAAACTTAGTTGTGTGACCCATCTTTTTTCTCTTTATGGTTAGGGGCACTACCAACCTCCTAGTTACCCAGGTTAAGAACCTCAGTGTCATCCCAACTCCGAGATCACACCCCACAAAGCCAGCATGTTGCCAAGTCTTATTACTTATTACAAATCTCTCTCTCTCTCTCTCTCTCTCTCTCTCTCTCACACACACACACACACACACACACACACACACTCTTTTCTCCACTCCCTCTGCCATTACCCTAATGCATGCCCTAATCACACCTCCATGCATTTGCACAGACTGTCATCCCCTGTGCCCAAAATGTCCCACTGGCCTCTTAGAACCCCTAGTTTACTTCAAGACTGAGCTCAAGTGCCACTTGGAAAGCTTTTGTGATCTGGCTGTTAGATTTAACTCCCTCAGTCCTACTCCCATTACTTTTTCGTACTTACTTTGGATAAGTTTCACACAGACTTGTCCGCGTCCATACCGCTGCCCTCTGTAGCACAGACGATCTTTGAGAGCAGGGTTTGTTCACAGTATCCTCAGAATCTGGCATAGCACCTTGTTCCTAATCAATGCTTGTTGAAGGAATGGGTGAATACATATGGCTACACTTTTTTTTAAGAAGGAAAAAATCCTCTTTCTTTATCAAATTATTAAACAGTTCAGGACTAATCTCCACTACTACAGCCCAGGCACCATAGATCACTCTGTATAAGGTCAAATAAGAATATAAGCTGCTTCCAAGAAAACTTACCCTAAAAAAAATGGTTTTGACTTTTATTTGACATGTAGGTTGAGGTTAGCAGTATTGCCAACTGGGGTCCCCTGTCTACGTTCAAAAGAAGCCTTTACCTCTGACATAAATATGAGGGGTCTGGAGGGCTGGTATATCAGACAGGTATGAACATTCATGTTGGGGTATAAAAGAAAACCACCTTTCCGGAAGTAGTTTGTAATTTGTTTTTAACATTGTACTTCTTTCCCCTGGGTCCCCAGGCTGACGAATCAGGGACTATAGAACTCTGCCTCTTTCCCTTGTGGTGTTGGAACAGGGAGGGGACATCAATGGAATTTAATGCAGCTAGTCTTGGGCTTATAAAAGAATCTGTGCATCCGCCCCCACAAAATACACATAGCCTGCTGGGAAAGCACACTGTAGAAGCATTTCCCCTGGGCATTAGCAGATGGCTTTAATTACTGCTCACTTGCATCACCCATGGAATTCTTTATCCTACTATTTTGGATTCCTGCTCTCCAAACAATGGCCAGGTCTCTCTAGCTAGTGGTAAAAAAACAACAACAAAAAAGACCCAGCCAATCACAGAATCATAGGGCACTAGAGATGGTAAGGACTTTAGCTGTGGCATGGTAGCTAATGAGATAGATCCCTGGAAGCTTGCAGGAGGAGCCACACTGGTAGAAGGAGGAAAAATAAATTAAGTGGTGGGCATTTGGCGGGGGTAATCTGCCCCTACGCTGTTAGGCAAGACGGATTTCTAAGAAACAACCTCATCTCCTACATACTTCCTTTTACTTATTTTCATTGTTTTATTATGTTTATTTATTAGGACATTTGACAATTCAGTACTTTTCATTAAAAGGGTTGATTGCCTTTCTGTCATTAGCTGGTTTTGTCTTTTCTTTTTCTCTCCCTCTCCTCCCCTTACCCTCTTAGCAAAGATTGTTTGAAATTCATGGTTTGTATTTCTGCTTCCATTGAGGAAGTCAGTTAACTTCTCTATGTTATAATCTACTGTGAATGTGATATTATTTTCTACCTTATGATCCATGAATTTGTAAGCCTTTGGTATGATGTGGTCTGAAATGGAAGTGGAAAGGTGAGTCACCATTTTGTATCATAAGAAGTATAGCACTTTAACCAGAGAGAAACTGGATTTCTTATCTTTGAAATACATTGAATTGTTTATTACTCAGAAAATGACTGAATAGTCCCATATGTTTCATTTTGTCATGCTAAAGGTGAAATGTTCAACTTTCCATCAGAAGACAAAGACAGGGTGATCCCCACCCCTCCCCACCCCCAACACTTCCTTGGTGAGAGTAAAATGCCTTACTTTGTTTAGAGGCAAATTCCTAATTTTGAATATTCATGCCTTACTTTTTTTTTCCCATTAAAGTTATATAGCAATCACTTGCTTGGCAGGTGAATCTTGGTCTCTGATTGTGAGTGAGGGCACTTTGCAGACTGAAGGTGACTAATGGAGAGAGAATGTTTGTGCTTACTGTGCCCCCAGATGCTTGGCTGTAGATTGCAAAGCTAAATAAATGTATAGTGAACCTACTACACCTTACACAATCAGAGTTGGGAGACTGAATGATAACTCTGGGGAGAAATTATTAAAACTGTTTTAAAACAGATTTTTGGAACAGCCAGAACACTAGATTAGGAATCCAGAGACCAGGAATGCAGTCACTAGCAAGGATCTGGGGCCTTGGGAAAGTCATTTTGCTGCTCTGGATCTCAGTCACCTCATCTGTAAATTGGGGTGGGACTAAAGAGTCTCTAAGGTTCCCTTCTGCTCTAACAATCAGGTCATCTAGTCAAATCCCCCCCCCCCCATCCCCTGCCCATTCCAAAACTTCCTTTACAATATCCCTTCCTGGTGGTCATTTCACCCCTATTTAAATGCATCTATTGAACACAACCTCATAATGCAGTCCATTCTTTTCCAAAATTAATTTTTACCTCAACATAATGTAAATTTCTTTTCAAATGAGCACCCAGACTGCCCTGATGGCTGTGCAATTCATTAAATAAGACCAAACTGGAGGTTCTACTGCATATTTAATTTTCTCTTTTAAGCCTTCTGCAAGGTTGGCAAGATTCTTCTGTTGAGTGCTGACATACAGGATGTCATAACAATGGAACTCAAGGGCAGCTCAGCTTTTTTATACATTTTAGAACCACAGAGAGGACATTCAAGATTCCTGAGAACACAACCATATTATTGTTGGTGTCTAGTATGTATATATGACCTTCCATAGGGGGCTTTCAAAATTTCTGAGAGAGGAGGGTCTTGTGCTCCTGGCTTCTCAAAATAATTCAAAGAGGCTGTACATATCCCAACACTAACAAAGGGAGACAGAAAATAACTCTCTTACCTCCCTGTCTCTGGTTCAAATAAGGGCAGAATTGCATTATGACCAATTTCTAGGGAGAAAAATTTGCATCTTGCCTTACAAGCATTTACTGTATTATAATTTGTCTTTTTGGGGACATGATTTGACCTGTGCTCCAACTGTACTTGTTATAACAGGTTATAATGTGGTGGAAAACCATCCTTCTAACAATAACAAACATCATTGCTGAGATGATTTCATTAAATATCTAATTGAAGGAAATGTCACTTAGTGAAATAGGAGCATTTTCATAGATAGCCATACTGTATATACATATTACTGAGAACCAGTGTTGCACAGTGGATAGGGAGTTTCCCTCAAAGTAAGGAAGACTGAATTTCAAGGCCCATCTCTTACACATACTTTGTGACACTGATTAAGTCATTTAATATCTCCTTGTCTGAGACAACTCTCTGTCTTGCTGACTAGGTACCAATCTGCATTGGTGGAGAGAGTTTCCACACCAGAAAGTTCCCTATACCAATTAAATCACAGATCTAGACCAAAAGGAAATCAACATATAAGTACACTGTCCTTCATGTTCAAAGACAGGTTCATGGAGCTGACTGGAGTGTCATGAATTCCTAAAACCACATGGACATCAATGCCATGGGGCCCCACATCTTAGCCAAAGAGGGAACCTGGATCACTAAAGATTAAAATTTCGGTGTACTAAAATATAGGAATATCTTTTAATGGATCGCTTTGAGCATGGCCTATCAAGGTGCTTGAGGACATGGACCTCACCAAAAAGCCCTTGATCCAACCAGAAGATGTGACTCTCCCTCCAGAGATGGATACCAAGAGCTCTGAAGTGGGCAAAGAAACTTGCCCTGCCTAGTCAGGACTCTTTAAGGTCTAAAGCAGGGCTTCTTAAACTTTTTCCACTCAAGACCCTTTTAGCACTTCTTAAATTGTACGTCACAACCTTACCAAGTGCTGGTCTAAAGGATGGCAGCTGTGACATCCAGTTAGCTGGATAACTCTGAGCTTCTTCTTTTTCTTCCTCCTCCTCCTCCTTCTTCTTTTTCTTTTGTTTTTGGAGTAGGGGAAGGCAGGGTAATTGGGTAAGTGTCAAGTGTCTGAAGTCACATTTGAACTCAGGTCCTCCTGACTCTCCAGGGCTGGTGCTCTATTCATTCTGCCACCTAGATGCACTATGAGTTTCTTCATTATATGTATAGAGCCCCTCAAAGCCTAGAAGGATTGTTGCCAGTCACATTTTCACATCTTTGTTCACCTTACAGCCTCTCTGTATATTATTTTTCTTTACATCTCACATAATAAGTAGCACAGTGGTTTATTCATAATAGCTATTCAGTAAATGTTTGTTGGGTTGAATTGGGATTAGGGACATCTGCCTGTCTGCTCTGCAGAAACTATGAAGGTGAATTCCCAATCAATTCCCATCACTATAAGGATGCAACATAATACAGTGATTTCGTCTGCAGCATATAGCTGCAGGATCACAAGCAATGTGGAAAAAAGAACATTTCCCTTGTATACAGACATCACACAACTGATACACCATCATCAGGAAAACATGAACTCTGAGTTGTTTTCCTAATTCTAGGATCTGACTGCATTAAAACACCTACATTCTTTCACACAATTTCCTATCAGACCAACACCATGAATCTTTCAGGTGGGTAGGAAAGGGCAAAACTTAGGACAAAACAGTTACTTAGTCCCCACAGGGATAACCTACTCATTCACACAGTGATCTGATCAACTGAACTCACTCTAGAGGTGACACACTAGACTCTCTCCGCCATAGGAACTAAGCCCAAGAAAAACTGTCCAGACATTCCAGACACCAATTATTTCTCTTTCCCTTTACCACCATCATAATGAAACAAATCAGTTATTGAAAACCCAGACAACATTCAATTAGCAATGATGAAAGATAAAAATGGTCACTATTGGTGGACGAATTGATCCAACCATTCTGGGAGCAATTTGGAATTATTAGAGATAATTAAACTAGTAAGATCCTTCAACCCTGTGATACTAGGCATGTATGCCAAAAAAAGTCAAGGACAGAAAGATCCCATATATATCAAAATATTCCTTTTTCTTTTGGTAGAAAAAATAGAAGACAAAGAAGGTGCCCCATCTATTGGGAAATAGTAGAAGGAATGATCCTATATGAATGTAAAGGAAAACTATTACATTGATAAGAAACAAAAAAGAAAAGGAAACCAGAAAAGCATAGGAAGCATTGCTGATAAAGAATGAAGTAAGCAAAACCAGTACGATATATAAAAACTATGATAAAATAAATGAAAACTATATTAAAAGGCAATGAGACCTGTAATCTAGGTCTATTAATATGAAAATAAGAGATGCTAATCCAAAATCTACCAAATGTTGACACTGGAGAACTAGGATTTCTGGAGTTATTTGGTAGAGATTTCTGGGAGAAAGGCCTTTGAAGGAGAGAAGCTGGATTGAAAGTGAGGGTTCAGAATTTGTTCTCCATCTTAGAAACACATGGCTTGGTGATTTTCGGTCAGAGCATTTTACTTTGAAATTATCCCCTCCCGGGGGGCTGTGATGAGATGATGGCATTGTTGCTAAACTGGTGATGGGAATATTTGCTGCTCTCATCAGATCATGTGTAGTAAGAGAACCCAATTGCCCCTCAAATGCAACTTCCTTTTCTTTTGACTCCAAGGCTGGGAAAGGAAACAGCTGTCATTAATTGCCTTATGCCTCTAGGGTTTCATCTCAACTCTTCTGAAAGAGAGCCTAAGACAGGAAAAGCCAGTTCTGAATTTAGGGGTGCTTAGCTGACAGTATCTACCTCTACCTATCTCTTGTTCTGTCTCCTCTTGGCTTTCTGTTCTTTCCCCTGTTCTAATCTAAAGGAAATAGGGGCTGCTAATCTATGTTCCATGTTTAATGTTATCAGGGCCACTGTTTGTTTTGGTTTTTATCTCCCCAGCACTTAATGAAGTATCTGGTACATAAGAGGCATTTAATAAATGCTTGTTTACTTGACTTTAATAAATATGAGTAAAACTGAAGACAGATCCAGCTTCACTGAGAGGCATAGGAAGGTGGGAATTACAAACCTTATGGTGTTGATTTCAGTTAAACTTTAACCAGATCAAAGTGGATTTACAGGAGAGAGTATAAGCAGAAAGAGATTAATAAATTAAAGTGAATCAACCCTTTGATGTGGTAGAAGAATATTTTTGATCTGGCAAGAATTTTATGTGCATTTCTATGTGTACTGTGTAGGCTCTCTATTGGCTCCTTTATCAGTGAATACTTGGTTTCAGTCAGTCAGTAAATGTTTATTAAGTGCTGACTGTACCAGGCTATGTGCTAAATTCTGGAGATACAAAGAAAGGAAAAAGTCTCTTCTCTCAAGGAGCTCACAATCTAATGGGGGAGATTACATGCAAATGACTATGAACAAACAAGCTATATAAAGCAAAAAACCCACAAAGGGAAGGCACACCCTTCCAATTTACAATAGGTGAGGGAGTCAGCAGCAGCAGCAGCATCATAGCTAACATTTATGTCGTACTTACTTCATGCCAGGCACTGTGATAAGCACTTTACAATAACTATCTTCCTTGTTCCTCACCATAACCCTGAGATTATCACTATTTTATAGATGATGAAACTGAGGTAAATGACTTTCCCAGGATCACACAGTTAGTAAAACCTCTAAGGTCGAATCTGAACTTGGGTCTTCCTGACTCCAAGTCTGGAGTGATATCCACTGACCACTTAACTGCCCACACCTCTCACAAATATTTATACTATGCATAGGGACATCCTCACAAATACATACATCAATGCAGATATATGTAAAATATACACATATGCATATGCATCTGGATACAGGTATACTATATTACATGCTGATAGGTATCTAGTCCTTATTACAAGACAGTAGAGGATAAAACACATTTCCCTCTTTGTAGAAAAGAAGGGGATTACAGGTGCAAAATGTTGCATATAGAATGTGGTTACTATGGTGATTGGTTTTAGCTGACAGTTTTTCTTTAATATGGAAGAGTTTATTGCTTGGGGATGGTATGTTTCAGGAAATGAGTACAACTTAAAAAACAAAAGGCATGAATAATTTTTTTAAAGAAAGTAAGGATACTAAAAACTAATGAAATGGGAAAAAATTAAAAATCATATAGTTAGCTAAAGTACTTGGAGATTCATTATTTTTTATCTGTAAGTCATCTATAAGTAAAGGCATAGTCCTTTTGATTACTTCCTATAATACTTCCATCTATAAACAAACACCAGACAATTCAAAGAAAATTTTTACTGTGCACAAAGGAAGAATTAATATTCAAGGCAGTATGAGCATTCATTAGTATTAAAAGCAGAGTTGGCCCTCAAAGTGCTTACTTCAAAATTTACATAAGCCTTTATCAAAAGCTCACTAAGTAGAGAGAAATAAAATAATAATACAGAAATAAATACCTAATGATTTCCTCTCCAAGGTCATATAGTTTCTGGGTTTTTTTTTTCCTTCCAAAAAACAAATAGTTAATATAGTGAAAGGAGGAGGAGTGTTAGATTTGGAGTCAAAGGACTTGATTTTGAATGTCACCTCTGCTGTTTACCGTCTGTGTGATCTCGGGCCAAGTTAGGTCACCTTTCTTAGGATTTAGTTTCTTCACCTGTAAAATGAGGGAGTTGGACTACATGACCTCTAAGGTACTTTTTATTCACACTCTTTTTTAGTCCCCTGAAATCTGGCTATCTCTTCTCTCCAAAGTTGCCAATAGTCTCTTAATTATTCAGTCAAATGGCCTTTAATCAATCCTCACTCTTTGTTTTCTCTACTGTCACATTGACACTGTTGACTACTCACCCTTCTTTACTGATTTATATTCAATAAAGAAATGGAAAGGATTTTGAAATAAAAGCACAGCAATCAAGAAAAAGGAATATTACAGCCAAAATATGGAGCTTTCTAAATAAAAGGAGAAAAAAGAACCCCAGCAAGCAGTCAGAAATAATTCAAGTACTAAGAAGCCACAATTAAGCATCACACCAAGTGGCCACCATTATAAAGGAGTGGAAAATTTGGAATATGATATTTATGAGGGTAAAAGATCTTGACTTAAAACCAGTAGCTTATCCAGAAACATGATGTATGATCATACAGGGATGAGCCTTTAATGAAATAGAAAATTTCCAAGCAATCTTGATTAAAAGATCAGAGCTGTGTAGAAACTTTGAAATTCAAAGACAGGAGTCAAGATGAAAACAAAAGAGGCAAAAATTAGTCATAAATTTTAAAGAGATTAAATTTTAACATGGGAAGATGATACAACAGGTCCCTCGGAACTCTTATCTTCATTAAGGGTCTCAGTAGGAATCTAAATTAAAGACCGAGGGTCTAAGAGTTATTTTCTAAGTGAAGGTAAGGAAAAAATAATATATTTAGTAGGGCAGGGAGAGGGGAAGAATAAAGATGATAAAAGTGTTCTCAAATAATCAGTGTACACAAATAGAAAACTATACAAATGAGGAGGAAGAGGTGGGTAGTATATTTGAACTTCACTTTCATCTGAACTGGTCAAAGGAGGGAAAAATACATATGAACAGCTAGGTACAAAAATACATTCTGACTCAAAAGGGAAATAGGAAGGAAAGAAGATAACAAAGAGGAGGGGAGAAAAGGGAAGGTCCTAGGGAAAACAAATTCTAACTTAAAAGATGAACTGTGTAGAGGGGTTTATAAAAAAGAAAGAAAACATTAAAATCTATGAATGGATTCCAGGTAAGGGAAAAAGAAGGGAAGGGGAACAGAAGCAGAATGCATCAAAACTACAGAACTGTTGTTGAGTACACTTCCTCTCTCTCACTACCTTTTTCTTTATAATCAAGGAGCAGGAAACAAAGAGAAGCTAAACTATAATCAAATTGGCTTATGAAAATATACAATCATGATTGCAGATGTAAATGGAATGTACTCATCCATAAAATGGGAGAGGATAGCAGAATGGATTAGAAAAGAGACTCCAACAACACAGTTTTTAAAACACTTGAAATGAGGATGCACAAAGGGTCAAAGAAGGGACTGGATAAAAACCTATTATGCTTCAATTAAAGTAAAAAAGGCAGGAACAGTAATCGTGATTTCAGGTAAACCAATAGCAAATATGGGCTTAAAAGTTAAATAGGAAAATTATATTATGTTAAAAAGTATCTTAGATATGGAAATAATATCAATACTAAACCTATGTGAACCAAATGACATGGAATCTAAATACTTAAAGGAGAAGTTAACTGAGTTGCAGGGATAGAGAGTAAAATTATAATATTTGAGTACCTCAATTTGTCCCATTCAGAGCTAGATAAATTCAACTAAAAGATAAACAAAAGTTGAGGACCTCCACAGAATTTTAGAGAAGTTAGATTTACTAGCTGGCTGGGGATTGCTGAATGGCAATAGAAAAGAGTATACCTATTTCTCAACTTTGTGTGGCACCTTTACAAAAATAGACCACACTAAGACATAAGATCCTCATAAGCAAATGCAAAAAAAGCAGAATTATTAAACACATCTTTTATAGAACACAATGCACTAAACTTATATTGAATAAAAATTAAAGGAACACTAAAGAAATGATTAGAAATTAACTGGGAACTAAGTAATTTAATCTTAAAGAATGAGGAGGTCAAAGAACAAAGCATAGATTCAACTGATACTTTCATTAAACATAATGACAAAAATGGAACAGATCAATGAATTAGGCATGAAACCCCCACTCCCAAATGAGAAAACCAAGGAATTAAAACCCCACAATTAAACATCACAATCAAAGAAGAGATTTAAAAAATTGACAGCAAAAACCTCATTGAATTAATAAATAAAACTAGGAGCTGATTTCTGAAAAATTAGTAAGCAGATAAAACAGACCATTGGTTAATTTCAGTTTTTTAGAAAAGAAAGAAGAAAATCAAATGATCACTACCAAAATGTAAAAGGTCTATTGACAAACTATGAACAAATAAAAGAAATTATTAGAAATTATTTCACCTAATTTTATGTTAATAAAAATGAAAATCTAAACAAAACAGATAAACATTAACAAAAATATATAAAGTCCCAGGTAACAAGAACTAAAAAGAATTGAAGGACTTAATCTCAGAAAAAAAGAAACTTAACAAGACATAAGTGAGCTTCCAAAGGAGAAAAAGACAAGCAAACCTGGGATTATAATGATTTATGAATGAATTGTATCAAACATTTAAAAGAACAATTAATTCCAATACTACAAAATCTGTTTGAAAAAAATAGGAAAAGGAATTCTACCAAACTCTATGATACAAATATTATCTTTATATCTAAAACCAGGGAGAATCTAAACAGAAAAAGAAAATGACAGACTAATCATATCTCTAATGAATTTTTATGCAAATAACTTTAAATGAAATATTAACAAGGGGACTAAGACATCATATCTGAAATATTACATACTATACTAAGGTTGATTTATATCAGGAATATAGGGCTAGTGCAATATTAATTAGGAAAACTATAAACAATAAGAACGACAACACCTCATATGATTATATAAATAGATGCAGAAAAAGCTTGACAAAATACAATACCCGTTCATTTAAAAAAACACACACTAAAAAGCATAAGAATAAACAGATATTTCCTTAATATGATAAGAAGTATCTAACAAAAACCAAGAGTCAACATTATCTGTTACGGTGATAAACTAGAAGCCTTTCCAAAAACATCAAGGAAAAAATAAGAATGTCCATTATAATTATTACTATTCAATATATTTGCTAGAAATTTTAGCAACAGTGATAAGACAAAAAAAAGAAACAGGGAAAAATCATAAAACCGAGGAAAGAAAATTATTAGTTGTTTTTTTTTTTTTTTGCAGATGATATGATTGGTTGCTTAAAAAAAACTTCTGAGATCACTAAAAACATTTGAAATAGGTACTTCAGTAAAATTGCTGGACATAAAATAAACCTATATAAATCATTATACTATTACTATATATTACCAACACAATCTAGCAGGAAGAGATACAAAGGGAAATTTCATTTAAAATAACTACAAATAAAATAAAATGTTTGGTATTCTATTTGCCAAGGCACAAAAACTATATGAAAATAACTACAAAAATTGTTTATACAAATCATGCATCTAAATA
The DNA here is from genome assembly GCF_028583685.1 of Petaurus breviceps papuanus. NCBI lineage: Eukaryota > Metazoa > Chordata > Mammalia > Diprotodontia > Petauridae > Petaurus > Petaurus breviceps. The sequence continues at coordinate 68,813,717 of NW_027185764.1, forward strand.
ACTGAAGAAATATTAATTACTTATGGATAGATTGAGCCAATATGATAAAAAATGACACAACCCCTTAAATTAATTTACTTATTCAGTGCTATAGCAATCAAATTACTCAATTATTACTTTATAGATATAGAAAAGGTAATAAAATTAATTTGGAGGAATATATTATAAAGAATCTTAAGGGAAAACATGAAGAAAAGGTAGAAAGAAAGAGAGCCTAGGCATGCCAGACATCAAAGTGTATTGCAAAGCAATTATCACCAAAACAATTTGGTACTGGTTAAGAAACACAGAAGTTGATCAGTAGGACAGATTGGATACACAACATACAGAAGCAAATAAGCTCAGTAATTACAGAAATGAAAATTAAAACTACTCTGAGATTCTACTTCATACTCATCAGATCGACAAGGTTAAGAAAAAAGAGATGACAAATGCTGGAGAGATTATGGGAAGACAGCTACATTGATATACTGTTGGTACCTTGAACTAGGGGCTTAATAAATGTAAATACTTCTTACTGTTGGTGAAGCTGTGAACTAGTCCAAGTCACTCTGAAAGCAACTTGAAACCATGTCTAAAAGTTATTAATCTGTGCATACCCTTTGACCCAGTGATACCACCTCTAGGGCTGTGCCCCAAAGAGATCAGGGAAAAAGGAAGGGTTCCATATGTGCAAAAATATTTCTAGCAGCTTTTTTTTTTGCAGGGGCAAAGAATTAGAAACTGAAAGGGTGCCTATCAGCTGGGGAATGGTTCTACAAGTTTTAGACTTTTAAAACCTCTTTATTAACTGATCCCTTGTTACATTTCCAGTCTTCTTCCTCTTTGCTCCCTCTACATATTCTTAGATCCAATGACACTGACCTCCTTGCTAATCTTTGAACATGATACTCTTATCTCCCAAATCAAGAGTTTTTACTGGCTATCCCCCAGGCTTGGAAGTCTCTCCATTTCTGCCTCCTGGTTTCCTTCAATTCTCAGCTAAAGTCCCATTTTCTGCAAGAAACCTTTCCCAGTCCTCCTTAATCTTCGTGCCTTCTCTTTGAGACTACCCCTAATTTATCCTAGAAGGTTTTTTGTATCTAGTTCTTTGCATGTTTTCTCCCCCATTAGACTGTGAGCTCCTTGACAGACTTGTCCCTTTCCTTTCTCTGTATTTCCAGCGCTTAGCACAGAGCTTGGCACAGTCAGCACATATTTATTTAACTGACTGAAACTAAAATAAAAGATCTACTAAAGAACCCACACAGAACACATGGAAATGCACATCAGTTCCTGACTGCACTAAAAATATTCTTCTACCACATGTCAGGGTTCAATTCATTTTAAGTTATTAATCTCTTTATACTTACACTCTCTCCTGTAAATCCACTTTGATCTAAAGATTGACTTAAAGCAACACCAAAAAGTGAGAATAGTTCTTTTATTTTTTCTTTCCTTTGTTTGTGTCCCTAGTGTGTAGGACAGTGCCTGGTACACAGCAGGTATTTAATAAATCCCAATTGACGGACTAATATACTAATTAGAATACTATTATGCTTTAAGAAATGAAGATAGTTTCAGAAACATCTGAGAAGGCTTAAATGAACTGATATAAAGGAAAGCGAGCAGAACCAAGAGAACAATTTATACAGTAACAACAGTATTATAAAGACAAATAATTTTGAAAGACTCAGGAAATTCTGACCACCACAATGACTAGCCATAATTCCAGATGACTCATGATGAAACATGCCACCTGCCTGCCTCCTTTAGAGAGACATGATGGCCTCAGAATGCAAGACAATACATATTTTTCTGGATGTAGTCAATGTGGGAATCTGTTTTGCTTGACTACATATATTTGTAACAGGTTTTCTTTTTCTTTCTTTTTCAGTGCTAAAAAAAATTAGCAGCTCATTATCAAAGATTCAAATGCTACTTACTAATTGTATGATGTCAGGTATGTTGTTTCACAGTTCTGGACCTCACTTTCCCCAATTGCAAAATGGAGAGGTTGGACTATGATCCATGAGAAGCAGCAGAGTACAACAGAAAGAGCACCACTGACTCCAATCAGAGGATCTGTTTTCAAATCTTACCAATCACCTTCTAGCTGTGTGATTCTAAGCAGAGTCACTTAATCTCCCTAAGCCTCATTTTCCTCATCTGTAAAATGAAAGAATTGGATTAGAGGGCCTTTAATGTTCTTCCAGCTCTACATATATGATTCTATGTTCTTAAACTTTCTTTCAACCACTAAGTCCTATGATCCTCATAATGACAGTGATGTTTTTTGTTTTTTTTTAATCTTTCATAGAAAACTTAGTATTGCTATTTCCATGTTTCTGCACCTATCTTAAGTGCATATAGATGTGTGTCTATATATTGCTGGCACAGTAGATAGAACAGTGGGCTGGGAATCAGGAAGATTCATCTTTGTGAGTTCAAATCTGGCCTCAGACACTTACTAGCTAGTTAAGTTATTATCACACAATTACTAGTGTGATCCTGGGAAAGTCCCTTAAACCTACTTGTCTCAGTTCTTCATCTGTAAAATGAGTTGGAGAAGGAAATGGCAAGTCACTTCAGTATCTTTGGCAAGAAAACCCCAAATAGGGTCACCAAGACTTAGATACAACTGAACAATATATGTATGTATATATAAACTATTACATGTATACTCATATAAGTATAATACATACATATAAACAGAGATATGCAAATAAGTTACTTTATATACATATGCTATTTTTAACAGTATATATATTATATATATATATATGTTTACATATTGAATGTTGTGTGTATAGCCTATGGAGCAGAAACAACACAAACTTCATAAGGAAATGGGATTTTTCTTTTATTTAAAACTGTTTTCAGTTCCTTTTCTGAACATAAGAACAGATTTCAGATAAATGTTGTCATGTGGGAAGGCTACATGGGGTTATTAATAAATGGGCTAATATTTGTGAGGAAGGAAAGCCATATAAATAAAAGCACTTTGTTTTATTGTGCTGGAAAAAGGTCCTCAAATTCTATTTCCACTTAGGACTATTGGCATATGTCACAATCTCCTCCCATACAGGACCCAGCTTAAGATACACTTATAAAGGTCAATGATTTGACCAAGCCCATTTTTATGAAGGTTAGCAACCAAAAGGAGTGACAGTTTCTTTAATACAGTCTCTTTCTCCATTTTTTTTTTTTTTGCTTTTTGGAGGGGCAATTGGGGTTAAGTGACTTGCCCAAGGTCACACGGCTAGTTTTTGTGTTAAGTGTCTGAGGCTGAATTTGAACTCAGGTCCTCCTGACTCCAGGGCTAGTGCTCTATTCACTGCGCCACCTAGCCACCCCTCTCCATTTTTCTAAAAGCACTGGTCTTAGAACAGGGAGCATGAAGTGAGGGAAAGTGCACTGTACAATAAGTCAAAAAAATCTGAGTTGAAGCCATGATTGCATGATGCAGTCCTTAGCTTAGAGGTTGTTTCCTACCCAGGAAAGCTGGGAATTTGGCCAACAGCAAAATTATGATACAAAAGTAGATTGACTCCACTCCTATGGAGTCATTTAGCCTGGGGGACCAGATTTGAGCATATACCCCCAACTTTTGCAAGAGCAGGTCTTCCCAGAAACTGGTAGAAAGGGTGGGAGACCTATACTGGCACTCAGTGAAACAACCTGGGGTTTTCCCTTCAGACTGTCTTCCATGTGCTTCATTGGTCTTTGCTACACCTAGTAGATGGAAAGGTCCTTCTGGGCAGGGGCAATCTCTTATGTTTGTCTTTGTTCGTTTCAGTGCCTGGTAGAGAGACTGGCACATAGTAGGCATTTAATAAATGTTTGTTGAATTGAATCAAGTTGACAGACCCACTTTAGCCCTGAAGTCCTCATCCACATTGTATTTACAAACAGGCTAGAAAACAAAACATTATTTAGGATATCAGGGAGGGGACAAGGTCACCTTCATTACTCAGTAAACTAGGTTATTGTTCTGCAGGAAAGGAACAGGAGGCCCTGCTCCCCCTCCCCCCCAACCACACACACACACACACACACACACATACCCCTATCAGGCATCAAGGGGAGAGACAGTGTACAAACTTATAGGCTGACCACTGAGTCAGATTGAGGCACATTAAGCAGAGTCATATGTGAACATATCAACACATTAGTTCTAGGCAGGGAAAGGGAAGACCAGCAGCTGTGTTAAAAATACTAAGCATTAGGAATTCGATTGATTCAGACAGGTGGCTAACTTTCCCCACTGTTCTGCATTTTCCGTTCCTGATCTGGTCCCGATTTGCAGCAAAGGAGCCTACTTCTTGCAACTGGTCTTTCCACTCATGTCAGTCCCTTTCATTTTGGGACCACAGAAGTTAATACTTTGCTTTCTGGTTCACAGTTGCTATCTTCATGCTGCAGACCTGCTTCCTCTGTCTCAAGCACATACTGCCCTCTTCTCCCAACTTCTCCCCCAATCAGCATTTGTCAGTCCTAGCTTAGGTAGGCTGTGGTACCTTTCATCCCACAAGGATCTGTGACAGCTTTTGTCATAGATATTTCCCTACATACCAAAGACAGGTTCTTTGGGCACCAACTCAAAGCTGGAAAGGCACCTTAGTAGGTTGTCTAGTCCAGGTCCCTCCTTTAACAGATGAAGAAATAATAAAAGCCAAGGCTAAAGTTTTGCAAAATGCTTTGCACATGTTATCTCACTTGAGCTCCACATGAACCCTGTGAAATTGGTGTTAAATCATTTTCAATCATGTCCCCATTTGGGGTTTTCTTGACAGAGATCCTAGAGGGGTTTGCCATTTCCTTCTCCAGCTCATTTTACAGATGTGGAAACTGAGGTGAACAGGGTGAAGTGACTTGCCCAGGATCACACAGTTAGTAAGTGTCTATGGCCAGATTTGAACTCAGGAAGATGACTCTTTCTAAGTCCAGGCCTGTTACTCCATTCACCACGCCACCTAGCTGACTTGTGAGATATGTGATATTATTAACCCCATTTTGCCAATGAGCACACTGAGATTAAAAGCGTTAAGCTCAGGGTCACATAACTAGTAATGCCTGAATTGGTCTAGTCTTTCTAATTCTAGGTACAGCTGAAGGTGCCACCTATGCTGGTTGAGACATTATTCACCTGGAAGTTCCTTATACTAAAGAAGTCATAAGTCTAATCCCTATCACTAAGATGGCCAACAAGAAGCAATCTAAACCATGGTATTCTATCCACTAAGCAACCTATCTGAAATTGGGTTTATAAGGGGCAGTATGGCGTAACAGATACAGTGTAGGACCTGGAGTCAGGAAAAACATGGTTCAAATCTGATCTCTTACATTAGCCGCATGACAATTCACATAACCTCTCACAGAAAGGAAGAGCTACAAAGGACTTTTGAAAGTCATCTAACCTAACTCTCCCATTTTTCAGAGGAATAGATTGAGGCCCAGAGAAGCTAAGGCCAAGGTTGCATGGGCTAGTTAGTAGAACCAGCATTTCAAATCAGTTTGTCTGATGCCAAAAGTATTGTTCTTTCCATTACACCACATTATTAGCTCACGTATACTAGCTTGGCTTTAAAGTATAAAGGGAAAGAAATCTTTGTTTTGAGGGCTGACATTTCTGACAAATCTGGCAAATCTTTTCAAAGGAAAAATTGGAGGACTCAAAACGTAGTCTAGGCATATACTAGAGTCCCTCTGACAAACCTGTTGCATTCTATGTAACACCTGGTCCAGGAAGAGTTCAACTACACATTATGGACAAGGGGTGAGGGGCTATGAGGAAGGCAGAAGAAGAAACATACCTTTCCTTCCCCAATGTCATTATCTCATATGTGTATGTATACATCAAAGAGAGGAAGAATAACTTTTTTATGGACTGTGAGTCCTTTGAATCTTCTGCATTTTCTGTGGGGTGAAACAAAGACAGTCTTGTACCTGATCATATAGGATCATACAGGAAAATCATGAAGAACATGTCTGTAGAATAGACCTAGACATGTTAGCAAGCCAACAAACATTTATTAGCCATCCACTATGTTCCAGGAACTGTGCTAAGCTTTAGATGTGAGCTATATTCATTGATTTTCCTAGAGCAAACTATGGGTGGGCAGCTAGGTGGCACAGTGGATACAGCTGTGCCTGGAGTCAGGAAAACTCATCTTCCTGAGTTCCAATCTGGCCTCAGACACTTACTAACTGTGTGACCCTGGGCAAGTCACTGAACCTTGTGTGTCTTAGTTTCCTTATCTGTAAAAACGGGCTGGAGAAGGAAATGGCAAACCACTCCAGTATCTTTGCCAAGAATGAAGTCATGAAATAAGGGGTCATAGTGGATAGAGAGCTGTGTCTGGAGTCAGAAAGACTCATCTTCCTGAGTTCAAATCTGGTCTCAGACACTTACTAGGTGTGTGACCTGGGCAAGTCACTTAACCTTGTTTGCCTCAGTTTCTTCATCTATAAAATGAGTTGGAAAAGGAAATGGAAAACCACTCCAGTATCTTTGCCAAGAGAACCCAAAATGGGGTCACAGAGAGTCAGACACAACTGAAGATGACAGAACAACAAACTTGGAGTGTAAGCCTAAAGAGCTAAAGAGGACTGTTATTTTGAAGAAGCCCTTTGAGATTAACCCTGGACCATTGTGGGCTCTGGGTTTCACAGCCCATCAGACTGTACCACATTCTTTACAGTAACTGTGTTATTTATAATTTATCTTCATGGTTCACATAACTCTAGTTCTATTTTCCTTCCTCAAATATTCATTTATATACTTATCCATTTACACAGTGTGCCTTTCCCCTAGCAGAATGTAAGTTCTTAAAGGTAGGAAATATTTTACCATTTTGTTTTCATATTATCTTTGCCTAGTATACTACCTTGCACACAGCAAGCACTTAATAAATGTGTATTAGCTCAGAATGAATTATCAGGTCTGTGAAAAGCCATCACTGCTCCCTTCCTCTGTCACACATGCATTTTATTCTCTCTAATAAAGTCAACTGGAGGAACTTTTATTGAATACTCACTACATGTAACGCAACATGCTAGATATAGGAGGGTAAAAAGTTCAGTAGGCTACAATATTTCTCAGGGGAAATGGAAGGGAACAGTCATTTATTAAGCATCTAGTGTGTGCCAGATACTGTACTAAGCACTTTATAAATATTATTTATTTGATTCTTTTTTAAAATTTTAATTTGTTTACTATTAATTTACAACATTCAGTTCCACAATCCCTTGAGTTCCAAAATTTCTCCCCCTCTCCCCCATGGCAGCATGCAATCTGATATAGGTTCTATAAATACCTTCGCATTAAACACTAGTCAAGTTGTAAAGAAGAATTATAACCAATGGAGTGAACAACGAGAAAGAAGGAACAAAAGGAAAGAGAGGGAGCAAGTAGTTTGCTTCCATCTGCAGACTCTGTAGTTCTTTCTCTGGGTGTGGAAAGCCTTTTCCATCATGAGTCTTTTGGAGTTGTCTTCTAACCTTGCATTGCTGAGAGGAGCCCAATCTATCAAAGTTAGTCATCACTCATATGATGTGTCTATAATTATGTGCAAAATTCTCCTGGTTCTGCTCTCCTCAGTCAGTACTAGTTCATACAAGTCTCTCCAGGTAATTATGAAGTCTGTCTGCTCCTCATTTCTTATAGCACAATAGTATTCCATTACATTCATATACCACAACTTGTTTAGCCATTCCCCAATGAATGGGCATCCCCTTGATTTCAAATTCTTTGCCACTACAAAAAGAGCTGCTATAAAAATTTTTCTATATGGGACTTTTTCCCACTTCTATGATCTCTTTGGGAAACAGCCCTTATCTTATTTGATTCTTACCACAACCCTGCAAGGTAAATGCTACTATTATCATGCCTATTTTACAGTAGAGGAAACCAAGGCAGACTTGACCAGGGTTGCACAGCTAGTAAATGTCCAGGGCTGAATTTGAACTCAGATCTTTCTGACTCTGGCTCAGGATTCTATCCAATGATCACCTAACTGACCCAGGGGGCTTCCAATATAATCATGTAGTAAGAGATGGACACAAGTACCCAGCATACAGAACAGTGTGAAAGTATAGGATGGGAACAAACAAATGCTCTACCTGGGTTCAAAGGAATCAATTACTTCTGGCTGGTGATCCAGGAAAATTACATGGAGAAGATGGAAACTTAGGTAAACTTTGAAAGATGGGCAGTATTTCCTTAACAGGAGATAGTAGGAGAAGGCATTCCAAGAGCAGATAAGGGTGTGAGCCAAGTCACAAAGGCAAGAAAAGTGAGGACGTTTGAAAAATATCAAGCAAATTATATTGACAAGATTGTAGGGTACAAATAATGTTGTTTTGTTTTGTTTGCCATTGGTTTGGTCCCACCCTTTATTTCTCTTAAATGGACTCTCTTCTAGTCTCGCCTTCCTTTTCTTAGACAAACCTCCCATTAGACTGTGAGCTCCCTGAGACTAAGGAATAGCGTTTGGCTTTCTTGGTATCCCCAGCAAGTAAGCATTTGTTGAATAACTTCTCATAACAATTCTCTACTTAGTAATAGAATCTACTACATCAAATGTGTATGTGTTCAGTTCCAATCTGTTTCTCATACATACCATACTACTAAGAAAGACAGAAGCACTATGATGATCACGGCAGCCACAGATCCCAGTCCAACACCCATCATTTGTGGCAAAGTAAGAGATGAATCTGAAATACAAAGGCACAGACTCAGTTGAGCATCAAATAAACATAAAAATTCAGTGTGTTTCTCAAATGACTCCAGATAAGGAACTCGTTTACTGAAGAGAAAGAAATTCAAGGCAATATTCCTACTCTCAAGGAACTTGTCATCTAATTGAAGAGTCAATAAATAATGAGATTAGTTTTCAAATACAAACTTGTATGTTCAAATAATCTTTCAAAGTTTCATCTTGGGATATAAATCCTACAATATTGCCAATGTAATTAAAATATTTTGGGGGCATTCCTTTGGGAATTTTGTTGAGTATTACAGCTATCTGTGTTAGTCCCCCTACAAAAGTATAAAACCCTTGGGTGCAGGAATAATGCCTTATCTACATTTTATATCTCCCCCAGGATCTATTATAGTACTCTCCATGCAGTGGGTGCTTAATAAAACTACTACATGTTGCATTTTCTCTTCAAGATGGCAGACTGAGAGGAAATAGAATATCCCAACTCTCTCACAAGTCTAGCAAGAATAAAAATAGAAGATAAGAATGAAAAATAATCAAGAAACTACAGTTTCTATATATACCATAAAAAGTGTTTAGTCAAAAAAGCCTAGCCTGGAAGTCCCTAGAGAGAGCACAGAAGGCTTCTAGCACATGGACCAGGGGCAAGTCAGGAACAATACTCTAAAAGTCATGAAACTATTCATGCCATTTGACCCAGCGATATTATATATATGCCAAAGTGATCAAGGATAGAGGAAAAAAGACTCATAAGTACAAACACATTTTCACAGTTCTTTTTGTTATACCAAAGAACTGGGAATAATGGGATTACAGATTAACTGGGAAATGACTAAATAAAAATTATGGTATACAAATGTTTATTAGAGGCCTATTGTGTGTCTAAAAGTGTTTTTCTACAAGACCATTAACTATGACATTGCCTCATCAAGTTGTCTTCTGGGTTCATTGCTTCAGTTTGGAGAGATCTCAAGGGTTATTGTAATTTTGTAGTTTGTTGTTTTGTTTTGTTTTTTGTTTTTGCTTTTTTAACTCTGCTCTTCTCCCACAATCACATGTTGGGATCATACAAGATTTTTTTCAGGTTCAACCACAGAGTAACTGTTTTGTCTTTTTGTCCCTAATATCTAGTGCAATGACTTTGTACACAGCAGGAACTTAATAAATGCCTATTTTAGCCATCAATCCACCAACAGCCAAAGCACTGGTAATAACATCAAGTTAAGCATTAAAATGGGAGATTTATGTTCTCCAAAGGTGTTTGCTAATGGTCTGAAGGATGTGCTACGTAAGGTCCAAATATATTCTCTAGATGTACTGATTGCATAAGGCATTATAGCATCATACATGCTATACAATAGCATATGTCTGCATAGTAACAGACATAATGTCCGCTAATATCATAGGGCTTTTTCAAGCCTTCAAGATAGATGATTGTTAGAGAAAACAGCCTAACAGGAAAAGTAAAATGGATGTACATGACTGTTGTCCAGATTATGATGTGTCTGATGGTCAGTCCTTTGAGTTAATTGAATAGCATATATATTTGGTACAGGTACTACAAATATTAAATAGTATACAACAAGCCCAGAAGCGATCTGGAAGAAGAGGGTAGAGTGAATTAAATTTGAAAAAGTGCAAGGTACTCTTAAAAATCCCTAGTAACTCTATTGTCAAAAATCCATCTTTTCAACATAAATGTTTACCTGTCAATGCTGTATGGCTACCAATCTTGGAACATCACAATCTCTAAAGTAGTAGTTCTCAAAAGTGTGGTTTGGGGACTCCTTTTATTTTTCATCATCTGCAGTATCTCTTGCTGTTTTGAGATGATAAGGATGGGATTTGGCTTAAACACAGCTATTAGATCAGCCGCCATATCACTCAGAAAATTAAAAGAACACATTTCAGGGTCTGAAATATAGATTTGAGAGTCATCACGATAGCTAATTTAAGGAGAGTAAATAAATTTTCTGAGTGGGTAAATGTATCAAGAGAAAAGGATAAAGATGAGGGCAAAGATTGTCTGGGGAGATGCTCATAGTTAAATGTTAGAAGAATGGTCAACAAAATATCATAGGCTTAAAGCTAAAAGAGCCCTAACAGGTTATCAAGACTAACCTCTTCAATCTATAAATGAAGAATCTGAGGCCCAGAAATGTTAGCTGATTTGCCCAGTATCATACAGGTAGAAAGGGACATAGCAGGAACATGAACTAGGGACCTCTGACTCTAGAATCAATGCTTTCTCCATGGTTCCACACTGTCTTGAATGAAAAAGAGAAACAATTAGGAACACAAGAAGGAGAAGGCCTAGATAGTACAGAAACCAAGACAGGAGAGACATTCAAGAAGTAGGGGGTGGCTAATAAACATAAACACTGCACAAAGGAGATTAGCAAAATGATCTTTGGGTTTGGTTAGAAGGAAGTCATTGGCTATGTGAGGACACAGAATACTTTTGAATACAGACTAGCAGAATCTTAGATTAAAACAACTGCAGAGGCCATTTTGTCCAATTCATCATTGTATAATTATTCTACAATATAGCTTATACTTATGTGATCATCCAAATTTTGTTTCCATTTCTTCCTTCAAGAATGCTCAAATGCTACCTTCTGCAAAAGCCTATTCTGATCCTCAATTCTGGGGTATCCCCAATCATTGCCAGTTCTTTCCTCTGAGATGCTTTCTGTTTACACTGTATATGTCTTACATGTAGCCATTTACATGTTGTCTCTCTCATTAGAATATAATTTCTTTGAGGACAGGGAAAGTTTCCCTTATTTGTATCCCTTGTGCTTAGTAACATGCTTCATACATAGGAGGCACTTAATGATTGTTTGTTGATTGATTCACTGGTTGCAGGTCTCTAGTGACAGACAACCTACTACCTCCTAAGACAGTTCATTACACTTCTGAATAGCTCTGTCTTTTGGGAAACTTCCTCTTACATTAATGCAGAATTTCCTCTTTGCAACTTCAATAAATAATTCTTACTTATGTCTTTTGTTGCCAAGCAGAACAAGCCTAATCTCTCTTCTGTGTAATAGTGTTTCAGATATACGAAGAGATTTCATTTCCCTCCTAATCTTCTATCTCCAGTGTAAACATCCCAAATTGCTTCAACCATTTCTCACATCATATGATCTGTCATCATATTCACCAAACTTCTCTAAATGGTGTCCCACTTGTCACTGTCTTCTTGTCTTCTAATTGGTCAAATGTATATAGTTATCCATTTCATATTTCAACTTTCCACATCACAATTTTGATATATCATGGGTTAGCATAAGAAATTAAATGGGATGGGGCAGAGCCAAGATGGCAGCATAGAAGCAGGAAAACTCCCTGAGCTCCCCCCATAACCACCTCAAATACCTATAAAATATGACTCCAAACAAACTTTAGAGCTACAGAAACCTGAAAGTGACAGAGAGAAGCAAATCTCCCACTAATGGCAGCCCAGCACACTGGCAGGAAGGGTCCATCGCAGCAGGCTGGGAGCAGAGCCCAGCCCTGTGAGCTAGAGGTTTTAGCTTAGGGCAGCCCCAAACAGCCATGGCTGGAGGGACTTTGGGAGAGTGGATCACCAACACCTGTGATGGTTTCCAGAATTATCAAACCATAAATGCCAAAGGAAAAGTAAAAGGTCAGTGTGGACTTTGGGAACAGGAGAACCCAGAGTGCAGTCTGGCCTCTACCCCTGGAGCAAGAAGGTAAGAAGCAGCAGAATTGCTGTGGCCATGCAGCCACCACCAATGTGGATGTTTCAGAGCTCCTGGCCTGCAGATCATAGGGGAACCAAGAGACCAGTCTGAAGGGTAATCACTCTTGCTTTAACCTGCTTGGATCTGGATCACTGTCTTGGGTGGACGTCCTGGGGTGTGTGATGAGGTGCCAGAGCTTGTGGAGGCTTCAGAGAGGGCACCCAACTAATAGCTCCGGCAGTTGAGAAAGCCCCAGCAATTTGAGACAAAGCTCTCCTCTCTGGAAGCAGAGTTCTACTGTGACAAAAAGCTCAAAAGTCAAGTAATTGAGTGGCAACATGAGCAAGCAAAGCAATCTCAGCAGTGAAACCTTAGATGCCTTTTTTGGGGACAAAAAGGATCAAAGCATGGAATGGGAGGAAGACAACAAAGTCAGAACTCCTGCACCAAAAGCTTCCAAGAAAAATGTGAACTGGTTACAGGCCATTGAGGAGCTCAAGAGGGATTCTGAAAACCAAGTAAGAGAAGTAGAGGAAAAATTGGGAAGAGAAATGATAATGGTGCAAGAAAATCTAGTCAACAACCTGACTTAAGAAAATAACACTTTAAAAATAGACTAACTCAAGTGGCTAAAGAGGCTCAAAAAGGCAATGAGGAGAAGAATGCCTTAAAAAGTCAAATTTGCCAAATGGAAGAAGAATTTCAAAAACTCACTGAAGAGAATCATTCCTTCAGAATTAGACTGAAGCAAACAGAAGCTAATGACTTTATGAGAAATCAAGATACTATTAAAGACATCCAAAAGAATGAAAAAAATAGAAGGAAATGTAAAATATCTCATTGGAAAAGCCACTGACCTGGAAAATAGATTCAGGAGAGAAAATTTAAAAATTATTGGTCTACCTGAAAGCCATGATCAAAAAAAGAACCTAGAAATCATCCTTTAAGAAATTCTCTCAGGGGCGGCCAGGTGGCTCAGCAAATAAGAGCACCGGCTCCAGTGTCGGGATGACCTGGATCAAATCCAGGCTCAGATACTCAGCACCACACCCAGAAATAACTGGTCGTGTAACCTTGAGCAAGTTACTTAACCCCGATTGCTTACAACAACAACAACAAAAAGAAATTCTCAAGGAAAATTGTCCTGATGTTTTAGAACCAAAGGGCAAAATAGAGGTTGAAAAAAATCCATTGATCACCTCTTGAAAAAGATCCCCAAAAGAAAACTTCTAGGAATACTATAGCCAGGTTCTGGAGTGCCCAGATCAAGGAGAAAATATTATAAGCAGCCAAGAAGAAACAATTTGAATATTGTGGAAACACAATCAGGATAACACAAGATCTAGCAGCTTCTACATTAAGGGATTGAAGGGCTTGGAATATGATACTCGGGAGGTCAAAGGAGCTGGTATTAAAACCAAGAATCACCTACCCAGCAAAACTTAGTATCATGTTTCAGGAGAAAATATGTTCATTCAGAGGAATAGAGGACTTTCAAGTATTCTTGACAAAAAATATCAGAGTTGAATAGAAAATTCGACATTCAAATACAAGGAGCAAGGGAAGCATGAGAAGATAAACAGGGAAAAGAAATCATAAGGAACTTATCAAAGTTGAATTATTTAAATTTCTACATGAAAAAATGATAATTGTAACTTATGACTCTTCTCAGTATGAGGATAATTGAGGGGTATATATATATATACATATATGCATATATGTCTATATAGGAGGGTATATGTGCATGTGAATACATATGTGAGTATGTGTATATATGTGTACACGTATACATAGACAGAGGGCACAGGATCAATTGAATAGCAAGGGATAACATTTTAAAAATAAAATTAAGAGGTGAAAGAGGAATATAATGAGAGGAGATAGGGAGTGACAGAATAGGGGAAATTATCTCATATAAAAGAGGCAAGGGAAAACTGTTACAAACAGAGGTGAAGAACAGGAAGGCAAAAGGGAATGGGTCAACCATACTCTCATTGAATTTGGCTTAAGGAGGGAATAACATACATACCAAACTGGGTATCTCACCCTACAGCAAAGTAGGGGGGAAGGGGATTAGAAGGGGGATGATAGAAGGGAGGGCAGATTGGGAGGAGGGTAGTTAGAAGCACAGACTTTTGAAAAGGGACAGGGTCAAAGTAGAAAATAGAACAAGTTGGGGGCGGGATAGGATGGAGGGAAATATAGTTGGTCTTTCACAATATATCCACTATGGAAATTTTTTGCATAACTACACATGTACAACCTATATTGAACTGCTTATCTTCCCAGTAAGGGTTGACGATGAGGGAAGAAGGGAAAGAATCTGGAATTCAAAGTTTTAAAATTAAATGTTTAAAAAAATTACTATTATCATTATTTTTACATGCACTTGGAAATAAGATATACAGACACTGGAGTATGGAGATGCATTTTGCCCCACTGGAAAGCTAGAGGGGGGATGGGGGAGGATATAGGAGAGAGCAGATTGGAGGAGATGGTATTCAGTGGGATCGCTGTTCTGGAGTGGTGGGTAGGGGAAAGACAGGGAGAAAATTTGTAACTCAAAATCTTGTGGAAATAAATGTTGTAAACTAAAAATGAACATAAAATATTTTTAAAAAAATTAAATGGAACTTGGGGGGAATTTTGCAGAAGCCACAGAAAAAACAGAAAGGTCAGTAGATGACACAGAGCCTACAATCAAATACTTAATCCAAACTTTATAATAAAGCACTCCATAAAAGAAAAAGAAAAAAATCCATTTTCTTTAGTATGAAGGGAGGCCCAAAATATTTTATGTAGATTTTCCAGATTGCAAAGGCAAAAGTGTACCAAACCCTTAACTCCTGCAATGTGGAAGGTACTTTTTGTTTGTTTGTTTCTCTTGTCTTCTGTGTATCCTTTTCAAAGTATCTATTTCATTTTGACCCTTTGATCAGCAATATTGAGAAGTTCTTTATAGGATTATGCTCAGTTTTTCTGAATAGGTTGTTATTGTTTATAATCCTATATCTTTTGCCTTTTGATGTATCCTATGCCAAGCTTTCCTCTTTTATAGTGGTAGGTAAAAAATTTTGTATGATCTCACTGGGACTCCTTAGTACATGAACACCTTCTTTTTGGCTGCTTGCAGTATCTATAATTTGACCATGATGTTCCTGGGAGCTTTCATTTTGAGTTTCTTTTAGGATATGATCAATGGATTCTTTTTATTTTTACTTTTTATATGCTTCTAAGAGATCTGAATAGTTTTGATTTATGGCTTCTTGAAATATACAATTCAGGAATTTTTTTAAAGGAGGGAGTTGATTTTCAAGCAGTCTGATGATTCTTAGATGACCTCTTCTTGACCTGTTTTCCAGGACAGTTTTTTTTAATAATACATACATTGTATTATTTATATATTATTTACAGTTTTGATTTTAAAAGAATTATTTATTTTATCTTATATCTCTCTCATTTGGTTTTCAATGTTTCTTTTGAGCTCATCTAGGAATGCTTTCTGTGCTTGAAACTAGTTCCCTGTTGAGGCTTATGCTGGGGGTGTAGAGTCAACACTGTCTCCCTCTGAATTTGGTTCCTCCCTCTCACAATAGTTGGACTCCAGAGTCATTGTCTTTGCAGTCTGCTTTTTATCCATTGTGAGGAAGAGTCCTAGCCATGCCCTTCTTCTAGGGTTCTCAAGCCTTTACTGTTTAAGGTAATAATTTTAGGTAATAATAATAAAAGTAATAATACTGTTTAAGGGGCAATAATTACTATGTTTTTAGGGTCAGAGGGGGGTATTGGAACAGCCAGGGTTCACTCTGCCATCCTGGTTCCTGGAGGTCCAGATAATGGCTTTTAAAATTTCTAGACTGTAATTTGGTAGTCCCAGGAGTAGCTGCTGCCCCTGGCAGCATTTGACTCTTACCCTGTTCCATCCAGCCCCTGCCCTGTGGTGATAGGCCTGGCAGTGGCCCTTGTGGTTGGTGGGTCAACTCACTGCCACGTTGATAAGGCCTCATCTGGGCCTCTGTGTGCTGTGACATCATCTTCCAGTCCTCTGCCTTTGTATTTTTTTTTCTATTTTTTTCCCAATATTTTGATTTTGCTTTAAATACTTTCTGTTGTCTCACCGAATCATTATTTTCTGTTGGGATTATTCTAGCTTCCAGGAAGTTCAGTTCTTGAGTAAGGTTTATTATAATTTGTCCTAAGGTGTTAATTCTCATTGCTATTTTTCTTCCATAGCCTTCCCATTTTGTATCTCATTTCACTCTCCCAGGAACTCTTTAGCCCGTGTCTCCAGGACATTATTTTCCTGAGTCACTGCTTGAACTCACGAAGGAGTTACTTTCTTCTTCTGGGTTTACTCTTTGTGCTACTCTTAGTCCAAGATATCTCTTCATTGTATTTCATATTTTCTCCCTTTACTTCATATCTGGAAGCTTCAGTTACTGGATTGAGGGCTCGTTCTTGGATCAAACTATACTCCCATAGTCCTGGATGGTGTATGTGGCCCTACTTCATCCTGAGGTCAATGGTAAAGACTAAGCTCCACCAACTAGAAGAAGGTTTGGCTTTGTCTCCTGTTGTGGCTTAGGCCCAGTCCTTGATGTTTGGTTGGCCATAAGCTGTCTGGATGCCGATCTGGTCCTGTCTCCTGCTATGAAAGGGCCCTTGGGTCACCAACACTGGGTATTGTCCCTGTCTCCTGCCTCAGATTAGGAAGGGACTGTACTTCTGCCCTGGTCTAGCCCCATGTCCTGACTTGTATGGGACTAGGGTCCCTCAGTATCACCACAATGGGCAATAGGATTGACCCTATCTCCTGCCTCTGGTTCAACCCTTACTCCTGCCTGGAATGGGGTTTCTGGGCTAATCCAACCTGGATGCTGCTCTCAGTCTTTCTTCTGCCAGGATAGGGCTTTCACACTTCACCTTCTACCTATTACAATTTGTTTCTGTTCTATGCTTCCACAAAATTTTGATGATCCTTTTTTGTAGTTCCAGATTGGATGAAGGAGTTTATAGCTGATTCCTGTTGGTTTTCTTCATCTTTTTTCTTTCTGATACATTTTTGGATCTTTGCTACGGTGTTTGTGTGAGATCTGGGCTCTTGTAAGCCTAACACACCATCTTCCCATATTTCTCAAATGCAGGGGATTGCTTAAGGATTATTATCTCAAGCCAACTCCTGGGAAATTCTTGGTCATAAGACAACAAATCGACTTTCATTTTATGCCTCAGCTGATAATACAGCAAACTTTAAAAAAGAAAACTTTAACCCCAAACTTTCTTGTAACAAAGTTGAACCCAAGCACTACCAGCAATATACCATCAAGGCCCATATTCACAACTCCACTCAAGTATGGGGTCATGGCAAAGGACTTTTCTGACTGTAATGATTACATTGGTCTCACATAACATTGATGCATTTTGGAAGAAGCAAAATAACCCTTCTTAATAAGACCTCTGGAACACTCTAAGAACAAAAACTGTGAAGCTATTATAGTCAAGTGTCTGGTGAAGAGGGAGCCTAAAAATTGGAAACCAATAGCCCAGGGACTTAAGGAAGCAGTGAAAATGATAATAACATGCCTTTCCTATTAGGACCTGGGATTCTTAACATCTGGGAGAAAACCTATCTTGAATGGAGTCAATTTGCCGTGAATGTCTCAAATTCAAATGAATTTCCAAGCTGCACCTGCATCTGTCCCCCTTCCCTCTCAACTTGGCTAGGCTAATATCTTGGCTAATAGCAATTAAAGTGATTCTAGAAATGTCAAGGGACTCTTTACAATACCTCTGAAAGAAAAGCATTTCCAAGCTAAGCAACTGAATAGCAGACATCATAAGAAGTCAGCCCTTACGAACACCTGGACCCTAAATAGCACCAAAAAAGGAAGAAACTTGCATGACAGATTCCATTTCATTTAGCGATATTTTTTTTTGCTTTTTGGAGGAGGGAAGGCAGAGCAATTGGGGCTAAGTGACTTGCCCAATGTCACATGGCTAGTAAGTGTTAAGTGTCTGAGGCCGCATTTGAACTCAGGTCCTCCTCACTCCAGGGCTCTATTCACTGTACCACCTACCCACCCCTCATTTAGTAGTTTTAAAATATTTAGCAAAAAAAAGATCTGGTCCCTTTTAGAACCAAGCTGTAAAGTCAAGAAATCATTCACACCAACAGAGTTTTAAATTAGCTTGAAATGAATGATAAATTCAGGGACTTTCCATGTTTCCATTGGGATAGGCAAATTCAGAGAAGTGTGGAGATCCTCTCATCTGGGTCACGTGGTCCTCACAAAGAGAAACTAGAGCCCATTAGCATTAGTATTTGGAGAGTGGTCGGTAAAGGATTAAGGAGGTGATTCACATCCTTCCAAATTTATGTGGAGATAAGTGGAAGAGTGCAGAGAAACCAGGAACCATGAAAAGGCCCCGAAGCTTCCTTAGTAGAGAGGAGTTGCTATTTTTATTTACTTTTCTAACTGATATTATTTTGATTGTGAAAATAAAACAGAAATCATTTCTTTTGCTCTTTTGATGGTAGACTGTTTATATTTGTGTAGCTGGGGAAGAAGGTGACACTGAAAAATTATGGTTGGATACAATGGAAAGTTTACATGGAAGAGATTTTTTTTTCAGAGTACATTTCATCCCTAGTCCAACAGAGCCCAACAGAATCTCTGGGAATGCTGTTTGTAATGCTTTGTGGAGACTTTTAGGCTTTGATGCTCATTACATTCTCTGGGACGTCAGTCAATCAATCAATAAATCAATAAACATTTGTTAAGTGCCTACTATGTGCCAGATACCATGCTAAGTGCTGGAGACACAAAAAGAGGCAAAACAATGTCCCTGTCCTCAAGGAACTCAAAATCTAAAGGGGGAAACAACAAACATATCCAAACCATCTAGATACAGGAAAAAAAGAGAAATAATTGATAGAGGAAAGGCAATAGAATTAAGAGGGGTTGAAGAAGGCTTCCTGTAGAAGATGGGATTTTAGTTGGGGTTTAAAGGAAGCCAGGTAAGCCAGGAAGCAGAGTCAAGGAGGGAGAATGTTCTAGGCATGGGTAAAGCCAGGGAAAATGCTCAGAGCTGAGAGAGGGAGTGTCTTGTTCATTGAACAGCTAAGAGATCAGTGTCACTGGGTCAAAGTATGTGGCCATTGAAGGAAATATTCTTCTCCTTGCCAAAAGTATACTTCACCTATAGTTTTGGCTACACCTTAGAGGAGTAACACTGTTACAGAAAAATCAGGATTTACTTTTTTTTAGTACTTTTCAATGAAGTCTTTGACTGCAAAACAATTGTAGGCATAAATGGATATGAATCTCCTGCAGGCCTTGGGCCACCTTGGACCTAAACTCCCATACTACTGCTGCCACCATCTTCCCCAGCTACCCCAGAAATAATTTATTGGGGCTTACTTGGGAGAAGCAGCATCACATAATAGGAAAGAGCATTGAACTGGGAGTCAGAAAACATCTTTCAAATTCTAGCTGTACCATTTATTATCTGTGTGACTATGAACAAATCACACTCTGCTCAGTTTTTGTATTTGTTAAAACAGAAGAAAAAGGGGCAGGCAGGTGGCACAGTGAGTAAGAGCACCAGCCCCAGAGTCGGGAGGACCCGGGATCAGTTCGAGTCTCAGATACTTGGCACCCACACAAAAAAATAACTGGCCGTGTAACCTTGAGCAAGTTACTTAAACCCAATTGCTTAAAAAATAAAGAAAAGAAAGTAGAAGAAAAAAAAGATAACACTTGTACAACTGTACTCAAATTTTTTGTGAGGCTTGAGATAAAGTATGTAAAGTGTGAAAATGTAAACTGCTTTGTGCTCTGATGCAATTTAAGTATCAAATTATAACTTAAATTATAGCAAATTATAATTTAAAGTTACTAAATTCTATTTAATGTTTAAGTTCATGTTCAATTTAAATGACTATATCCTCGTTCTGTTAATGGACACTGTAAATCTTTTGTCTATTACTAGCATTGGTTTTGTTTATAAGAAATACTTCTTAAAATCTATATAAACAGAAGGTATTACTTTAAAAAGTTAATCAATATATGTCCAATGTCCTAAATGTAAGAGAATGAAAATTTATTTATCCAAGGCATAAGTCTAATTATGAGAAGCAAAAAAAAAAAAAAGGTGCTGAATTATCTTCATTGGGAGTTTATATATCCTAGGCATAAGTTTGCTCAAAATTACAAGATAAATAGTTACTTAAGATTCACTCAGTTCTATAACAGCAACTATTTATTGTATATGGCACAAGTCAGAGAACACTGAAATGAACAGAGAGACAATATGCTTCAGTGATCTAGATATAAATAACTGGATAACTTAAAAGTCAATAATTTGAAAAATATGAAAACCAGAATTTTTCTATGATTATATATGTTACCCGATCATCAAAACAGCATGAAAATTTGGTTATTAAGCTTAAGCCAAGGTGATGTCATTCCCAGGAAGGAACCAGAATTTGAACCCAGAAAGATGAGAGATGAAATGGTAGAATTTAGAGTTGTTTTATAGAGATCATGATATTACTGAAAATAGGTTCAACTGAGCAAAAGAACAGCTTGGAAGCAAAAATTTAGAGATGTTACCCAGAAGATCAACTAGTTTGACAAAGGCATGCTCAGTGTGGTATTAGAAAAGCACAGCATGGACCAATTCAGCTTAGCAGTGGAGGCATCTGCTCAACAGAGAGGTTATGTTCATCAAGGATACATTTTATTAGCAGCCTGAAAAGAAAGGGGGGACACTGACTCTTGCAATACTGAGTTGTGAGTTACTATCACATAAATGTTCTTCATTTTTGTGCCTCCCTGCCAGATTTATATAAATGTATACCCACTTGGGGGTAGCTAAGTGGCACAATGAATAGAGCACTGGCCCTGGAGTCAGGAGGACCTGAATTCAAATCTGGCCTAAGACTCTTAACACAAAAACTAGCTGTGTGGCCTTGGGCAAGTCACTTAACCCCAATTGCCCTGCCCTCCCCCCATCCAAAAATAAAAGCAAAAAAAAAAAATAAATGTATACCCACTTTCCCCCCACAGATAGCATGTTGGTAGGAGAGTATGTCCCAGATTTATATACAGACTGTGATGTATTTATTATTCATGCACTTGTCATATGAATATCTATGATATTATTGTTGCTTTCACCATATTGTTAAGTAAATGGTTATATTTGAGGTCTAAATGTGTCATCATTATGAGTGGCTGGTTTGGGGTAAATGGAAGCTGATGAAATGATCTCAGATGAATAATTTGTGTGGGGGACTGGCTCAGTTAAAAACACAAGACAATTTCCAGCTCAGTCTCTTCTTTCAAGCTTCCTATATGGTTAAGTAGTACTCTGTCATTAGACTTCCCATAAAATGATGGAGAGAATGCCAAAGATTCTCCTTAGAGAGAGCATAGACTCAACTTGACAAGTCTGGTCCCCTGCTGCCTTTTCCTTTTTGTAGTTCCTTTTCTGAATAGGGTCACTAAACATCGTTGGTGTACATGTCTAAGGTATATATGTTTGTTCAAGAAGTTGGAAAGTCCTAAATCCTGGGAGAAAAACTATCTGTCAGAAAGGGAAGCTCCTGCATTGGAGAATACAACTACAGACATGAGAAAGAGTCGAAGCCTTGTGAGTCAGAAGATATAGATTTTGAGGGAGATAGTGCAAAGCTGAGGTGAAATTTAAATGCCTAATCAATAGGCCTGCAAACTGCTTTATGTTCTGATGCAATTCAAGTGTCAAATTATAGCTTAAATCATAGCAAATTACAGTAAATCACAATTTAACGTTACTAAATCCCATTTAATGTTTAAGTTTGTATTCGACGTAAATTACTAAATTCTTGTTCTGTTAATGGACACTGTAAGTCTTTTGTGTATTATTAGCATTGTTTTTGTTTATAAGAAATAAATACTTCTTCAAAATCTGCTTCTTATTGTACACTGAGTGTTTCTCTACACCTTCTTTTCCGGGTAAATTCTAGGCATGAACTGCAACCTAAACTTTAAATAATTTGTCCTGAGGGAATTCGTATGAAGGTTTAAGGAACTGAACAATGTGAGGAAAGCAAACATAGCTCTCCTCTCATGAGAGACCTGGCTCTCTCAGTATTGAATCTAGTCACAAAAGTATGTGTAGGTGCAGAGCAAAGGATCCTCTTAATGGATAAGGGAGGGAGAGCAGTGTCCTAGCTCTTAGGGATGAGTCCCCATGTCTAACGTTAAAGAAATACTGCTGGGTTCATAGGCAATGAGCACTACAAGAATGGGTGAGCTCCTAATGCTTAGTTGTTCGTTCCTAATGATAGGACAAATGGGTTTAGTTCAAAAAGAAATGAAACGTTCATTAATCACCCCTTTTGAAATATTTTAAGCTTTTACTTAGTATTTTATTTTTCCCCAGTTATATGTAAAAGCAATTTTTAACATTCATTTTTAAAACTTTGAGCTACAAATTTTCTCTCTTCCTCTGCACACCCATCCCCAATAAGTAAGGCAAGCAATTTGATATGGGTTATTCATGTGTTGTCATGCAAAACATATCCATAATAGTCATGTTGTGAAAGAAAACAGATTAAAAAAACCTCAACAAAAATAAAGAAGTAAAAAAAATATGCTTCCATTTGTATTGAGACACCATCAATTCTTTCTCTGGGGATGGATAGCATTTTCATCCTAAGTCCTTCAGAGTTGTCTTGGATCATTGTATTGAGAAAACGAGCTAAGTCATTGATAGCTGGTCATCTTACAATATTGCTGTTACTTTGTACACTTATACTTCATTTTGCATCAGCTCATGCAAGTCTTTCCACGTTGTTCTGAGAGCATCCTGCTCATCATTTTTTTATACTACAATAGTATTTCATCATTATCATATAGCACAACTTGTTCAGCCATTCCCTAATTGATGAGCTTCCCCTCAACCTCTAATTCTTTACCACCAGAAAAGAGTCACTATAAATGTTTTTGTACATATAGGCCTTTTCCTTTTTTTTAAATCTCTTTTGGGATACAGACCTAGTAGTGGTCAAAAGGTATTGCACGGTATTCTAGCCCTTTGGGTAAAGTTCCAAATTGCTCTACAGAATGGTCGAATCAGTTCACAACTCCACCAACAGTGCATTAAAGTCTCATTTTTTTTGTGCGTACCTTTGACCCAGCAATACCACTTCTAGGGCTGTATCTCAAAGAGATCATACAAATAGGAAAAGGACCCATATGTACAAAAATATTTATAGCAGCTCTTTTTTGTAGTGACAAAGAACTGGAAATCAAGGGGATGTCCATCAATTGGGGAATGACTGAACAAATTGTGGTATATGGGTGTAATGGAATACTATTGTGCTATAAGAAATGAGGAGAAGATGGATTTCATAATAACCTGGAGAGACTTATATAAACTGATGCTGAGAGGAACAGAACCAGGAGAACATTGTACAAAATTAGACACATTGTATCTATGGTGACTAACTTTGATAGATTTTGCTCTTCTCAGCAATGCAAGGTTCTAAGACAACTCCAAAAGATTCATGATGGAAAAGGTTATCCACATACAGAGAAAGAATTACAGAATCTGAATGCAGATTGAAGCAAACTATTTGCTCTCTCTCTCTCTAATTTGTTTTGTTTCATTTCTTCTTTCTTGTAGTTCATTCCACTGGGTATAATTCTTCTTTATAACTTAACTACTGTGAAAATATGTTTAACATGAAAGTATATGTAGAACCTATATTGGATTACATGCTATCTTGGGGGAGAGTCTGAGGGGGGAGAAGAAGGAGGAGGAGAAAATTTGTGACTCAAAAACTTGTGGAACTGAAGGTTGTAAACTAAAAATAAAAAATTTAAAAGGAAAAAAAAAGTATCAGTTTTCCCACCTACCCTCCAATATTTGTCATTTACCTTTTCTTTCCTATTAGCCAATATGTAATAGTATGAAGTATGGTTTTAATTTGCATTTCTCAGAATGGTTTTAATTTGCATTTCTCCAATCAACAGAGCATTTTTTGATATGGCTATAGATAGCTTTAATTACTTCATCTGAAAATTGATCATATCTTTTGATCATTTAGCAGTTGGGGAATGGCTCTTATTTTTATAAATTTGACTCAGCTCTCTATATGTTTGAGAAATGAGCCATTATCAGAGAAACTTGCTTCAAGTATTTTTTCACAGTTACTATTGCTAGCTGTATTTCCCTCCATCCTATCCCCCCACCCCATTTATTCTATTCTCTCTTTCCTTTCACTCTCCCCCAATCTGTCCTCCATTCTATCACACACCCCCTTCTCTTATCCTCCTCTCCTCTTCCTTACTTATAGGGTAAGATAAAATTCTATATCCAATTGAGTGTGTATGTTATTTCTTTTTTGAGTTAATTCTGATGAGAGTAAGGTTCACTAACTCCCTATCACCTAGCCCCTCTTCCTCTCCACTGTAAAAGCTTTCTCTTACCTCTTTCATGTGAGACAATTTGCCCCATTCTACCTTTCCCTTTCCCTTTCACACCTTCTTCTCTCACACCTTAATTTTATTTTTTTGGATATCATCCCTTCATATTCAACTCACACCTTTGCCCTCAATCTATATATTCACCTTCTAACTATCCTAATAATGAAAAAGGTCTTATGAATTATAGATGTCATCTTTTCATGTAGGGATATAAACAGTTTAACTTTAGTAAGTCCCTTATGATTTCCCTTTCCTGTTTATCATTTTATGCTTCTTCTGAGTCTTGTATTTGAAAATCAAATTTTCTATTCCACTCTGGTCTTTTCATTAAGAATGCTTGAAAGTCCTCTATCTCACTGAATATCTATTTTTTCCCCTGAAGGATTATACTCAATTTTGCTGGGTAGGTGATTCTTGATTGTAATTCTAGCTCTTTTGCCCTCCATAAGATCAAATTCCAAGCCCTCCAATCCTTTAATGTAGAAACTGCTAAATCTTGTATTAACCTGACTGTGGCTCCATGATACTTGAACTGTTTCTTTCTGGCTGCTTGCAAAATTATCTCTTTGAGCTAAGAACTCTGGAAATTGGCTAATTCTACTTTTTAAGGCATTCTTCTCCTCATTGCTTTTTTGGACCTCTTTTATCAGTTGGCCTAGTCTGTTTCTTAAGGTATTATTTTCTTCAGTATTTTTTGTCTCCTTTACCAACCTGTTGACTCATTTTTTATGATTTTCTTGCATCATTCTCATTTCTCTTCCCAATTTTTCCTCTACCTCTCTTACTTGATTTTCAAAATCCTTTTTGAGCTCTACCATGGCCTGAAATCAATTCATATTTTTTTCTTGGAGGTTTTGGATATAGGAGCTTTGACTTTGTTGTCTACTTCTGAATTTGTGTTTTGATCTTCCTTGTCACCCTAGTAACTTTCAATTGTCAGAGCTTTTTCCATTGTTTTCTCATTTTCCCAGTCTATCATTTGACTTTTAAGTCTTTGTTAAAATAGGACTCTACTTCAAGGTGGAGGGCTTGCTGTTCCAAATTTCAGAAATTTTGTGCAGCTGTTCTTCCAAGGTGGTATGATCTAAGGAGAGGTGTTTCTTACAACAAACCTTTCCTGCCAACCTTCAACATTGTCTTGAGCTCGAATTTTGTTTCACTCCATCCTTTTGTGGAGTCTGCTGCTCCAGGATTTGTTTAGAGTCATTTTAAAAAGGTATTTGGGAGGGTTTTGGGGGAGAATTCCGGTGAGTCCCTGCCTTTATTCCACCATCTTGGAATGCCTCCTCAGTCAGAACAATTGTTTTAAGCTTAGGTTGTGATTCATATTTAGGGTTCCTTGAAAAAAAGAGTGTGTGTATGGAGGCAGGGAGTTGAAAGTTACTCAAGAAGTTAACTTTCCCTAAGCTTCAGTTTCATCACTTGTAAAATAGAGGATACTATTAACTGGAATGGGCAGCTAGGTGGTGCAGTGGATAGAATACCAGGTCTGGAGTCAGGAAGAATTGAGTTCAAATATGGCCTCAAACACTTACTAGTTGTGTAACCCTGGGCAAGTCACTTAATTCTATTTGCCTCAGTTTCCTCATCTGTAAAATAAGCTGGAGAACGACTCCAGTATCTGTAAAGCCAAGAAAAAGGAGCTTTCCAGAGGACTGCTGCTGTGAACAGCTTCAAGGTTCTGATTTCAAAGTATAGTGAACTCTCTATTTATTCAGCAGTAAATTAAAGCAAAACATTCACAGAAATCAAAGTACAGCATTCACAAAGTTGTGACATAATAACTTATGGCCACATAGTTTTCACCAAAGTGGTCACAAAGTTTTAAGCAAAAGATATCATTCAGTAAGAACTTAACTCAATCATCCTTAAGGAGGCAAGGGACACAAAGTACAATCATTCAGTAAGTCCTTAATTCAATTATTCTTAAGGAGGCTTGCCTCCTTAATGGACACAAAGTACAAAGATCAAAGTTCTCCACCCCTAGGTCACAGTAAATCATAATCTTCTCAGTCATTATTAAGTACTCAAGAAGTGGTCCTTTCATCTTGACTCGAGGCTAGTTCTCAGATTTCATGGTTCCTCTTCCATGGTCCCAGCTCCTGCCCAAATCTACCCAACTATCATCTGGATTCAAAGGCAGGCATTTCTCAGCTACTCGTCCAGTTTTTCGTCCAGTTCCTTGTCCAGTTCCCATTCTATATTGAAGTGCACAGTGTCCAGTCCACCTGAAGTCCTTCATAATTCCTGTTTCTGGGAGGACAAAGCTGAACAGAGCCACAATAATATTCATACACATTGCCGGCACCATCATCAATTCATTATCTGCCTGTGAAATCAACACAAGCCCACAAACAAGGTCCAAGAGGTCAACACAAATCATCAATAAAGTCCCAGGACCTCCAAAACCCTCCTCCAGGACTTCTGTAAACAGACAACCAGAAAGTCCTCATTCAGGGCTTCTAATAAGGTCCCAGGACTTCTGTGCAAAGTATCACAAACAAACATCAACACAAACAGAACAGACATAGAGTGCTGGGATACCACAAGTTTCCTCCTTCTCGACTCTGCCACCTAAAGAGTTCTCAGTTCTTCTCATTTCTTCTCCATTCTGCTCAGTTCTCAGTTCTGTTCAATTCTCAGTTCTTCTCTCTCCAGCCTGGGCCTCTCCTTACATATGGTCATTAGCTCCTCAGCAACAGGAGTTCACAAATTCTAGGGTTCACAAGTTGTGGGATTCACAAGTTCTGCTTCTTAACAAAAGACTTGATATAATCATGGGCAAGAAACATGAACTGAAACAAGGTGCTACATAATTAAATTGATGAAACAAGGTGTTAACTACTTTGCTTGACAGTACAGCATCCTTGCCAAGAAAACCCCAAATGGGGTCATCAAGAATGGGACGCAATTGAAATAGCTGAACAACAACAATAACTGAAATGCCTTCTTCACACGGTTGTTGTGAGGATCAAAAAAAAATCATGCATAAAGCATTTTGCAAACCACAAATCAGCATTATATCTCTACATAGTCTGCTAGGTGGTGCAACAGATGGAGCAATAGACTTAGAGTCAGAAAGACCTAAGTCCAAATCCTGCCTCAGACACGTCCTAGCTGTGTGACCCTGGGTAAGTCACAACCCTCTGTCTTTTTCAGTTTCTTCAACTGTCAAATGGGGAAAATAATAGCACTTACCTCACAGGGTTGTTGAAACGATAAAATGAGATGATATTATAGTACATTTTGTGGTGGTATTGTTTCTCAGTCATGTGACTCTTTGTGACCCCATCTGAGGTTTTCTTAGTAAAGATACTGAAGTAATTAGCCATTTCCCTCTCCAACTCATTATACAGATGAGGAAACTGAGGCAAACATAATTAATTTACTTTCCCAGGGTCACACAGTTATTAAGTGTCTGAGGCCGGATTTGAACTTGTGTTCCAGACTCCAGGTCTGGTACTCTATACACTGTGCAACCTAGCCACCCAAAGTGATATAAGTTAAAATTATGATTATTAATCAATCAATACCAGCTATCATGATTTTTCCTTTTCTTGGCCTAAGCCCTTCCTCTGTCACTCTGTTTTAGAGTGCACTAGGACCCATGAACAAGGAAGGTTACCATATATCAAGGTTACCAAGAAGCACAGCTTTGGGAGAGAACGTGTCCTGGTAAAAATCATGAAACCTAATCAAGGTTGAGACAATGAAGGAAAATGGTATCATTTTAGAGGCATATAACAGTAACACTCCTCCAGAGTTCTAAAAGGCTTTGTAGTCTCTCCTGCTCTGTTCCCATAACAACCCTTGGATGGGGAGTTTGAGTAACTGGAAGCATTAGCACAAAATCTGAAATGCATCATCTCAAGATCAAACAGAACTCAAAGCCATCTAGTTCAATCTGCCCATTTTACAGATGGGGATAAGGAAACTATGACATAGTTATTCATACTGACTTCCTGTGGGATTTATTAGTTGCTTGACCCTGAACTTGAGGCTTCAGTTTTCTTATCTCTAAAATGGGGATAACAATGCTAGTACTACCTACTGACATACCTTGAAGATAGACAGGTTATGTTCCAGACTACCGATACAAAGCAAGAGAATCACATGAATTTTTTGTTTTACCAGTTCATATAAAAATTATGTTTATAGTACACCGTAGTGTATTAAATGTACAATAGTATAATTAAGAAGTATTTATGAGCTAAAAAAGGTTAACCATCATATGAACCTTTGGCTAGTCACAATCTTTTTGTTGGAATGTTGATGGATGTTAATATCAGGGTGGTTGCTGAAGGTTGGGGTGACTGTGGCAATTTCTTAAAATAAGACAACAGTGAAGGTTGCTTGACTCTTCCTTTCACTTGAACAATTAACAGGCTATTGTAGGGTTATTAGCTGACCTAATTTCAATATTGTTGTGTCTCATGGAACAGGGAGGCCTGAGGAGAGGAAGGGAAAATAGCAAGTCTATGGTGCAGTGAGAACATACAATATTTATTCTTATAATGTGTGCAATTCAGGATACCCCCAATCAAAGTTCGCTGATCACTGATTATCATATAGACATAATAATAATGATAAAAAGTCTGAAATATTGAGAGTATTATCAAAATTTGACATAGAGACATGATGTGAGCACACGCTGTTAGAAAAATGGTGCCAATAGACTTGCTTGACACAGGATTGCCACAAACCTTCAATTTGTAAAAAAAAATTATCTCTGAAATACAATAAAACAAGGTATGCTTGTATTTCACAAGGTTGTTGTGGGGAAAGTTTTGGTAATCTTCAAAGCACTATACAAATGTAGGCTATTGTTGTTATACTCCTTAATTTATTATTATCAGACTGCTCACCATTCTTTTTTTTCTTCTGGAGGTAATCAGGGTTGAGTGACTTGCCTAGGTCACACACTTAGTAAATGTCTGAGGCTGGATTTGAATTCAGGTCTTCCTCACTCCAGGCCTGGTGCTCTATTCACCTGCCTGCCCCAATCCTCACTTTTCTAAAGCTCAGAACAATTGAGGAACTGATTGAATCACATACAGTTAAGTGACGGAGCTGTGAACTGAACCCTCATCTGACTCTAAATCTGATTCTCTTCCTAATGTACCATGCTGCTTTCCTAACAAGAGGTCAAGGAGAGACAGGTGAACAAACAATGATAGTAATAGCAACAACTAATACCTATATAGCTCTTTAAAACTGGGGAAGTACTTCACACACACACACATCATCTCTTTCCACTGAAGAAGAATATGTCAAAAGTCAGTTTGGTGTCTTATACTTAAAAAGCAGTGGGATTGTCTTCAGAAGATATTAATCTATTAGCCAACTTCCTTTTCTTCTACCAATATTCCTAGCCAGTCCCTAGATGGTTAAATATATGCTGGACAGAATCAAGACAATTCCAAAATCACCTAGAATTTTCACAATAGGCCAATTTGCCACAAATAAATAAATATGATTGGCACATACAACAGAAATGTATTATCCATTTCTTCAATAACTCAACAATTCAACAGGCATTTATTAATCACCAGCTATGCATAAGACACTGTGCCAGAGGTAGGGAAACAAAAACAGAAAAAAAAAAAAAAAAGAATCACTCCCTCCCTGAATTAAAAGCTACCCAGTGGGGTACAAAAGGTTTACAAATAAATAAATATAAAACATATTCCAAGTAACACAGAGTAATTTAATGAAGGCGAGAATATCAGGAAGGAAGGAGGGGCGCAGATCAGGAAAGGTTTTATGCCAGAAGTGTCAGGGGAGCTGTGCTTTGGAGGAAATCGGGGATTCTGAGGCCAAAGTTGGGGGGGAGGGAGAATGGAGAGGACTACTTTTGCAAAGCCCAAGGAAGTTTTTCTATCCAGTCAGAGCTAGTTTTAAACATGCAGAAAAGCTATTACTAAGAAAATCACACATCACAAAGACATAATGAATGCTCAGAATTACTTTTAAAGGCTGAGATGCCTTTTCACATCCAAATAGAAAGAACCTAGTGAAATGAAGAAACTCCCTAAAATAATCCTTCCCCGATGTCATGCCCAAAGGCCAAAGTGTTTTCAAGTAAATCCTTTGGGTATCACTAAATTTCCCAGATGAATTAGATGCTGTCTCTTTTCAACCCTTACAGTAAGTGCCTCCCTGCAATTAAACTGCAACTCATTGCTACAGATGGGATTCTCCCCATTGGCAAGAGTATTGGGAGAGTGGGGGAGGGGAAAGGGGGGAGGGGGAAGCGAGGTAGCAAATGGCCTTACCTTTCACTTCAGCCCAAACTACACAGGATTGTCTTCTCACCTACAAAGGAAAATGCATCAAAACAATCATCATACCCAGAAATCATCATCACATCGTACCTGTTACCCTAGAATTGAGAGGCATGGCAGGTTCAACAGGGGCTATACAACCCTTCAACTTATATATGAGATCATGTACAGTAGAAATGTGTCAGACTTGGAGTCAGAGGATCTGGGTTCAAATCTTAGCATCAGATACCTCAGTACCTGTAAGACCTCAGACAAAACACTTAACCACTTGGAGGTTTCATCATTTGTGACATGGGGGATGGGGTGGGGAGGCCCTGAGTTCAAATTCTGACTCTGCTACCTCCCTACCTGTGTGACTTTGGGAAAGGGACATGCTCAGCCTCAGTTGTTCACTTGTAAAATAAATGGGCTGAATTATATGGCCTCTAAGGTCTCTTCTACCTCAAAAGTTATGGTCCTCTTACCTAGGCTACCCCACCACTGTTTGCTGTCCTCCTGCCTAGTAGAAATAACAGATACCATTCCTAGGTCTGCTTCCAAAGATGATTGGGGGAAAAGGAAATGACCCTATATGTTTTTAACAGCTCTCTTTGTGGTGGCAAAGAACTAGAAATCAAGGGGATGCCTGTCAATTGGGGAATGGCTGGACAAACTTGTGGCATCAGATCATGATGGAATACTACTGTGCTATAAGAAATGGTGAGCTCAGGGATTTTAAAAAACATGGGAAGACTTGCACAAAAGAATGAAGAGTGAAAGGAGCATAACCAAGGGAACACTGTATACAGTAACAGCAATATTGTTTTCAAAACAAGTCATTTTGACTACTATGAATACCCAAATTAACTACAAAGGACCTATGAAGGAAGATGCCATCTGCATCCAAAGAACTGAGAAATAGAAATACATACAGAATGATTATATGTATACACACACATGACTGTATACAATGGTTACTATATCTAGGGCAGGACGGGGGGAGAGGGAAGAAAGGGGGAAAAATATATGATACATATTTAACATATTTAAACTTTATTATATTAAAAGGAATAGCAAGTTGTATGTAATAGTTATACAATTTCATGCAAAAAAAAAGATGCTTGTTGGCATGGAAAAAAAAGAAAGAAAGAACAGAGCTGAGCCAGAGTTGACTACTAGCTAAAATAGAAAACTATCAGGTCTTGAACTGTAGCTATTCCTTTTACCCCTTCCAGCTCTATTCTCTACTCCAATGTAATGGAGGTCTGAGGCACAGAGAAAGATGAAATGATGGGAGTTTATGGTCAGTTAAGGAACCGCCCCATTGTTTTAAATCAAGGAAGTTGAACACGTAGATAATAGTGAGATCCAGGGGAATTATCATTGTTTGTAGTTGAGACAGAGAGGAGAATGTCATGGTACTTAAGGAAACTGAGGACCTGGGAAGGTTGAGGGAGCATCCATCCACATGACCTCTGAAAGGCAGAAATGGGAAGGAAAGAAGACACGTAAGAGAGATGCTGAACTCCTTGAGAAAGAAGGGAGAATGACCTGGAAGCCAGTAGAGAGCCAGTACTATGATCTGCATAGAGTAAAAACTGTTAAAGAAGGGGAAAGGAAGGGAGTAATCATTTATTAAGTGCTTACTATGGGCTAGGCATTGTGCACTATTACAAATATTACTTCATTTGATGTCTGCAACAGATCTGAGAGATAAAGGCTATAATTAATCCATTTTACAGTGGAGAAAGCTGAGTCAGACAGAAGTTAAATGACTTACCCAGGGTTACAAAGCTTGTGAGTGTCTGAGGCTAGATTTGAACTCAGATGTTCCTAACTCTAGCCCCAGGGCTCTGCCCACTATAATGCCTAGCTGCTTTGGTAGAAGCCATTTTCAAGGTGGTTAGAAGGAACCGAGAAGTTCAGTGACTTGATCAGGGTCATACAAATGGTAAATCACCAAGGCAAGATTCAAACTCAGATCCCCTAAATCCAAATCCAATGATGATCATTGAATCAGAAAGTACAAGGATCCTTATGTACAGATTAGTTGCCCTTGTTTCTATTTGTTTGACATCACTGATCTAGTCCATCTCTCCTCAATTTATACATGAGGAAACTGAATCCTAGAGAAGTTAAGTAACTTGCCCAGTGTCAAGAATGTGTGTTGTGGGTACATTTCCTACCTCTCCCCCAGATCTAAGTGTTAAATATGGACCTCCAGGATTCTGTTGCTTGGAACTGTCCTGGTCTCCTGCTCTGACTCTGGAATGGGCTTACCTAGCAGAGTAGCTTATGCCTTACTATCTGCAGGTTTCTAGCACACTTTTTAAATAGTCCTAGACTGGATGGAAGGGTTTATTAAGGTTTTCTTTGGTTTCTTTGTCATTGTTCCTTCTGGTGCCCATTAAGAACTCTATAGGAATACTTTGAGGAGAGTTGGACTCTTCCAGTACTTTTCACACTGCCTTTTTTTTTAAGCAATTGGGATTAAGTAACTTGCTCAAGGTTACATGGCCAGTTATTTCTGGGTGTGGTGCTAAGTATCTGAGCCCGGATTTGATCCCAAGTCATCCTGACTCTGGGGCCAGTGCTCTTACTCACTGAGCCACCTGGCTGCCCCTCACACTGCCTTCTTAATGAGAAATCTCCTGAATCTATTCTTTCACCCTCATAGAGACCTCCAATCTTTGTCCCCTTCAGTATATTCTCAGGCCATTACCCTGTTCTGACTTCACTTCCTTCCTTCCCAATCTTGATCCTAGAGTTAACTGATTCCATTCTACAGTCTTCATTCTTTAATCCCTTACACTCTTGTTCTATTATTACTCATCCCTTGCTAAACCCCAGCTTGTATTATTCACTATAGCAAGACAACCATTTTATTTTTCCTTAATCCATTCAATAGCTCACAAACCACAAAATGCATGCTAAACTTTCTTTTATCTTGTCCAGTTTCCCACACTTTTTTCTCCCCTCACCCTATTAGCTGAGATCCTTAGCTCTTACTTTACTGAGGAAAATTGAGTCCATTAATCCTGACCTCTTATTTTCCCCTTTTCTTTTTTTTCTTTTTAGAGGGGGGAAGGTAGGGCAATCGGGGTTAAGTGACTTGCTAAGGTCATAGTTTTGTGTTGTGTCTGAGTCTGGATTTGAACTCAAGTCCTCCTGACTCCAGGCCTGGTGCTCTATTCACTGTGCCACCTAGCTGCCCCACCCCTTTCTCATCTTAAAACCCCATAACATATGCCATCACTCTTACATTCCTCCAATCTTCAATAATGAGGTTACCCTTCTTCTTTCTAAGGCCAGGCCCTCTTACACTTCCCTCTTAAATGTGCCCTTAATTACATCCTTTTCTGTCTTGTCCAGAAGACTGAGCCTTCAATCTCTCCATATCAAAATGTACTGGTTTTTTGCAATGTTTTTTAGCATCTCTAGCATTTTAGTGTCTGGCATGCAGAAAGTACTTAATAAATGCTTTCTTACTGATTGTCTGAGTTATTGACTGCTTCCTTCCCTACTTTCAAATATACCCAAGTTTCTCCCATCCTTAAAAAAACAAATCTTCACTACATTGTGCCTTACCCCCCCAACTATCATGTTATATCTCTCCTCCTCCCTTTCTTATCCATACTCCTTAAATTCTCATTCTCTTGCTCACTCCTCAACCCTTTGAAATCTGGCTTCTAATCTCATCACTCAGATGAAACTATTCTTTCCACAGATCTAATGTCCTCTTAACTGACAAATCTGATGGTCCTTTCTTAGTCCTTATCCTTCTTGACCCCTCTGCTGCAATTTGCCTTTGTTAACCATATTCTCCTCATGGGCATTTTCTTCTTTCTGGGTTTCACACTACTTCTTGTTTTCCTTCCTAACCGCCTAACCATTTTATTTCCTTTGTGGCTTATCATCCACATCATGCCCCCTAACTTTGGGAGTTCCCCAGGATTCCATTCTTGGCCCTCTTCTCTTTATGACTTCATCCCTTCAGTTCAATTATCATTTCCATGTAGATATTTCCCAGAGCTATACATCCAGCCCCAAAGTCTCACTAAAATTTTGGTTTCACAACATTAATTATCTATTAGACATTTCAAACTGGATGTCCCAGAGACATCTCAAACTTAACAGGTCCAAAGAACTCAAAAAATTTCCCCTGCCCCACTTTCAAAATACCCACGGTTCTTCTAAACTTCCCTATTTTATGGAAAGTACCACCATTCTTCTAGTCTCCCAGGTTCATAACTTCAGTATCATATTCATCTCCTCATTCTTCCTCATCTCTCATATCCAATCAGTTGCCATATCTTACTGTGTCTATCTCTACAATATCTCTTAAAGCTGACCCCTTTTCTCCCCACCTTAGCTCAAGTTTTAAATCTATCCTAATAACCTCATAATTGGCCTCCCCACCACAAATATTTCCCTATTCCATTCCATCTTCCAGTGGTTTCCTTTAAGCCCTGACCCTACTCAGTAAACTCACGTGGCTCCCTATTGCTTCTAGGATAAAATACAAACAGCTCTTTCAAAACTCATCATAATCTGCCCTCAAACCTACCTTTCCAGGTTCATTGTACATCACTTCCCTTCTTACAGTGTGCAATCCAGTCAGACTGACTTTTTCTCTGTTCCTCATACACAGCTCTCCATCTCTGATCACCATGCCTTTGTACTGTCCAGCCCTGTGGTTGGATTGTATTCTCTCCTCATAGCTACTTCAAAGGATTCTTTTCCTTCAATATACAGCTTCTTCTAAACAATGCCTTCTCTAATCCACCCCCCCTTCCCAATTGGTGTTGCCCTTGGATTTGATTTCCATGTATTTATTTTGTACTTATTCTTCATATACTTGTAAGTGTACTTATTTTTAATTGTATTTAATTTCTATGTATTTATTTTACATTTTTATATACTTATATAGGTACTTGTTAACTCCTCTGTTAGAATGTAAGCTCTTTAAGCGTAAAGATTATTTCATTCTTTGTATTTGTATCTGCAGAGTCTACCTAGTACCTGACACATACCAAGAACTTAAAAATTCCTGTTTGATTTTTAACAGAAATGAGTGTTTTATTTTATCAGGTGATACCATCAATGATTGTATTAGTTTTGTTGTTAATATGATCAATTATGCTTATTATTTTCCTAATATTGAGTCAAGTATGCATTCCTACTATAAAACCAACATGGTTAAAGTGAATAACTTTTTCAACATGTTTCTGAATCCTCATTGCTAATATTTATGTATGCACAATAATTTGTGCATACATATTCATTAAAGATATATCTATAGTCTCCTTTCTCTGCCTTATGTCTATCAAGCTCAGGTATCAGAACCAAATTTGTCTAATAAAAGGAGTCTGGTAGAATGTTTTTATCTATTTTTTTTACAAACTATATAACTATCAGAGTTAATTATTCTTTGAATATTTGATAGGATTCATTTGTAAATCCATATGGGTCTATAATCTTTTCTCCTGTGAGTTTATGGTTTGTCAATTTCTTTTTCTAAGACTGAATTGTTTAAAATTTCTATTTTCATTCTCTTAACCTAGATATTTTACATTTTATAAATATTCATCTGATTAATTTCAGATAGCAATTTTACTGACATATAATTGGACAAAATAGTTTCTAATAAGTTCCATTAATTTTCACATTGGTTATGAATTTTTTTTAATCTCTGATTTTGTTTATTTGGTTTTCCTTTATTTAAAAAAATATATTAGCTAAGAATTTTTTCTGTATTGTTAGTCTTTCCAAACAACCGCCCCTAGTTTATTTATCAACTCAATGGGTTTTTGTTTGTTTTCAGCTTTGTTTATCTATTCTTTTATTATCTATATTTCAATGTTTGTGTTTAAAAAAATTTTAAACTGTAACTCCCAAAGGATTTTTTAATCTTTTAATCTAATTTTTTTAACCTTCGCACTGAAGCCATCAGAAATATTAAGGCATACTTGAACTTGGTTTGGAAGATCTCATTAAGTTCTCCACAGAACTCTATTTTTTCATCCTTTGCAACAGATGGCACATAAGATTTGATTAGCTGTATGAGGGCTTGTTTTCTTGTTTCAGAAAGAGATTACCCAGGGGAAGATGAGAGGAGGAGAAGAAGAGAAAAGAGACTGAAGAGACACTGGCCCCTAAAACAGACAGTAAGTACACTGTGTACAATATCACCAGAATCATACTTGAAGCATTTCCAGTTTGGAAGAACCTGCAAGAGCTCATGTTTTGCTAGAATAACCTTTGAGAAATAAGGGTGGTATAGAAGGACTTTTGTGGGGAACTGAGCAATATCACGGGCATTTGCACATCCTCCGCACGCACACACACACACACACACACACACACACACACACACACCCTATATTGTAATAGGAAGGAAATGTTAATGCATGTTAGACCAGCTAGATCAAGGTCACAATCAATACCTGATTAGATAAAGAGATAAATATGAAAGATCTAAGATTGACACCCATCTTGTCTAAATATTCAGAAAAAACAGGAAACTGTTGAAAGTTAAGGCAATGACTCGCTCATAATTTCTTTGACATGTTTGACTGAATCTGCTCTTTGCAGGCCCAAAGCGTCCAGAAATGACCTTGCACTGGCAAATTCCTGATCTCTTGGACAAGTAGTAAAACCAGGAAGTGAAGGGTAGCACCATTTTGTTGTATTCACTCATTTGTAACACTACAGAGGAAGTTAAAAGATGATGTGACATTTTGCTTCACAAAACAGTAAAAAGAAATTGAGGGGAAAATGAGTCTGCTGAAGACTTTATGTGAGATCAAGCTAAGAGAGCATCACAAAAGGAGGATTTGATGGCAATTGTAAGCCCTTTGATCCCATTCATATAAAGACATGTGTAAAAATAAATATAACACAAAGAATTTGCCAAGTAACTCAGTGGATAGAGCACTGAGCCTAGAGTCAAGAAAACCTGAGTTTAAATCCTACCTCAGACACTTATTAGCTATGTTACCCTGGGCAAGTCATTAAACCCATCTGCCTCAGTTTCCTCATCTGTAAAATGTGGATAATAATAGCACCTGCCACGAAGAGCTGTGAAGATCAAATGAAGTGATATTTGGAAAGCACTTGGCACATAGTGGGTGCTTTGTAAATGTCTATTCCCTTCCCTTTCTTTCCATAAGAGGTACAAAGTGATATGGTAGGATTTCTAAGGGAAAAGAGATCATTAGCATTTGGGATGATTCTGGACCTCAGAGGCTTTGAGGGATTTCTACAAGTATACATGGGATAGGAAAATGAGCTGTGGGAATGAATGAGATCATGGAGAAAGATAGAAGAGAGGGCTAAGAAAATGTCTAGGGAGATAGAATACTGGGCAGCTAAGTGGCACAGTGGATAGAATGCCAGTGCCAGAGACAGTGAGACTGATCATCCCAAGTTCAAATCTGGCCCCAGAAATTTACTAGCTATGTGATCCTGGGCAAGTCACTTAACCCTGTTTGCCTCAGTTATCTCCTCTGTAAAAATGAACTGGAGAGGAAATGGCAAACTACTCCAGTATCCTTGACAAGAAAACCCCAAATGAAGTCATGAAACGTCAGACACAACTGAAATGAATGAACAGATAAAATATTTATTAAGCATTTTCTGCCAAGTGGGTGAGGAGATAGTCCTTACTCACAAGCAGCTTATATTTTAATTGGAAGCAGGGGAAAGATAACACAGAAAGAGGAGCTGAAATAGTTGGAGGGGAAGGATATCCACATGAGGGCAAGGCATTTGTTG
Organism: Petaurus breviceps papuanus; assembly: GCF_028583685.1. NCBI lineage: Eukaryota > Metazoa > Chordata > Mammalia > Diprotodontia > Petauridae > Petaurus > Petaurus breviceps. The sequence continues at coordinate 68,852,647 of NW_027185764.1, forward strand.
AAGAGTATAAGAAGGCTGGGGAGTCAAGTTACGATGGGAGTGAAGCTTGGCTGGAGTCTCTCTTGAAATAGTGGACTGGGCTGACAGCCAATTATCAGGGGAGAGGGCCAAAGCTGAACATCAGGGAGCATTCGAAGTTCTGAGGCAGAAGGAAGGGAGTCCATAAAGTGTACACAGAATGTGCAGTGACAGTGAGAAGAGGACAAAGAGGATAGTGCAGCATCATAGAGGACAAGGGACAAGAATATTTCTGGAAAGAGGAGGAGGTGGTTGGCAATTTCAGTTATGACTACAGCTGAATGACACGAGCAGAATGCAGGTCACTGAATTTAGCAGTTAGAAGGGAAGGAGGAGAGATGAGGTAATGATAGGGGAAACATTCTGATGTGGAGAGGAGGGGAGAAGCAGGGCTGCCAGTCAGCTAAGATTTCATAATTGAAGTCAATTGCTTCTCACTGATGCGTCATGTTATGTATGGCCAGAGATTTTTAGTTTTGATTTTCAGTAATCCTAGAGTTATGAGAACTCATGTTCAGGACATTATGAGTTCAGTGAAGTAAGAGTCATCTCCTAAGAATCAAGGGGTAATCTGGTGTAATGGAGGAGCAGAAGAGATAAGGGCTTAAAGAATATGGGAAAAGGTTCCACAGCATTTCACAATCATTTTTTCATCATCATCCCAGCTTAGGTCAGTCACTGACTTTTAATTTATCTGATTTTTTTAAAGCTCCAGACACTTACATGCCATCTTTAGTGTCCATCCTAAGTGCTGTGAATCTGACCTGTGTGACAAATAAGTTCCTTCCTGAGTTTTGTCTGAAATTATTGACTTAAAATAAACCAATGTTTCTCTTTGTACAAAATTTCATGATTCCATACTCTGGATATTTCTTTCTCTTCTGGTTTGTACTTATTATTCTAAACAGAAAGGAAGGCATTACCTTTGATTTTCCCAGTTTTCTGGCTTCTGTTCCTAAAAAATATCATAATCATCTTTTCCACAAAAATAAGCCAAGAAAGGCAGATGTCGTCTTTTTTTTTTTTTAATCCAAAGAACAGTAGCCAGAACCTACTGCAACCTTCCTTTTGAGATGAGATGAAGACCCAGGGAGTTTAAACAACTTCCCCAGTCTCATAGCTTAGACTGACAGGGGAAATTTCACACAGAATGGCAACTATGAGATCATGAAAGTACTTAGGGAAGAGTTTATAGATCCTCTGTCTTGTAATTCATTGAAAGTATGATGAATTCCTTATTGGTATAAAGAAGGGCCTTGCCTTCCCTCTTCCTCATCAGCATGCATATGGATTTTCTATTTCCTGTCAGCTTACTGTGTAGTGACAAAAAGCCTTTTAAATTTGTGGATGAGCCAGAACTGAACATGCATATAAAAGACCAAACAGATGAAAACTCCTCTCTTCCCTGGTGGCAAGTGAAGTAAGAACTGCTTGCTATAGGCTTCCATGTGGGAGGAGAGAAGGCAGCAACAAAAATGGCAGCTGCCTTATTTTCCCACCCAGGAGTCTGTCTCTCACCATCTTCAGTGACTTAATATCAGAGATGGAATGGATAAGGTTAGGACCTTGGGAGCTTCAAAAGGTTGATAAAATCACCAGAGGTCTAACAACCAGTTGCTGCTAAAGTCTTCTAGTAGATGCAATAGGCCAACAGGAAACAAAGAGCCCTTTACATCAATGTTTCCAGAAAGAGGCTTACTAAGTCTCCATGTAGCTGAATGCAGCAGACAGAGACTAATGAACATGCTCTAAGGACTGGGCCCTCATTGGTCAGTTCTACTCTTAGACTAGTGGTTGTGAGATGGTTTCAGAATTGTTCTACCTGATGTGAAAGCATGAACCAACTGACCTCTGGTTGGCTCTTACAGATCAACCACCAGGATACCTCTAAAGTCTAAACTGATAGATCCACTCTAGGTCTGGAATTGGTGGAAGAAAATTACAGATTCATAAAGCATTTCTTTCTCCTCATTGCCCCTTCCCAGATTTCAAGAAGGCAGAAATTAGCAGGTCCTCCACTTAAGTGGAGGGCATAGTAAAGCCTGTCTCTTATCTCCTGAGCTTTTTATTTGATACTGTGGGTAGATGATAAAGTTGCCACCCATTGGACTCAAGTTCTCCACCTTAGGATCATTGGGGTAAAGGAGCATATAGTTAGAAGAGACTAGAGACCATCAAGCCCAGTCCCATCATTTTACAGATGAGAAAGATAACAAGGTTAAGTCTCATATAGCTAGTAAATGTTCCAAGATGGGATCTGAATCCTGATCTTCCAAATCTTCAGTACCCTCTGACCTTCTTATTGGAAAGCTGGAGGGCAGAGTAAAGAGCTCCTCGCAAAGCCTCCATTTAAACAGGACTCACAGACCAGCATTAGTTACATTCCCTGACCTAGACTCCACCACTTCTCCTTCGCCCCCACTTTTGACCTTTCTTTTGTGAGTTGTCTTTACCTATTAGATTGGAAATTCCTTGAGGACAGAGAACATTTTTTCTTTTTTTGTATCCCCAGAACTTTAGCATAGTGTTTGGTATGTAGTGGGCACTTAATAAATGCTTACTTTCTGACTGATTCCAGACACTAAATCCAGTGCCCTATCCACTGGTGATGCCATGAATACTTACCCTCCAATGTACTTATCTGTGTACATGCTATATCCTTGAGGGCAAATATGTTTTGGTTTTGCATACCTAGCATGGTACCATGAGCAAAGTAGGCACTTTTAGTAAATATTTGATATGTTGAATTGTTGAACTTCAGAGTTGGATTCTGGGACCTTAGAGATTATTTATTCTGGTTGAATATGATACTTTGTTCCCTTCCCCTCATTTTTCAACTTAACACTCTCTTAAGTTAGGTCATCCAAGTTCCAAGCTCTCTTCCTGGATGTACCACATCCCTTGCCAGGCATCCAACATTCCTGTATATGAAGCAATGTTTCAGAAAACCACGCTACATCCTGTTTTCCTGCCATCTTCATATCAAATTGCTCACTCCTCAAATTTAACTTCTCTTCTAAATGCCCTACATTCCTTTGGCATTGCTGATGAAAATACCACATGGGCCCTCAACTTTTTCATTTTTCTGCTCAACTTTAAAACCCAGGAGGTCTTGGGGTTTGGAAGTAGGAGTTCAATCCTCATTTACAAATTCAGATCTCAGATAATTCACGTCCCAGTCCTCTGATGGTAAAGGCAAGGCTTTTCTGAACGTGATTTTATAATCAATGGCCACCAAATTTCCTAGGGAGGTATCATGGTGCCATATAAAGAGCACTGCCCCTGGAACCAGAGGACCTGAGTTGGAATTTTGGCTCTGCTGCTTACTACCTGTGAGACCTTGAGTAATTTAATTAACCTCTGTGAGTCTTAGGTCCATTATCTATAAAGTGAAGGCTTGGATTAGATGGCTTCTAGGGTCACATTTAAGTCTAAATCGAAGATCCCTGCACATACTGTCTGGTTTGGGGAGCAGGGTGGAACAGTGGATAGAGTGCTGAGCCTAGAGTCAGGAAGACTCATCCTCCAAGGTTAAATCTTAGTTCTTGATAAGAAGACAAATGATCAGAGAAGGCAGAAAAGGAAGAGGAAAATGGAGACAGTTGTCAAGACTAAACAGAGCAGTTCTCCTATACTTTCTTCTCTCCCTTCTCTCCTTGTTCAAAATACATTCATGAAGGTAGACTGCATATGGACAGGAGGAAGATGAGATACCTACTAACTACAAAACTGTGAGGGCAAAGATGTGTTTACATGGCTTTCCTTTTCTGACTGCCTCAATAAAGATGGAACAAGAGGGAATTGGAGTGTTGAGAAAACACTTTCATTAGGGTTGGAAGAGAACCTCCTTTGGTCAGTATCTTCACAAAGAACCCTATGAACTTTCCTGGGGATGAAAAGTGAAATCTCAATTATCATTACAACTCCTAGGAATTTCAAAGAACATTGGAATTAGTTATCACAAGACCTGGATCCAAGCTTTGGTTCCACCACAAAACAGTCATATGGCCTAGGGCAAATTACTTAATTTCCCTTCACCTCAGTTTCCTTAGCTACAAAAATGAACGGATTATAAATAAATTAATTCTAAAACTGCTAAGATTTCCACAGTGAAGTAAATGTGAAAGTACATATCAAAGTCATGAAACTCAAAGACTGAACAGATGTTTCAGGAAATTACAGTGGTTATTGACTAAGATTTCCATCTCAGATAACAGAGGGGCAAATTACTTTTTTTTTCAATCCAGAGCTTTAATAAAGTGACTAAAATAGTCATAACTTTTAACCAAGAAATTCCACTGCTAGAAATATACCATAAAAAGGTCAAAGGCCCCATATATCACAAAAATATTTATAGTAGCACTTTTTGTAGTAGCAAAGAATTAGAAATGAAGAGCATGCCCACAAATTGGTGAACAGCTAAATGTAATTGTAAAGAAAAACATAAGCAAAACTGAACACTACAATAATGATCAAACAAGAAGATATGAAAAAAATGTACCTCCCTCCCTTTGAAGAAGTGGCTGACTATGAGTATGGAACACTGTGTACACTGTCAGATTCAGCTGAAATGCTGGTTAATTTTACTAAACTGCTGTTGCGAAAGATGGCTTGCTGGGTAGAGGTGAGGGCTATATTCAGAAATGAAGGTGATATAACAATAAAATTTAACCATCCCCTTATAATCCCTCCAAATCTCAAAGTGTTTAGATTCCATAGAAATAAAATTCATAATTTTCAAGGATTCTGAATGTACCTGATTCCATTCACTGTTGATTCTCAATATAATGCAGTAATCATTTCTTGGTTTCAAGGGTGCATTGTAAAACTTCCCATAGTACAGTCTGTCTCCGAGAGAGATCTCTCGGGCATCAGGGATGTCTTTGGCCAGGATTTCTGCAGTCACATATCCCTTGGTACTTGAGCCATTGCTGAAGAAAGTAGTATCTTGTATAGAGTCACAGGGAAAATTGCTCTGGAGAGTCAAGGGCAGTACCAACACTTGATATGAACTAGAATAAAACAGAAAAGCGCACATCAGATCAAAGACCCATCTGATTTTACTAGACCAAACATATGTCTGGGGCTCAGAAAATACGGGCATCATTTCAGAAAACAATGAAAAATATTCCTACCAGATTATGAATGGAAATCAGAGTCAATTCTGACCTTAAGTGCTAGGAGAGTTTTATGAATTGGTTTGTGTATTTTTACACAAAATTTGCAATATTTGTACTCACATTGTCCAACATGAACCTCCTTCATAGTTATTAATCTGCTTTGCAGATGCCCACAACACTAAAATAAGGAAATGAAAATATTGGCCTTCAACAAGTGCCCTTGGTGTTCTGAAGTTGATCTAAATTAATTCTTCATGTGGTCAGAAAGAAAAGCCCTATTGTAAAAAATGGACAGTATAATCACACCTGTCAGATTGGCTAACATGACAAAACAGGAAGATAATAAATGTTAGCAAAGAGGTGGAAAAATTGGAACACTGATGCATTGCTGATGGAATTGTGAGCTGATCCAAACATCCTGGAAAGCACTTTGGAATTATGCCGAAAGGGCTATAAAAATGTGTATATCAGCATACTGATCCAGTAATACTACTTCCAGGTCTGTATCCAAAAGAAATCATAATAAGGGGGAAAGACCCACATATACAAAAATATTTACAGCAGCTCTTTTGGTAGTGGCCAAGAATTGGAAATTGAGGGGATGCCCATCAATTGAAAAGTGGCTGAACAGGTTGTGGTATATGAATGTAATGGAATACTGTTGTTCTATAAGAAATGATGAGCAGACAGATTTCAGAAAAACCTGGACTTACATGAACTGATACTGAGTGAAGAAAGCAGAACCAGATGAATATTGTACACAGTAACAGCAACATTGTGCAATGACCAACTTGGATAAACTTAGTTCTTCTGAGCAATGCAAGGATCTAAGGCAATTCCAAAAGACGCGTGATGGAAAATGCTATCCACATCCAGAGAAAGAACTATGGAATCTAAATGTAGATCAAAGCATATTATTTTCTCTCTCTCTTTTTTTTGGTTTTTTATTTTTTTCTTTTTTGTAATTTTCCCCTTTGGTTCTGATTCTTCTTTCACAACATGATTAATGAGGAAATAAGTTTCATATGATTATACATGTATAACCTATATCAGATTGCATGCCATCTTGGGGAGGGTGGGGAATTGAGGAAGGGGGGAATTTAGAACTCAAAATCTTATAAAAGTGAATGTTGAAAGCTAAAAATAAATAAATCAATTAATAAAAAAATCACAGAAAAGGAAAAAAAGAATAGTGTAGCTACTTTGAAGATAGTCAATCATAGGGAATAGAGAAAAAATAGACCTTAGAGAATATCAATTCAATCTCATTTTACAAATGAAGAAACTGAGGCCCAAGGAGGTTAAGTGACTTATTGAAGATCATATAGCACAAATGGGATTCATATCCAAATTTTATGTCAAGTTCATGCTCTTTATTCTGTACTACATTTAAGAAGGGCAACTAATTGCTAAATTCTTCAAAAAGGAACTAGTCAATCACATGGGCTCTCAAAAGAGAGTTCAGTATGTTCTCTAAATGAGAGGCAGAATGTTATAGGTAATACAGTCCTGGTTCTGGAGTCAGGAAGACTTGGGTTCAAGTCTTGACTCTGACTTTGTGACTATAGACAAGTCATTTGACCTCTATAACCCAAGCAACTTTCCAAGAGGAGTTGCCATACCCAAAGTTTCTTCCACTTCTGGAAACACAGTTCTTTCTCTAGGGATGGATAGCATTTTTTGTCTTAAGTCCTTCAGAGTTGTCTTGGATCACTGTATTACTGAGCATAGCTAATCATTTTACAATATTATTATTACTTTGTACACAGTACATTTCACTTTGCATCAGTTTATGTAAGTCTTTCCAGACTCTTCTAAGAGCATCCTGTTCATCATTTATTACAGCATAATAATATATCATAACCACATACCACAATTTGTTCATCCCCAATTGATGGACATACCCTCAATGTCCAATTCTTTGCCATCAGAAAAGAGCTGTTATATATATTTTTGTACATATAGATCCTTTTCCTTTTTTTTTTTTTTTATCACTTTTGGGATACAGACGTAGTAGTGGTACCGCAAGGTCAAAAGGTATGCATGATTATATAGTCCTTTGGGGATAGTTCCAAATTGCTCTATAGAATGGCTGAACCAGTTCACAGTTCCACCAACATTGCATTAATATCTTATTTTTCCCATATCCCCTACAACATTGGTCATTTTCCTTTTCTGTCCTATTAGCCAATCTAACAGCATAAGGTATGTTAGAATTGTTTTAATTTGCATTTCTCCGATTAGTAATGAGTTAGAGCAATAGATAGTTTTGATTACTTCATCTGAAAAGTAATCATATCTTACGATCATTTATCAATTGGGGAACGGCTCTTATTTTTATAAATTTGACTTAGTTCTCTATATGCTTGAGAAATGAGGCCTTTATCAGAGAACTTGCTTCAAATTTTTTTCAGTTACTACCGATAACTGTATTTCCCTCCATCCTATCTCCCCACACACGTTTACTCTCTCTTTTTGCACTATCTCTCCTCAAAAGTGTCTTGTTTCTAACTTTTCCCTCCCCAATATGTCCTCCCTTCTATCAACTCCCCCCATTTTCTTATCCCCTTCCCCACCTACTTTGCAGTAGGGTAAAATAGATTTCTATACCAATTACATGTGTATGTTATTCCTTCTTTGAACCAATACTGATGAGAGTAAGGTTCACTCGCTCCCTCTTATCTCCCCCATCACTATAAAATTTTTTCTTCTTTTATGTGAGCTAATTTACCCGATTGTACTTTTCTCTTTCCCTTTCTCCCATTCCATTCCTTTCTTAGCCCTTAATTCTATTTTTTTAGATAAAATCTCTTCATATTCAACTCACACCTGTGCCCTCTGTCTATATATACTCCTTCTAACTGCCCTAATAATGAGAAAGTTCTTATGAGTTATAAGTATCATCTTCCCACATAGAAGTGTAAACAGTTTAACCTTATTAAATCCTCCATGATTTCCTTTTGCTGTTTGCCTTTTTATGCTTCTCTTGAGTCTTGTATTTGAAAATCAAATTTTCTATTCAGCTCTGGCCTTTTCATCAAGAATGCTTGACTAGGGAAGGTGGCTTAGCCATATGTGATCTTAAATTGTATTATAAAGCAGCAATGATCAAAACTACTTGGTACTGGATTAGAAATAGAGTGGTGGATAATTGGAATAGGTTGCGTACACAAGACACAGTAGTAAATGAAAATAGTAATCTACTGTTTGATAAACCCAAAGACCCCAGGTTCTGGGATAAGAACTTACTATTTGACAAAAACTGCTGGGAAAGCTGGAAAATAGTAACGGAAGAAACTAGGCATAGACCAATATCTTACATCATATACCAAAGTAAAGTTAAAATGGGTACATTATAGAGATATAAAGGCTGATGCTATAAGCAAACTGGGAGAGCAAGGAATAGTTTACCTGTTGTCAGGTTTATGGAGAAGGGAAGAATTTATGAGCAAAAAAAGATAGAGAACATTATGAAATGCAAAATGGATGATTTTGATTACATTAAATTGAAAAGGTTTTGCACAAAGTCAATGCAATCAATATTAGGAGGGAAGCAGAAAACTGGGAAATAATTTTTACAACCAGTAACTCTGATAAAAGCCTAGTTTCTAAAATGTATTGAGAACTGAGTCAAATTTATAAGAGTACAAGTCATTCCCCAACTGATGAGTGGTCAAAGGATATGAACAGGCAGTTTTCAGATGAAGAAATTGAAGCTATCTACAGTCATATGAAAAAATGCTCTTAATCACTACTGATTAGAGAAATGCAAATTAAAATAACTCTGAGGTGGCACCTCACACCTATTATATTAGCTAACATGACAAAACAGGAACACAGTAAATGTTGGAGAGATGTGGGAAAATTGAGACACTAATGCATTGTTGGTAGAGTTGTGAATTGATCCAACCATTCTGGAGAGCAATCTGGAAATATGCCCAAAGGGCTATAAAAATGTGCATAACCTTTGATCCAGCAATACCACTTCTAGGACTGTGCTCCAAAGAGATCATAAAAATGGGGAAAGGACCCACATATACAAAAATATTTATAGCAGTTCTTTTTGTGGTGGCCAAGAACTGGAAATTGAGGGAATGTCCATCAGTTGGGGAATGGCTAAACAAGATGTGGTATATGAATGTAATAGAATACTATTGGTCTATAAGAAATAATGAACAGGCAGATTTCCAAAAAACCTGGAAAGACATATATGAACCGATGTTGAGTGAGGTGAGGAGAACCAGAACACTGCACACAGTAACAGCAACATTTTGCAATGACCAACTGGGATAGACTTAGCTCTCCTCAGCAATGCAAGATTCTAAGGAACTCCAAAATGTTCATAATGGAAAATGTTATCCACATCCAGAGAAAGAACTTTGTAGTCTGAATACAGATCAAAGCATACTATTTGCTCTCTATTTTTTTTTGTTTCTTCTTTCTCATGGTTTTCCCATTGGTTGTATTTCTTCTTTACAACATGACAAATATAAAAATATGTTTAATATTAATGTATGTATATAGAACCTATATCAGATTGCATGCCATCTTGGAGGGGAGGGGTAAGAGGTGAAGAAAATTTAAAACTTAAAAGTTTGTGAAGAATGTTTAAAACTTAAAATTAATCAATTAATTTAAAAAAGAATGCTTGAAAGTCCTCTATTTCATTAAATTTCCATTTTTTCCCTGAAGGATATTACTCAGTTTTGCTAAGTAGGTGATTCTTTGTTGCAGTCCTACTTCTTTGTCCTCTAGAATATCATATTACAATTATCCAATCCTTTAATGTAGAAGCTGCTAAATCTATGGCTCCACCATACTTTAATTGTTTCTTTCTGGATGCTTCAATATTTTCTCCTTAACCTGGGACATCTGGAATTTGGCTATAATATTCCTGGAAGTTTTCATTTTGGGATTTCTTTCAGGAGGTAATCAGTGGATTTTTTTTTCTTTCAATTTCTATCTTACCCATTGGTTCTAGAATATCAGGGCAGTTTTCCTTGATAATTTTTGAAAGATGATGTCTAAGCTTTTTTTTTTAGCCACGGATTTCAGGTAGTCTAGTAATTTTTAATTATCTCTCCTGGATCTATTTTCCAAGTCAGTTGTTTTTCTTATGAGATATTTCACACGGTCTTCTATTTTTCATTCTTTTGATTTTGTTTCATTATTTCTTGATTTCTTGTAAACATTAGTTTCCATTTGCCCAATTCTAATTTTTGAGGAATTCTTTTCTTCAGTGAGCTTTTGTACCTCCTTTTCCATTTGCCCAATTCTACTTTTTAAGGAGTTCCTCTCTTCATTGATTTTTTGTGCCTTTTTTTCCATTTGGCCAATTCTGCTTTTGAAAGCATTCTTCTCCTCAATGGCTTTTATGTACTTTTTTTTTTTTTTTTTACCATTTGGCCTATTTCTGTTTTTTAAGGTGTTATTTTATTTAGTATTTTTTTGTGTCTCCTTTACCAAGCTGTTTTTCATTATTGTCTACCATTGCCCTTCTCTTCCCAATTTTTCCTTTACCTCTCTTTTTTGATTTTCAAAATACTTTTTGAGTTCCTCCATGGTCTGAGATGAATTCACATTTTGCTCAGAGGCTTTAACTTTGTTATCTTCTTCTGAGTGTGTACTTTGATCTTCCCTGTCACCACTGTAACCTTCCATGGTGAAATTTTTTTTCTGTTATTTGCTCATTTTCCAGCCTATTTCTTTTTTTTTCCCCAAATGCTTTATTAACTTCTGGTTTACATCATTCATTTCCACCAGATTTTGAGTTATAAATTTTTTCCCCATTTTTCCCCTACCTACCGCCCCAAAATAGCAGTCCCACAGTATATCCCCTCCTCCAGTCTGCTTTCTCCCATATCTTCTCCCATACCCCCTTTGACTCTTCCAGTAGGGCATGGTGGATCTCTATGCCCCAGTGCCTGTATACCTTATTTCTCAATTACATGTAAAATTGTATTAATAGTGTGTGTGTGTGTATATACATACATATGTATATATATACATATATATATATATATATATACACGCATTTTTTTAAACATTTGATTTTAAAACTTTGAATCCCAGATTCATTCCCTTCCTCCCTTGTCACCCACCCTTACTGGGAAGATAAGCAATTCAGTATAGGTTGTACATGTGTAGCTATGCAAACCATTACCATAGTATTACCATAGATATATTGTAAAAGACTGACTATATTACCATAACATTACCATAGTATTACCATAGATATATTGTAAAAGACTGACTATATTTCCCTCCATCCTATCCCACCTCCCACTTGTTCTATTCTCTACTTTGATCTTGTCCCTTTTCAAAAGTGGGTGCTTCCAACTTCCCTTCCCCCCAGCCTGCCCTCCCTTCCATCATCCCCTCTCTCATCCCCTTTCCCCCTACTCTTCTGTAGGGTGAGATACCCTACTTAGTGTGTATGTCATTCCCTCCCTGAGCCAAATTCAATGAGAATAAGGTTGACCCATTCCCTTTTGCCCTCCTGTTCCCCTGTCCATTGTAACCATTTTGCCTTGCCACTTCTATATGAAATAGTTTACCCCATTCTATCTCTCCCCATCTCCCCTCATCATTCCCTCTCTCACCTCTTAATTCCACACTTTAAGTATCATCTCTTCCTATTAAACTGGTCCTGTGCCATCTATCTATGTATACTTGTAAATATATATACACACATTCACATATGTATTCATATGCCCATATACCCTCCTATATATACATATTTCTATTCCCTTCAAATATTTCCATACTGAGAAAAATTTCACCAGTTACACTTATCGTTTTTCCATGTAGGAATGTAAATAGTTCAACTTTGATAAGATCCTTATGATTTCTTTTCCCTGTTTACCTTCTCATGCTTCTCTTGCTTCTTGTATCTGAATGTCAAATTTTCTATTCAACTCTGGTTTTTTCATCAAGAATGCTTGAAAGTCCTCTTTTTCATTGAATGACCATATTCTCCCCTGAAACATGACACTCAGTTTTTCTGGGTAGGTGATTATTGGTTTTAATCTCAGCTCCTTTGACCTCTGGAATATCATATTCCAGGCCCTTCTATCCCTCAGTGTAGAAGCTGCCAAATCCTGTGTTATCCTGATTGTTTCCACAATATTCAAATTGTTTCTTCCTGGCTGCTTGTAATATTCTCTCCTTGATCTGGGAATGTCAGAACCTGGCTATAATATTCCTAGGAGTTTTCTTTTTGGGATCTTTTTCAGGAGGTGATTGGTGGATTCTTTCAACCTCTATTTTGCCCTCTTGTTCTAAAACATCAGGGCAGTTTTCCTTGAGAATTTCTTGGAGGATGATTTCTAGGTTCTTTCTCTGATCATGGCTTTAAGGTAGTCCAATAATTTTTAAATTATCTCTCCTGGATCTATTTTCCAGGTCAGTGGTTTTTCCAATGAAATTTCACATTGCCTTCTATTCTTTCATTTGTTTGGATCTGTTTAACAGCATCTTAATTTCTCATAAAGTCACTAGCTTCCATTTGCTCCAATCTAATTCTGAAGGAATGATTCTCCTCAGTGAGTTTTTGAGATTCTTTTTCCATCTGGCAAATACGGCTTTTCAAGGCATTCTTCTCCTCATTGCCTTTTTGAGCCTCTTTTACCATTTGACTTAGTCTATTTTTAAGGTGTTATTTTCCTCAGTCAGGCTGTTGATTCTCATTTCATAATTTTCTTGCATTGTTCTTATTTCTCTTCCCAATTTTTTCCTCCACTTCTCTTATTTGCTTCTTAAGGTCCTCTATGGTCTGTAACCAGTTCATATCTTTCTTGGAAGCTTTTGGTGCAGGAGTTCTGACTTCACTGTCTTCTTCCCATTCCATGCTTTGATCCCTTTTGTCACCAAAATAGGAATGTAAAGTTGGGGTGCTCTATTTATTTTGCTTCTTTTGCATGCTCATGTTGCCACTCAGTCACTTGACCCCTGGGCTTTTTGCCACAATAGGACTCTTCCAGACTATTTCTTGACATTTAACTCCTTGTTAAAGAAAGGCTCTGCTTCCAGGGTGGAGGGCATGGTCCCAAGCTGCAGGGGTTTTGTGTAACTGTTTTCAGAGATACTTCTAGGGAATTGTAAGTTTTTATTTCTTTCAAGATAGTATGATCTAAGGAGAGGTGTGTTTACCACTCTCCTGGCCTATGCTCTGGTCTGTGAGTGAACTGTCCTGGAACTGTGATGGGCGTCTTTGCTCCACTGCAGCCACAAAATCTGCTACACTAGTACTATTCCTAGCCCCCAGGACCACTACCCAGGACTGTGACCTGGATCCAAGTATGGGTATAGCAACAGAGTCCTGTCTCAGTGCCAGTAAAAAGCCTCATGTAATCTCTATTGACCAGGTCTTCTATGCACTTTCCATCTGTTGCCTGAAAGCTCTGGAAACAGCAGCTGCCACTGCTGAGTCGCTGGTTCCCAAGGCTTGCTCCCCAGGTTGGAGCCTACACTGGACTGTGTTCCACTCTCACCCTGGTGTGACAGAACTTTTCTGTCAATCTTCTAAGTTGTCTTTGACTGGAAAATTATTTTACCCTGTCATTTGGTGGGTTTTGCCATTCTGGGAATTATTTTATGGCATTATTTAAAGATTTTCAGAGCTGCTGCCCTTTCTCTGCTATCTTGGCTCCACCTCCCCAAATTATTTTTAAAGGAAAGAGTAGGAATGGGTACACCATAAAGCCAAATGACCTCCTCTTTGATGGAAAAAAATTTTGAAATGTAAAATGTCATATTTATGTAATTTATATGATTTATTAGACAGAACAATTCCTGCTTTAGTTGCAAATACTACAAAATACCCACAAGCAGACACAGTATTTTTAATAACATATTTAGCTCTTTGTGTTAATTCTTTATACAACTAATAGAAAGTCTACCAGCAGAAACTACAGTTAAAATCTCAATATCAATAAAAATGAGACGCACAGGGTTGAAATCAGCTCCAGGTGTATAGAACAGGTTTGTTTTTTATAAGAATGTAGTGATCTTTCAAAACTAATCAAGTTTATAATAGCCCTGGAGATGAAGCCATAAGATCTGTGGCTTAATTCTGCCCTTTACTGACTGAATGACCCTAGATAACTCTTTTTGAGCCTCAATTTCCTCCACTGTAAAAATAAGAATAATGACACTTGTGCTGTCTGCCTCCTGGTTTTTGTAAGGATCTGTTATGCAACCATTAAGTACCATATATGTACACTATAATAAGAACTGATAGTTTAGCAGCATTCCAAAGTACAATTTTCCTCATAAACCATTCCTATGGATTGTATCAACAAAATTTACATTTTTGCACTCTTATTGTCCAACACCAAGCCCGTCCATATATGTGTGTGTGTGTGTGTGTATGTATGTATGTATATGTATATATACTGATCTACTCTGTAGTTCTCAATGACACCAGAAAAAGAAAACAAAAATATTGGCCTTCAACAAGTATTTACTGAAAACCATAGGTCTCTAGAAACCTAGATTTCAATTTCATCTTTAATGGGGTAGGGGCAGGGAGAAGAGAATGGAAAGGCACAGAAATATCACTGGCATCTTGGTTTACAAAGAGTTTTACATGGATTGTATCCTGTGAGCTTTACAACAACACTATGAGGTAGGCACTATTGTTATCCTCTTTTTGTTGTGGTTGTTGTTGAGTTGTTATGTTCTGTGTGACTCTTTGTGACTCCCATGGACCACAGAAGCCAAGCCCTTCTACCTCTCACTGTCTCTCAAAGTCTGTTCATGTTCATCTTCATTGCTTACATTATTCATCTCATCCTCTGCCACTGTCTTCTCCTTTTGCCTTCAATCTTTCCCAACATCAGGGTCTTTTCCAATAGGTCCCATCTTCTCGTTAAGTAGCCAAAATTATTTGAGCTTCAATTTCCAGTGAATAGCCTGAATTAATTCCATTAAGTGTTGACTAATCTAAACTCCTTGCTGTCCAAGGAACTCTCAAATGTCTTCTCCAGCACTACAATTCATAATTATCAATTCTGCCATACTCAGATTTCCTAATAGTCCAACTCTCATAGCCATATATTGCTACTGGAAAAACCATAGCTTTTACGGATGGGGAAACTGAATCCTAGAGTCATATACCGTGTTTCCCCGATAATAAGACCTATCCCGAAAATAAGCCCTCCCCTTACTGTGTAAGATTCCTCTAAAATAAGCCCTCCCCCGAAAATAAGCCCTATTGAGATTGCTACTGTAGTGAAGGTGATCCCCTGCGCTACACGCTACATTACGGTACCCTCTGTATGCACCATCCCCCCCCGCCCCATGAAACGCACGCCGCGCTCCGAGCTGCATCCAATCAGAGCTGCAGCAGTGAGCGCGTCATCCTGTTCTTCCCCAGTGATTTGCTTATTGAATAAAGGTACATTTTTTTGTTCACATTTACCTGTTTATTAAAATTGCTGTCAATGTTCATTAAAATAAGCCCTCCCCTGAAAATAAGCCCTCTGGTGTTTTTCTGTCCAAAAAAATAATAAGACAGTGTCTTATTATCGGGGAAACACGGTAGCAGGTATATGAGGCAGGATTTGAACTTGGGTCTTCCTGACTCCAAGTCCCAGTTTTCTATCCTTTATACAACCTGGCATTGCACTCATCTCTACTGTGTAAACTACAGGAAATGTCCTCTTTTCAGCCATGTGTCTGTTGACTGCCATTCTCAGAGGGCAAACAATGCCAGGCTTCAACTTGGTAAAGTGAAGCTGCTTTCTTTAATCATAATAACAGCTAGTATCCATAGCTTTAAAGTTTGCAAAGCACTAATATCATTTAATCTTTGAAACAACCCTGTAGGGTAGGTGCTATTATTATTCTCATTTTACACATGAGGAAACTTATGCAGAAAGGGATTAAGTGACTTACTCAAAGTTGGCACAGCTAGTAAGTGACTAAGGCAAGGTCTTTCTGACTCCAAATCCAACACTCTATTATTCCACCTAGTCTTAATTCTAACTCTCTTTCAGGATGCCATCATTGGTCACACTGATCTACTTCATCTTAAGAAAGCACTACTCCCTTCCTTGGGATAGACAAACTGATTTCTCTTTTATCTGATGTGTAATTTCATGAGTATAAGGAGTTCCTCTACCAAAGCAGGTCCATGACTTCTAGGCAATTTAGTCTTCAGGGGCAATGAGTGGTTAAGTGATGTGCTCAGAATCATACAATACTTCCACTTGAAGGCAACACTTGAACTTGAGTCTCCTTGACTCTAAATCTAACTCTCAGTACGTTACTCTGCAATTCCTCTCATGAAATACAAGTTTAACATTGACTGCAAAACTTTATTCAAAACGCCTTTGGACATAGGCCATCTGTAGATTAACAGAAAAGCAGGAGAAATGAGTCTATGTGCCCAAGAGGCAAAGTGGCAGAGAAAAAAACAGAATCCTAGCAGCCTGGTTCACAACCCATCCTCTACCTGTGACTCTCGTAACCTTTGGTAAGTCATTTAAACCTTAAGCCTCAGTTTGCCCTGTTGTAAAATGAGACTGAACTAGATCAATGGTAAGAAAATTTTTTAAGAGCCCTATTTTTTAAAAAAGGAGCCCTATGGGTGGCATATTGACTTAGAAAATTCCAAATTGACATCATATATGTCATACTGTATTTTTATTTCTTAAACATTTTTCTCAAGTATGTTTTCATTTGGTTCTGGCCACATAGGAGTTTTGCAAGCCTCTTATACAGCAGCATACAGGCTGTGAGTATGACAACTCTAGAAAATTCTAAATCTATGATTCAATCCTGCCTCTGACACTTTATTTCCCTGGGTCTTAATTTCCTAGATGGCCTCTGAACTTCCTTACATGACAAAATCTATGATTCTATGATTCCCTGATCCCACACAATGTTCCTATATGTCATCTCATGCCGTCTTTCTTACCTGACAATGTCATGAGAATTATCACTTAGGACAGTGGTTCTCAAACTGTGGTGGCAGGATTCTTTTACACTTTTAAAAATTATTGAGGACTCAAAAAAAAACCTTATGTTATGGAGATTATATTTATTGATATTTACTGTATTAGAAATGAAAACTGATTAAAATATTTGTTAATTCATTTCAAAATAGCAATAACAAACCATGTTAACATACTATATTTTATAAAAAATAATGGTATTTTACTAAAAAATCAGTGATTAGAGTGGAAGTCATATATTTTTGCAAATTTCTTTAATGTCTATTTTAATAGAAGAAAACTAAATTCTGCTGTATGCTACTGCATTCGATCTGTTGTGATATATTGTTTTGATTGAAGTCTATATGAAAAAAATCTGGCATCACACAGATGCATAGTTGGAAAAGGGAAGGGTATTTTAATAAACCCAAAAAGCTTTGTATTATTATAAAAACATTTTTGACCTCAGGAGGCACCTAGATAGTTCAGTTCTAGTGGAACACTGGGCCAAGAGTCAGGAAGACGTGAGTTCAAATCTAGCCTCAGCCCTAACTAGCTGTATGACCCTGGGCAAGTCATTTAGCCTCTGTTTGCCTTAATCCAATGGAGAAGGAAATGGCAGACACTCCACAACCTTTCCCAAGAAAACTCCAGGTACATTATTGGCATGTTATGGTTGATAGGTCATGAAGAATTGGATACAACTGAACAACAAAAATTTTCAGTTCATGGAATTCCTGGAAGGGGTTCTTTGGACCCATGGGAGTCTGTGGACCACATTCTGAGAACCATTAGCTTAGAAGAAGGACAGAACAGCATAACCTGATGGACCAGGAATTGAAATATATCATTATAAAATGAGAAATTAGAAAAAATGAGGACTAGAGAAGGGAAGTGACTTTTCTAAGATCACAGAGATAAATGGCAGATAGGATTGTAGGTAGGCAGACAGACAGGGAGACACACAGAACTTTTATTAATTCTTGCTATGTGCCAGGTATGGGGCTAGGTGGCACAGTGGATAGAGCACTGAGGCTACAGTCAAAAAGACTCATCTTCCTAAGCGCAAATCTGGCCTCTGATACTTGTTAGCTGTGTTACACTGGACAAGTCATTTCACCCTGTTTACCTCAGTTTCCTTATCTATAAGATGAACTAGAGAAGGAAATGGCAAACCACTCCAGTTATTTTTGCCAAGAAAATCCTAAATGAAGAGTAGGACATGACTAAGCAACAAAATGTTCCAGGTACTAAATAAAAACAAAAAGAAAAGGCAGTTCCTGCCCTTAAGTAGCTTATATTCTATTTGAGGAAGACAAAACATAAAAGGGAGCTAAAAAGCCTGGAAAGGGTTGATAGAGTAAGAAAGGAGGGAGCTAGGTAGTGAGTTGGTTTGGGGCAAAGTGTAGAACTAGAAGAACTATTAAAAATTAAAACTCCAGTCTCTTAAATCCAAAGTATTTCATATAAAAAAATACTATTAAGGATTCCCTCAGATATGTGAATTTGGTGGGTGGGGAAGATAGGTAGCTGCTGAGCCTTCAATATCAGACAGAGTGCAACATGGGAAATGTTTTCATATTATCTTTTGTAAATGAATATCTCCTCAATGCCAAGAAATTCTTATTTCCATGGCCCCTATATATTTATTCTATGATAAGTCAAGTGCCATGCATTACAATGAAGGCTCAAAGCTTCTCCTGGACAGTAACATGTGGCCCTGTACAATTTCAGAACCTTGCCTAGGGTACACAGATGTCTTGTCCTATACATCCAATATATCCTCTGCAGCTCTTTCTGGAGAGTGGAATTCATTATCTAAACGGCTTTGCAGAGAAAATCACTGTATACACCATAGGATGGAGATGAATCATGTTAAAAACATTTTGCAAATCTTAACAGCTACATTTTGTGTACCCTTCCTCATATGTGAAATCATGCTGTTAACTCACCATGCCTTCTTGGCTGATTTTCCAATGGAGATGTTTTACAGTGAGTTTTTCCCACAGGTGATTTGTTTTTTGGTGATTTGTTTTGTTTATGGACTTCTCCCTTTTGATGAAGCACATTTAATCAAGTCAAGCATTTCTCTCATGGTAGAAGACACCAGGACTAAGGGTGAAGTCCACAAGCATGGAACCAAAAAGGGAATTGTTATGTTTAATGTCACTGGCGTCATTACTACCATTCTCTAACCACTTCAGCCAGTTGCTCCAAAAAGCCATAATTACTGACCTGATAGGTCCATTTCTGTCCTCTGCTTTCTGCAGACTCAGGGGTGGTAAAGGACCTCCTTGTACTGCAATAAATTCAATGTCTGGAATGGGAGGCTCTGAAATAAGCAAGCAAAAGAAACCACGTGTTTATAAAAGGGCTTTCATTGAAAAAGAGAGATTAGATTTGTTTGGGTAGCCCAGAATAACTAGAAACAGTTGGAAGCCACAAAAGAAAAATTTAGAGACTTTTGTTATTGTTGTTATTTTTTTCTATTTTGATACAGATATTTTGATACACTTCCTCCCCTTCTGACAGAGACTGACTCAAAACGCATGAGACAGGTTTTTGTTGACAAATTTGTTACACGAATTTTTCTCCTTTTCAATGTAAAAAGGGAAGGCAAGGGAGAATAGGGATAGGAGGAAGGAAGGAAGGAAGGAAGGAAGGAAGGAAGGAAGGAAGGAAGG